>NW_022103898.1:42657294-42663756 GCF_000313985.2 Echinops telfairi | reverse complement strand
GGTTCCCCCTTTTCACCCCACCCTCCCTCCGCCCTCCAGGTATTGCCACTCACACCACTGGTCCTGAAGGGATCATCCGCCCTGGATTCCCTGTGTTTCCAGTGTTCCCTGTGTTCCCTATCTGTACCAGTGTACATCCTCTGGTCTAGCCAGATTTGTAGGGTAGAATTGGGATCATGATAGTGGGTGGGGAGGAAGCATTTAGGAACTAGAGGAAAGTTGCATGTTTCATCGTTCATCTTACATACTTCTGTCATGTTATCAGGAGAGACAAGTCCCTTCCTAAAGAAGGACATAGTGGTTCATAAAGTGAAGGGGCATTGAAAAAGAAGGGGTGGTGTCATATATGTGTAAATGACAATACATAACATATTAAGGGTTCATGAGGGTGACCGGGCAGGAGAGGGAGGGAATAAAGAGGAACTGATATAAAGGGCTGGAGAAGAAAGATAATATTTTGAGATTGTTGATGGCAATATTTGTACAAATGCACCTAATATAATGGATGTATGGATGATTATAATATATGCAAGAGCCCCTAATCAATTATTAATAATTTAAAAAGAAAAAGAGGAAGACCCTCGAGGATATGGACTGACACCTTGGCTACAATGGGCTCAGGCTTAGAAACAAGTGTGAGGAAGGGGAGGACGGGGCAGCGCTTCATTCTGTTGTGCATAGGGTCCCTATGGGTTGGAGACCTACGTGATGGCCCTTATGACAACACCCCTGCTACGGAAGCTAGTGATGTAGAAGCTGGAGCAGTCTACCAGTGTCTTCAGGTAGAAACTGATCAAACATGTAATCAAGATGAATTGATAATATATTGGTTATTGGAATGTAAAAATTCAAAACCAAGAGAAAGACAGTAGTTGGAAAATATGGTCTTGGTGATAGAAATTAAGCTGCAGATCCAATGATAGAACTTTGCCACACCAGGCTGTTTTCCTCACTCTGATCATGTAGAAGAAGCAACAAATTATACTTCTATGTCTTATTATGACGGGAAGAAACCTTTCTTGTTACGGCAGGAGCACCGTTATAAATGTTTCTCTTTTTTGGTAAATACTCTGTCTCACACAGCTCTCTACTTTTATTGCTCTGTCTCCCATAGCACTCTTTATTTTTCAGCAGCTTTTTAAATTCATTGCACTGGTCTCATTAAGCTCATCAATGATATTCATGATTATGAAGTTTACTAGGAGAGTTAACAGGTTACAGTGCGGGGAGAATGCTCAGGATACAGTTCTTAAGCCAGCCCGGTCTCTTCCTTGCCCACAGGCAGACCTCTTTCTGGTTCTCATCCTCTTGGCATGGCCTCTCACTGTCTGTGAAATATTGCAAAGCTTTTGTTAGGATGCCAATAAATAACCAACAAGAAACTTTGTTGTTATAGCTGTTTGTGCTTTGGAGTGCTAACCATGAGGTCAGTGGTTCAAGCCCACCAGCTTCTTATTTGGAGAAAGATGAGATTTTCTACTCCAAAGCTTTTATTAGGGCTGCCAATAAATACCCTGCAAGAAGTCTTGTTGTCATAGCTGTTTGTGCTTTGGACTGCTAACCACATGGTCAGTGGTTCAAATGCACCAGCTTCTCATTTGGAGAAAGAGGAGATTTTCTACTCCTGTAATGTTACAAGATCATCCTTTATGCTTCTGTAAAGGTTTACAGTCCCATACACTGGGATAGATTGATTTGAAGAGCATGTCACTCCACCATGAGCCTCAACTTTATTCTTTCATTCAGCTCCAGCCCCATGAGTCAGCAAACCCAGCTACCGGCATTCCATTCCACCAGCCAGTCTCTGTCCAGGAACACTCCATTTCACTTCCTCTCTGGGTTGAACAGCACATGGTCTTGTGTCCTGCACTGGCTCCTGGTTTAGCTGCTGTTGTTGCCGCTCCTTTGCCAGTCCTTTGGTGTCACAGCTGTCTCCTCAATCAAGGGGGTTCATGCACAAGGAGTGGTAGGGTCTAAAGTGTGCACTACACTATAGTGGGTTTCTTTCTTCCTCTCTTGCTGGTAGTGAAATTCCCCTTCCTGTTCCAGAGAGTGCTCACTTTATACCCACCAAGGTGACAATTACAATTAAGTCTGTGGGCAATCACTCATAGCTGAGTCATATAATTTAATCAGTATCTCCCCCATCTTCTTCCTCAGATCCATCAAGAAAATAAACTTCCTCTGGTGGGAATAACCAAGGGTATAGCTAGAAGAGCCATATGAAGCACTTACTCCAATAGATAAATTTAAACCACAGATTCCCAAACTTATTTCAAAAATTAAATACAATAAAAACCCTCTGGGCCCTGTCACAATGAAAACCTTTTGTTGTAGCTGATCGTCTGGGGAAAGCAGAGGGATCTTCTTTTGCAGGTCCCGGATGTCCCAGTGTCTCATAGTGGCCGTGCCACCAAATTTGGAAGACATTGGTCCCAACCAATCTGTGGCACTCTGATGAAAGAGCTCCTTATTGCCTTGGTCATTGATTGAGTCTCAAGCCTGGTTATCCAGTTTTAAACTTTGAATGGGATTGAGACAATCAAATTATTTTAAGATATTTTTAAAGCTACTCACACTATTTATTTCATTTGTGTAGAAGTGGAAAGACTGCAGAAGAGGAGTGATTTTGTCAAGCATGAGAAGGAGGTTCTCAGGAAAGAACGCTTCAAAGATGTCAAGACCACCACCACCTGCTCCTTGGGGTGCATTGAACTCATGGGGATCCCATGTGTATCAATTAGCAGTGTGCTTAGTGCAGTTTTCAAATGCTGATTTTTTATTTTTTTGAGAACTAGAGCATCTGCCTCAGGATGGGTTTTAACCCCAATGTTTCGGTTAGCAGCCCAGGCTGTTGACGGTGTCACCAAAGGACTCCAATTTACGGACTAGGGATGAGAAATTGCAGATGCTTGGTCTGGTTTCATTTTAATATTTCAGGATATGGGAGCAGAGGGAACATACACGGAGACCTAAGAGAGTACAACAAAGACAGAGACAGTGATGAAGAAATTGATTCTGAAAAATATTAAAAATATAGAAATGTTCTGGTGCCCTATATAATGTAGGGAGATGGGATGAGGTGAAGATGAACACTAATTCATGGCTTAGATTTGTGAGAACAGTGGGATTTGGGATGAAGGGTAAAGGAGTGTTTGGGAGAAAAAGGATGGAGGTAGCGTGTTTGGATTGCATGCAATGAGTACAGTAGTCTGGTGCTGCTTGTAATGCTATCCAGAGGCTGTTCTAAAGACAGAAAATTGAGAACCTGGAGTTTAAGATTCTCTCAGACATATATATTTTGCCTTTAGACTTTTGGCTGTCTTAAGATAGATGAACTGGTATGTAGAAAGTATAAAGGGGCTATTTTTTACTTGACTATTTTGGCTTAAATAGTTTTTTTCATTTATCTTATTTTTTTAAGTTGGAGTTATTTTTGAACAGCTGAAAACAGGAACTGCATTCCTATGAAAAACTATTTTCTGACATTCAGTGAAGCTTTCCTGAATGATGAGAGTTGATGTGGTTCCACTATTTTGATCCCGTCTCTGCTTCAGGAGTAAATGTGGAAAGATTAAGATCTGAAAGATATAAATTCAGACTGGTCCTTGGGGTATCTCTAATCGCCACGAAGATTAAATGGAACGGCGTATTTGTGTTTGAGATGTGGATTAGTCTTTACCAGAGGTTAGCACTTAAATTCAGCCTTGAAAAGGTCAGAACTTTTATCCATTAAGTTATCAAGATTTTCCCACAATAAGAGCGGATGAAAGGTTTCCATTTGAATCACAAATGTGAAGTTCACAGAATGCTCATATCTCAAATTGGAAGAACATGGCAAAAATCGTTTTTTGTCATACCATGTATTGGAATCCAGTGTTCAAAATGCCAGTATAAAATGATAGAGTAACGTATCTTGGATCATATCATCAAAAGTCACAAAATAGAGAAATTTCAGCTTTTTAAGACAAAATTATGTTTATTTTTCACTCTATTTATCTAATATAGTACTAGAAGGGTTTAGATTTTACCGGAGCATACTTATATTCAATTATATGTTAGTAAATGTAATTCTCAATTTGAAATCCAACTGTGCTATTGCTATGATATAATCTGTCAGAAAATGATGAAATCAAGCAGCTTTTTTGCCTACTAACTGAGCAGAGTATAATTGCATACTTTCTACAGCTAAGAAGAAAACTCTGTGCTTATGAAACCATGTTGTCTGAGGCTCTTACATTCTGAACTGACACCTCTACAGCTCTTTCATTAAATTATTATATCCAAATATTTTCTGAGAATATCTACAAACTATTGTGTTCATAAGTTCCTTATTGAGTGACGGGCACTTGGGTTTTTTATTACATTTTCCCCCTTTTTCAATATGGTTTTATTGGGTTTAGTTTATTTATACAACAAAAAAGAAGAAATATGAAGCTAGGATGTTTTCTAAGACATTTACTTCTGTATGTTGAGAGAAAATTCATTATTTTCTCATAAAGAACAATTTTCTGAATAGCTTAAAAAAAACAAAATTATTTCTCGACAAAATACTAAATATTACAGCCAAATTGAATAAAGAAACACTTGTACATGCAGTACACAGCATGAGAGGCCACGGGTGTTCTCTGGCTTCCCTACCACCACGAGGAAGGGTCAGACATACTTCTATGCTCCATCCCTTTCACCCTGTGCTGATGCCCACCATTTCTCCCAGGAACTCTACTTCTGTGCTGGGGTTGAGAATTCATTGCAATGGCCAAACACAACTCAGATAGCACTCATGAATGAGGGGGCTTCTTAGGGGAGTTCATAGGTTACCTCAAGACAGGATCTGCAAACAGTGAGACTGGAGTCCACAGCAACACCTCTCCTCATCCAGCAGCCAAATCTCCTTGGAGGCCACCTTTTAGGACTCCACTTGCTAATGAGCAAGCGTCATTCTGCTTGAATAATGAATCTTTTCCCAGTAACTCTCACCACTTCTTGTCTTTCCCTCTTAGAGTCATTTATCTATCAAGCAGTCAGGATGATTTTTTTTAATTGTGATTAGTACATATATGAAATAATTCCATAGTTCAATCACATCCAGCAGAAGTGTACACTTGCTACCACAATCATAGCATAAATTGTATATATCACTTTGCTATGTTAACCTTTTGTGTGCTTTCTAGCACATATGGAATAAAATTTAAAATCTATACTATGGTCATAAGAACAAAAAGGGATTTAAGCTGATCAGTTTCTTCTGCATTAAGTCCTATTTACATAAAAGCAAGCTGGATTCAGTGAAGAATATGGTAGGGGAGTTATCTTGACTGATATCAAATATGTATTGGTTGAAAGCAGAAAATATCAGTGAGCTGTTCACTTCTGTTTCATTGACTATGCAAAGGCAGTTGGCTGTGTGGATCACAATAGGCTACAGAAAACATTGTTCAGCCTGGAATGTCACTCTCCATTGTGATTGTATGGAATGTGTGCGTGGACCTAAGGAAATACGTAGCAGTTTGAAAGTAGGGAAGGTGTGATTCAGGGTTATATCTTTTCACTGTATTTATTCAATCTGTATGATGAGCAAATTATACAAGAAACTAGAGTTCATGAAGAAAAGCACAGCATCAGAATTGGAAGAAGGCTTATTAACCACCTACCATATGCTTCAGACACAACCTTGCCTGCTTGAAAGTGAAAAGAACTGGAAGGTCCTACTGACAAAAAACAAACTACAGACTCAGTATGGATTGCAACTCAATATTAAGAAAACCAACATTCTCACAGCTGGACCAATCGACATCATGATAAATGGAGAAGAGATTGAAGTTGTCAAGAGTTATATTTTGTTTGGATTCACAATCAATGCTCATAGAAACAGCAGTCATGATATGTATTTCAAAAACAAATGTGCTGCACAAGACCTCTTTAAAGTGTTTATAAGCAAGGACATCAATCAGGGGACTAATGTCTGCCTGATCAAAGCCATGTCTCCTCCAATGATCTCATAGACATGTGAAGGTTCGAAATGAGTAAAGAAAACCAGAGAATTGTCATCTTTGAATTAGATGTTGGTGGAGAATATTGAAGGTTTCATGGACTGCCACAAGCAAACAAATAAAGCTAACAATTTTGTCTTGGAAGAAGTAGAGCCATACACTTCTTTGAAGGGAGGGCAGGTGAAAAAGAGGAAAGACTTCAAGGATATGGTGGATTGACACAGTGGCTGCAACAATGAGCTCAATAAAATAACAATTGTTAGGATGGTATAGGACTAGACAGTTGTGTTAGTCTGGGTAGACTAGAGAAACAAAATTCAAAAACACTCATATTTTATAAGAGAGTAGTATATAAAGGGTAAGTATACATTAAGAAAGCATCGCTATCCAGTGCTATCCAAGCCCATAAATTCGACATGTTGGTGTGCTGCTTCCATGTGGGCTTTGTTGCTTCTGGGCTAGATGGCCG
>NW_022103898.1:42655042-42656508 GCF_000313985.2 Echinops telfairi | reverse complement strand
AAAATATTTGATTTACAAATAAGGAATCCTACTTCGCGGAATTTCATTTATCACGGTAGGGTCTAGAACCGATTAACCACGATAAATGAGGGTTCACTGTATAGTGTTAGTGGTTTTTGCATGTATTTGAATTATAGTCATATTAACTGTTCTTCCTTGTGTCTGTATATAGCACTGTATTTTCCCAACACTGACAGCATTGTGGTTCAAGACAGTTCTTGATGTGTTCCTGTCAATGATAAATGGGACACTGTTTCTTATGATTTTGTCACTGCAGCATAGCAAACTATTCGATTGCCCTATTAAATGGCCCATACCAGTCCATTTTAACTCACTAATGCCTTGGACATTGATCTTTGTGTATAAAATTTAATTCTGATTACTTCTAATATACATAGATTCATACTTTATACACCTCATGTTCTAATTACCAATGGATGTTTTCAGTTTTCTTCTACTTTTGAGTTATGTTCCATCAGCAAATGAAGGTCCAGGAAACTTAGTTCAGCCCTATCACCCCATCTACTCTATTGTCAAGAGGCCACTCTTCCTCAGCTCTAATTTTGAGTGCCTTTAAATTTGCTGCTATGTAAGACATTGCTCCATTTCTATTTATAAGGTTTTCAATGGCCAGTCTTTCAGAAGTGAGTTGCCCTTTGCTTCCTCCTAGTTTGCCTTACTCTGGAAATCTGGCTCGAACCAGTCCACCTTGGGTGATCCCACTAGTATTTGATAACCTGGTAGCATATCTTTCAGTCACAGCAACACACAGCCTCTACATTATGATAAACTAACAGATGTATGTGGGCAATTTCTTCATATTGTTTATTCTTATTTTTCAAGATTTGTTTCTTTACTCTTGATCCTTGTCTTATTTTTTAGATGAATTTTTCCTGAGCAGGAAACAAAATTTCACAGCCTCATGCTGTTCTATTAAATCTGCTTCTCCAAAAACGAGGTTTTCGAGAAACTGCTTTTATGGAAAAAATTCACTGTGACCAGAGAGAAACTCTGCAGGCCATGTCAGTGGGTTCTCTAACCCGGAGCGAGGTGCTGGATGCTCAGTTAGTGGAAAAATGCGTACTATGAAATCTCTGTCCAGAGGAGAGCTTTTCCCACTCTTTTGGGGGTTGCCCCCAATATTCATGAGAAGCAGCCCTTAAAGACTGAAAAATGAAAATGAAGGTATAGTGGGACCCACCATCAGTTGCACTGACCTGTTTATGAGAGCTGTTGCCTCAACAAGATAAAGTAAGATAGAAGGAAAGATAAAGAATTCATTATTTCATACAATGAATATACACCAAATTATTTAAAATTATTCATTATGGAGCATGTTCTTTGATATTTATTTTTTATGTAATTGATTTCCTTCCACTTTTTTTTTTTTAACATTTTATTAGGGGCTCATACAACTGTTATCCCAATCCATACACACATCAATTGTGTAAAGCGCATTTGTACAT
>NW_022103898.1:42652249-42654061 GCF_000313985.2 Echinops telfairi | reverse complement strand
CTCAACACAAGAATACTTTCTTCTAGTAAATTGGCATTCTATGATGCTCACCTTCCTTCCACTTTTTTATCTAATACTTTTCAGCATGCATTGTAGAAATATTCTTCCTTTTAAATCTACCTAATTTATTCTGTTTTATTTTCTTAAGCTGTTCACAAAGTGGTTTCAATTGAATGCCAAAATTGAGTCACTATGCAATTATTCTGTATCACATTCTAACTTAGGGCATAACTGATAATAAGGAATCTATATTGCGTGCCCATTTTTAATGTAATGGAGTTCCTAGTAAGAGATATGTTTTTTCTGTAATTATAGTAAGTTACAAAAGAAATCAGCATATCACAAAGATATGTTCAAAATGTTAATAAGTTATATTCTCCACAATGTTTAAAGTGAGGGGAAAAAAGTAAATGTGTTGGGTCATGCTCTGTTTATTATAAGTCTTAATATGACTAGACATTAAAGTGCAATCATGAAAAAATCAGTATTGACATAACATAATCATGCATCATTTAAATAAATTAGCAATTACTCCATCACACAGCTAATTAGGTAATTGTATAATAGGAAATTCCATAAAGGTCAAAGAAAACTATTAATATCTGTATCATCCTTTATTTGTTTCTGGTTTCCCAACTAGGTTGATTCCTACACATGGTACATGGCAGTATCTCTAAATTGCCATTTTGTAGGTGAATAGCTGAAAGCTTGGATGAATAAACAAATATCTTTGACAACCTAGAGATACTCATTTCTCAGGAGACAATGAAGAGTTGAGTCAACTGCCTTCTGCCTTCTTTTTTTGTTCATTTGTTAGTGGTTCTAATAATTCAGTGCCTCAAGTAATGTTTATGAAGTGCACCTTTGAAGCTTTGGTCTGATTGCCACCAATTTATGTTTTGAATGTGCTTAGCCTACCCCACCTGTAGCTGTCCCCAGGAGTAAACATTTCTGTCAAGATGACTATTGTTGGTTCTGTGCATCCATTTTAAAAAATCCATTATTAGAAAAGCTGAAGTGAATCTCCATTTCTTGCTGTCAAAACAGGTGAATTAACATGCTGAGGAGTCCTAGTTACTATCGGACTTTGGGGTTACCGAGGCATCAGAAAGACGAGCAGAGACCTTGAGGGTGTTATCCTGTAATTCATAACAATGTTTTCTTTTGTTTCGAAGACAGGTTTCTTCTGTCATTCTCTAGAGTAGCTTCGGTAACAGAGTTGGTGAAGCAGAAAACTACTAACTCCTGACCACCAAGTCAATTCTGAAGCACCGTGATCCTTTATGGCAGAGTAAAATAGGGAATCTTTGGAAAACAGGGAAGACGCTCAGCAAGAGGCATTGACCAAATGGCAGCAATAATGAACGTAATCATCAAAACTAGTGTTCGGTTCGTGCAGACCACAGGCAAGGGTGTTTTGTTTTGGATTAGATGGCATTTCTAGGAGTTAAAACTGGCTCCCTGGCACTAGAAGTAGCAATCACAATCTACTGAGAGTAGATGTCCTGGCCTGTCGTCGTCTGCAGTGTCACCTGGGTAGACATGAACCTTCTAGTTAGTAACCAAGCACAAACTGCTCGCTTTACCCAGGGACCTGTATGGTGTCAGTGAATACAGCTCTGCAGACCAGTGGAAAAAGTTGTTTTTCTGTTTTGCAAAAAAACTTGCTCCCCAGGGATCTTATATTTTCAGTAGATAACAGAATCTCTATTTTCTTTATACAAAACACAAAATTTGACATTTTAACATTAATTGGGATAATCCAAGATTTAAGCAAAAAATAAGATATTTGCTTATTTAGAATACAAGCAA
>NW_022103898.1:42647651-42651160 GCF_000313985.2 Echinops telfairi | reverse complement strand
AAAGAGCACTAGTGAGGATGGACCACATTTTGTTCTGTTGTTCTCAGGGTGTCTAGCAACCAGAACCTACCCAGCCGCACCCAACAACCACAACAACATGAATTAAGTTACTACTACGGATAAGGACTTAAGCAGGCCCTAACTATGCAAATATGAGTTAATTCAAGCAGCAGAAAAACCCTTTAACAAAATAATTTGAGGACAGAAAGATGAAGCTGTGATAGACACCCGAAGAAGATAGACCAGTGAGGTCATGTTAAGGGAAGGCTCATGGTAAGTGCTGTTCAGACTTAGATTTTTGGTGGTGAATATGAGTTCACTTGGTAGATAAGGTAAGAGAGGGCAATGCAGATAAAAGAATGGAGTAATGGGGTATGTAATGGTAAGTTCTTGGAAAACTTGGGTTTATAAAGTATGTGACATTTGAACCAAAGTCCATGTCCATTCACCAGTTATTATCTTGAGCTAGTAATTATTGGCTTCTTCTTGCACTAGGGAATTTCAGCCGTAAGTTCAATGGCTTCGGGTGAGTTTGAGGTAAAGCCCAGTTCACTTAGTGGGGTTTCCACAATGAGTCCTTCTGATGTGGCATCTGAATG
This sequence comes from Echinops telfairi, assembly GCF_000313985.2. Taxonomy (NCBI): domain Eukaryota; kingdom Metazoa; phylum Chordata; class Mammalia; order Afrosoricida; family Tenrecidae; genus Echinops; species Echinops telfairi. Next base: position 42,650,561 of record NW_022103898.1, on the reverse strand, counting down.
ATTTTGCGCACTACAGTAGTCCATAGTGCATGGACCGACAACCACGGGCTCTACAGAAGCTCAGTCAATGTGTCCAGCTAGGAACATAGTAGCAGGTGCATTCTCCCCTTGGATTCCACATATGTAGTGTTAAGTGTTTCTCCCATTGACAAGTTGCTCTTCTCTGATTTTCTACCAACAGGATGAAATTGCCTTCTCTGAGACATACATGTCCCCCTCCACCCATCTTGACTTGGGTTCCTAGTAAGGCTTCTTTATCACTCTGATGTGAGTGTATATTGGATTGGAGGCAATTTAGCAGCAACTGAATAATCTTCTTCCTCTTCATGGATTTGGAAAAATTGACCACAGCTGAAGTGAGGGCTCCTCTGTTGAAGTGATTTATAAGATGTACATTTATAGAGGGTGTTATATGGTTCATGGACATTAGGCAGGCCCTCTACCTCAGCACTAAAGGGACTGGATTAGAATAATACATGCCCTGGGAGCAGTGGCCCACCTTCACCTTGGTAGTGGACTCATACTATATTTGCTGGAACAACTTCACTCAGCATAATGTTAGCAGGTCCCTCCATGTCATGAGGTGTTTCAAGGTTTAATGGCTAGTTTTAGGGATGCATACTATTGTATCGTGTGGATGTAGCAGAGTTTCTTTATCCATTCTTCTACTGATGGGCATTTGGGTTGTTGCCAGCTTTTTGCTAGTGTTAACTGAGCTGCAATGGACATGGACATGGGAGAGCATCTGTCTGTTTATATTCTGCCTCTTAGTTCTTCAGGGTATGTGCATCACAGGGGTATTGTTGGGTCCTCTGGTGAATGTTCAGCTGTTGTAGGTATCACTAGACAGTTTCCACAATAGTTATACATATTTAAAAGCCCACCAACAATGTATGAGAATTTCAATCTTCCCACACCCTCTGCAGAATTTGTTGTTCTCTATTTATTTTATTGAGCTATTATTGTGGGTGTAAGACTATATCTAATCATTATTTTCATTTACATCTCCTAGATGGAGCTTGTGGGCATTTACTCCTGTGTTTGTTAGCCATTTTAGTCTGGAAATACCATATATTTACTGTTTTTTAAATCATTTTATTGGGGGCTCATACAACTCTAATCACAATCCATACATCCATCCATTGTGTGTCAAGCACATTTGCACATTTGTTGCAGTCATCATTGTCAAAATATTTTCTTTCTACTTGAGCCCTTGGTATCAGCTCCTCATTTTTCCCCTCCTTCCCCACTCCCCTTATATTTACTATTTTAATGCCCTCCTTGCTGAATTATGAAATGTATTACTCTGGTAGGTGTGGCTCTGTTTCCATGAGTGAATAGTATTGGAAGATTTGCCAATCTATCACCAACCGCTCTTGTTTGAGTAAATAGTGTCCAGTCACTGAAGAGTATAATCTATATAATTAACAATTCATGTATTGATGTTCATAGCTGGCCTATACTCATATAATTTCCTTTTCTCAACAGTGTTTTAAATGCTATGCCATTAACTAATAACACTATCAATGTGTATCTGTTACACTTTGGACTGTTCACCACATGGTCAGCAGTTTGAAACCACCAACACCAACCACAGTGGAATAATATGACTTTCTACTCCTGTGAATATTTGCAGGCTTAGAGTCTCACAGGAGCAGTTTTAGCCTCCCATATCATAAGTCAGCATTGATTTGATAGCTATGGTGCCCCAGGGGGATGACTGATAATGTTCTCTAGCATAAAATAAAAATGATATCTCTAAGTTGAACCAGAGACATATATAAACCATAGGTGCATGAGTGGATTTGGGGCTTGCATTTAATTTTAGCCCCAATCTAAGAATAATTAATTTTTATGGGATGGCTCTGCTTGATGTTCAACCTCATGAAGATATTATGTGATCGTATAGATGCTAGAGCAAAGTATAGTGAATAAATGTGATATAATAATGAATTTACATTAATGGAAACAAATTAACAGCTAGGATTGATTATTTCCTGATTACTAAGGACTACCAAATCAATCCATAATTTCTTGGCCATGGCTTTTATACCTTTATTATATAACCATGATAAAAGAAACATATTCAGACTATTTTTATACAAATAAGCAATCTATTAAACTTAACAGAACCACAGAAAAGAACTGATTTAACTTTAATATGGAAAGATAGATAGATGAAGCCATAAGTCTCTTCTGGAAATGTCATGACAAATGCTTGGTATGAGCATAGGTGTGCTGTGTCGACACTTTTTGACTTAAGTTTATTATTTCTGCCCATTACATGTATGTCTGTGCTGACAACAGAATGGATTGAAGGAATAGAACTTGGAGACAAGAAAACTGAAGTATAGTGGAAACAAGATCTCTAGTGCTCTCTGGGTTAAGGCAATGGCAAAGCAGATAAGAATTTGGAACTGAGTAAAATGCAAAAAATAAAGTCAGCAAACCTTAGTGATCAGTTAGATGGTTGAGTTTGAGAAGATGAAGAAAGAGTAGGCTTTAGTTTTAGTTTCTGGCTGCTTTAATATTTCAATCATTTATTAAAATATACTTATTAAGTAAAATAATATGTCAGGAACTAAGGAAATAAATGAATAAGATTTATTTCCTCATATAATGAACAACAGGTACACAAACACTCTAAGAACAAGTGTGCTAGTCTGGGTACATTAGAGAAACAAATCCACAGAAACTCATATGCATAAGAGAGAGTTTTATATAAAGGGTAAGTGCACATCAAGAAAACATCCCAACCCAGGGTTGCCCATGCCCGTAAGTCCAACATTAGCCCATATGTCTGACACCAATCCACAAAGTCCTCCTCCATCTCACAAAACACATGCAATGATGCCGACTGCAGGAGGAAAGCTGAGTCAGTGAATGTGTAAAAATCTCAGCGCTGGCAGG
>NW_022103898.1:42641861-42646026 GCF_000313985.2 Echinops telfairi | reverse complement strand
TTTTATAGTAGCATAAATTTAAAAATATGTATATTCAAATACAACAACTAAAATTTAATCTAAATTTTCAGAATCAGCTCTTCCCTCTGACCCATCAGAGAATCTGTGCAGCGATTCATTCTCTCTCCTCCCTCCTCTGACTTCTTAGCAGGGCAAGATTCTGGTAAAAATGGCTCACTTTTCTCTGTCCCCAGGTTTTCCTCAAGGTAACCAGCAGGCATATTAACCTGACTTATTCAATAAGGGCCAGAAATCAGTAACTTTCTATAAGGTCTGAATTTGGTACTGAATTTACCTAGCCAGAATAATGAAGACTGAAGTTTCTAACAAACTGGTTCAATGGCTCTCCTCTCCTCTCCTCTCAAACATCTCCCTAATTCCTAACACATTTGTGGACTACACATTTACTCTTAACTCTACTAAGTGATGAGCAATTTGGATCCCTGGAAAGATTGCTGTGCTTGTTGTTCTCCTGCCCTTTAGGATGGGTGTAGCCCTGGTAGAATAGTGGGTACCATGTCAGGCTGCTAGTGGAAGGTCAACAGTTCAACTCCATTAGTCATTTCGTAGGAAAGATGAGGCTGCCTGCTCCCAGAGGATTTACAGCCTCGGAAACCAAACGAGCCAGCTCCAATCTGGCCTGTAGGACCGCATTCCAAATCGATGGCAGTGGATTGGTTTTTGGTTATCGGACGATGAGGAAATAATAGGGACCCAGTGGATTAAGCATTCAGCTGCCAACAGAAGTCAGAAGTTCAGCCTTTCTACAGGAAAAAGATGTGGCGATCTGACTGTGTAAAGATTTATACCTGGAAGTTCCTCGGACAAGTTCCACTCTATCCTGTAAAGTTACTGTGAGTCCGCATCCACTCAACAGCAATGGGATTATAGGAGAGATATAGATACAAAAGTTCCATACCCTTACTTATTCTGATTAGAGATTACCTTCTGGATTCACTAGAATAAGTTTCATTTCCCATAAAAGTGCTTTAAAAATTACTATTCATCGAATCTATGTACTTACAAATTTTCTTTTCTAACCACCCTTCCCTGCAAATTCCACACTTTGGCAGGTCACAGAACAGAGAACACATTCTTTTATTTTTCTAATTTTCTTTAAACAAAATCCCTGAGGCACAATAAAGACCTTCTGGTTGTTGTTTTATTACATCTGGATCCAACTTTCTCAACTCAAAGTGCTATGTAAAAATCAGCACCATTCTCATCAAATGGGTAGTTTTTTTTCATATCAAATAATTCTCCATGACTTTTATGTTTTATCAGTGATGCTTCCAAGGCAAAGTAAGGGAATTAAGTGCTGCAAAATAAAAGTAGGGAGTTCTGAATGGCACTGATTAGTCAAATGTGTCGCCATTGATAGGTATGAGAACTAGGAGGAGGCTAGGAGTTGAAATTAGCTGATTTACTTAAAAATATCCAGCTAGAAAGATATTTTCTCCAGAGGTTTTACCTCTTATAATTCTTAATATCCTTAATCCTATCATTAAACTATCTACAGTGCAACAAGAGTGAAGCTCAAACCTTTAAAAGGAGACCTTTCCTTACCTCATCTTTATTCTCCTATTGAAGAGCCCTGCTGCTTGCAGTTGGTCCAAGCTGGGCTGCTAACCACATGGTCAGCAGTTCAAATCAACCAGCTAATTCCAGGGGAGCAAGATAGAAGATTTTCTCCTCCTGTAAAGAGCTACAGTCTTGAAAACCCGGAGGGGCAGTTCCTATCTTATAGGGTTGCTGAGCGTCAGAATCTATTGGATGTAAATCAGTGTTTGAGAGCTTGAGGAGCCCTGCTGGCACTGTTGGGTAAGTGTCGGAATGTTAACCGCCAGGCTGGAGGTTCCAAGCCACTGGGGACCATTTAGGAGAAAGGTGAAATGGTCTGATCCAGTGTGATACTTAGATTTTCTGTTATCGTGACCCTGTGTAGGCTCGGAGGGGTAGAGTCCAGCATGTCAATCAGGCCACAGCCTAATGATGCCTTCCTGGGGTGGCAATTTTAGAGGACAGATACTGGGATTTTTTTTTCTTTCTCTCTACCCCCTTGCTTTCCTATTTGGTCGGGTTCTGTGTCTACGTCCAGGGATGGCCTCATGTGGGCCACGTGATCCTGAGAGCTGTCGGCAGTGCACATGTCCCGGTGCTCTTGGATCTGCACCCTCGGCCTGGGACAGGCCTGCCGCTCCGTGAGTCTGCAGAGCAGTAGCATCCGAGCTGAAGATCTGACTGGACAGGGCTGGAAGGCCTCTTGATGTAAAGTTCTCTCCTGTACCCATATGAACGTCACTGGTTTACCACTCTGGACAGCACAGCCTCACACACTCAGAAACCTTAAATTGTGCGTACATGAAACAGAATCAACCCTATGGCAGGAGGAGGGGGGAAAAGAGTGCAGCTTTTAACTAAGAGGTCAGCAGTTCTGAAACCACCAGCTAGCCTGAAGGAAAAATATATAGCAAGCTACGTTTGTCAAATTACATCCTTGGAATCCCTGTGGGAGAGTTTTACTCTACCGAAGTAGTCATCATTAGTTTCAATAGATTTGAAGGCTTCAGGTTTGATTTGTGTTTAGGTTTTATATCTCTATATTATCTTCCAGTGTTTGGCATGCCAAAACCAACCTACTCCCTTTTTTGTACATAATGTCTTATTGGAATATTAGAATATATTATTGGAACCTGACAATATATTATTGATAGATATATAGAGATATGGTCATAGCTGGTTTTGCTATCTGCTTTGTTCTCAATTTTGACTCATAAGATCTCACATCCATCGAGTCAATTCCAATGTCCAGTGACCCTACTGGACGGAGTAGAACTGCTCCTTAGGGTTTCTTTGACTACGTAAGTGGACAGACTCATTGTTCTCCCTTGGAGCAGCTGGTGGGTTTGAAGAGTTGATCTGCTGGTTAGTAGGCTCATGCTCAACCCATTGTGCCACTAGAGTGGTAGTATAAAAATCAAATCATTGTGCATTCATATTAATATTTATAATAATGATTCATAATATAATGACTCAGTTCTAATACACAAATATATAAAAATTCTGATGGTGACAGTAGTGGTATGAGTAATGATAATAAAGTTTACCAATAAAGGATAGTTATCAACTTTACTTGATTAGGTACTTTAGAAGATACTGCCTCTCCATGCATATCTTTATTACCACTTTAAAATAACCTTGTGGTTAGCAGTCTACCATTTAGCCCAAAACACCATCAGGCCTCCTTATTTTTACTCATAGGAGTTCATAATTCAACTTCTTTTAATATTCCTCCCAAATACAGATAAACACTTCAAAAGAAAAGTGGTATATGAGACTGAGAGAAATTAAGACAAATATAAAATTATAGGTGTAAATTCAACTAAGTGTGACGTTGGGAAGCGTATTGAATCTGTGTTTGCCATATTTCCTGTCTAATAATAGAAAATTGAGTGCACCCAATGAAGGCTATTTTTCTTCCCCTTTTCACCAGTTTTCTTCTTATCAGAGATTCTGGGTTGATGCCAAAGATAAAATTGAGTAGCTGCCCCTCTGCTATATAAATGATGACTTTCAAATGGCCAAAATACACAGTACATCTGAAACTACAAGTCACTCTATTTTTTATTCTAGGATTTTGATTCCTGACAAAACAACATATTATCAAGCATGTTGGTGGGGGTGGCACATTGAAATTTTGTTGTGTCGTTTCAATAAGTAAATACATATTTTTCCATAAATTCCTTATGTGCTGACAGAGGCTAAACATGCACTATTGCACACTGTGGGAAGAATCTATGATAAAAACCAAGACCTATCAGCATGCTCCCACTCCCTATCGCATCAGGAAAAGAGAGAGGAATTAAGTCTTTTAAATTTAAGAAAAAGAGGAGATTGTTCATAAATTAACAATAAAATAAAAACAGTGTCATATAAAAAAATCTCATCATTGTAATAAAATAAAAAGTTACACAACAGACTGGAGAAAAAATAAATTACTGATGACAAATAAATGCCAAAGATGTCATTACCTCGAGGATGACAATACTACTACTAATAATAATAAAAGAGGAAGGAAAAATTCAGTAGTAAACAAACTAGTCCACTCCAAAAGTCTGAGTCACCAATTCACAAGTACAGAAATCATGCGGCTACAGCCACAATG
>NW_022103898.1:42635444-42639992 GCF_000313985.2 Echinops telfairi | reverse complement strand
CTTGATAGTTTGCTGTTTTTAATGCTGTTGTTAGGTGCCATTGAGTCAACTCAGACGATAGTAATTCTGTGTACAACAGAACAAACAAGTCCTGGCCTGCACCCTCCTCATAACTGTTATATTGAGCTCATTGTTGCAGCTACTGGGCCAATCTAGCTCCTGGATAATCTTCCTCTTTTTCTTCAACACTCTAGATAAGATGTCTTTGTCTATGGACTGATTCCCCCTGATAACATGCCAAAAATAGATGAGGCAAATCTTGACATATTAACTTCAGAGGAGCATTCTGTTTGTCCTTCTTTCAAGACAGACTTGCACTTGCCAAAGTAAAGGGTCGACTTAAAAGAGGAGACCGTCAGGGAGATAGACGGACACAGTGGCTGCAGCAGTAGGTTCAAACATAGGAACTACTGTATTGAGGCTGGTGACATTCCAGGCAATATTCCCCACTGCTGTAGAGAGGAACACTGTGAATTTGAACTGATTCCACACCACCTAAAAGCAATAACAAGAGCTCATATATTAGGGAAATATTATCGACATTATGTGTTTTCTTTCACTTGAGAATGGATAAAAAATATGGAAAATGTGTTCATTTCCCTAGAATATAATATGGCAAAGGGCAGGAAAAAATATTCTCCTCAAGCACAAGCTGCTCAGACCAATTGAATGTCAATAAATCTATCTCCTTATGTCCCAACTTAAAATTTGGCCCATGAGTAATCATTTTGTTAGTTAATTGTTCTGATTTTGCACAGTCTACAGATAAAAGCAGATTTCAATTCTCCAAATGATTTTCATATCACTAATTCTACTGCCAGCTGTTGAAATACAACTTGACTTTGGGGCTATGAAATGTAGTGCTGTGTGTTCAAATATTTACACTTTGGCATCATTTTTTTAAACAGGTGTTACCTAGTAAAGAGAGATTAAGCATGATGAGACATTACAGGTGCTACAATAAAGAATTACTTAAATGAAATATTTACTCTTTTATTGGACTATACGTGCCTCATGATACATATGACCTTTTAGCTATAGTTTATGAAACTGTGCACATATTGTTTGTGATCTTAGCAGTTACTTTTAAAAATCTGCCTAGGTTAGGTCTTCATGAAAACATGTTTAATATCCTCTAGTGTCTAGTTATTTCTGCACAAAGTCTTGGTTCAATTGCTAAACTTAAAGTAAACAGAATGATCCTTGAAATACAGAAAAGAAAGAAGGGGGGAAAAAGAATGACTGAAGAGCTGGAAGATTAAAAATAAAATACTTTCAAAGGAATTCATAGAAAAACACTGTAAATAATAATTTTGATGAATTAAGATTTATTGTGAAATGAGAAACAAAATGAAAGCCAGTGGCATGAGATGGGCATAAAATTATTGCATACATTTGTCTGCTGTCTTTTATCCAAAAATTTATATGCAAATGTGTTTGAAGTTTTTATTTTTGATAACCCGGTGTCACTTTTCACTTCATATCTCACTCCAGAAAGAGAGGTAAAAGAAGCTTTATATTGGATGCATTGCTATCCAAAGATCTCATTGTTTTTTTGTTGTCAAAGTAGACTGAGAAATAGAATCACAATTCCCACATATACAAATGGTCATGGCAAATGTCATTGCCATAAAAGATAGGATTATGTAATGTGTTATTTTGGGTACTTTAAAGAAACAAATCCACAGAAACTCATGTATAAGAGAGAGTTTTATATAAAGGTTAAGTGCTCATCAAGAAAATAGCTCAACCTGGTGCTGCCCAAGCCCAGAAGGCCAGCATTAACCCATATGTCCGACACCAATCCACAAAGTCCTCCTCCACCTCACAAAACAGACGCAATGATGCTGACTGCAGGAGGACAGCTGAGTCAGTGAATGTGTAAGCATCTCAGCGCTGGCAGGGGTCTCCACAGGGCTGCTCCAGCACCCAGGGCTGCATCGGGGTAGGTCCATGTGGCTTCTCCTCAGGGATGTCTTGCAGGAAGTGAGCCTTGCCAGCTGAAGCACAGAACTGGCTAAAAGGCAGCTGCATCCTGGTCCGACCCTCAGAAAGTAGGAGACCCGAGAACTTGAAAGGTGAGGCTCACTAAGCCATTTATCCCTCTGCCCTTCAATTAAACCTGCATGTGTTTAACGGCCTGGTTGGCACAATAAACTATCTTACGTAACAAGAGAAAGAATTTTCTCAAAATGATATTTAACTAAGGTTTCAAAATCATTTGAATTAAAATCATGTGTACATCATAAATTATATGTAAATTCACAAATTGCCTCTTACAATCATGAAATTCTATTTTAATAAACAGAAAATATGAATGCTTCCCTTGCTTCATAATTTTCCATTAATTTTTATTTTATTTATTATAAAATGATATGCCTACTAAGGGGCAAAAGGAAATTCCCATGATCTTCTCCCTACCTATCCCTTCATATTTTAACAGTCCGTTTGTTGTATCTTATAAATACATTTTCTGAACAAATTGTTCACATCATTATCTATGTTTAAAATCTGCTTACATGCCAGTATTCACTGATTCCTAAACATATTTTAGGCATCATCTACATATATCTTGTTTTCTGGGAAGCTTGCTCCCATGATCCCCTCTCTGTACCCTACCCTCTGTGGTGTGGTATGGTTTCTTAATATGCATCTTCTACCCATGTCTCTGTAACTCTTACCAAATGATTGGGTGGGACTATTCGAAGAGGGCATGTGTAATACCAATAGATGAGAATGGTCCCTTTTTGTTATCAACCCCCCTGGTTATAAGGATGAACACAGCTGCAGAGAAAGAACCCCTGAGGAACTTGGAAGAAGAAGTTCAAGCTCTCCATCTGAAGTGGTAGAGCTCAGATGCATCAAAGGCTGTCAAGGAGACTCAGGAGCAGCACCCAGGTTACAGGGTCCTTCTCCTCATCTAGCCAAATACTGTGAAACTGGGAAGCCCAATGCAGACAGGCTGGCTTCCTGGTCCACGGAGACAAAGACTGAGGGACCAAGTGAGTGACAGCTTGAGGACCAGAGAGACATTGCAGCGGATTATCTAGTCCAGCATGGATGTAGAGTGGTGTGGGATGGGGATGTCAGAATAGGTAAAGAAAGGTGCAGGCATGACTCACTTTTACCTCTTGGACATAGAGAAAGCAGAGTAGGTCAACATGTCTACCCCATGGGTGAACAACACCTTCATGTCATCCTAGCCATTAAAATATAATCAGTAAAAATATATATATATAATCAGTAATAGATTCCTGAATATAGAAATGGAGAAAAATGAGGGGGCATACCCCCCCACCTCCAAAACAGAATTGCACTGGGTGGAGAACAGCTTTCCTAGTCCACATTTTTCCCACGAGGCAAGTATCAATCAACTCACTATAAGTAAACCTGGTGCTTTGCCTGGGAAGGTTCTCTCCAGTCACAGTGAATTTTTTCACTAAAAGTAGTTTCACTTGAACCTTGTTTTTAATGATGGCAGATTTAAGAGAGCAGCACGCATCTGTGAAATAGTGTTTCCTGCTCAGGAAAAATGCTGCAGAAACTGTTGTGAGGTTGAACACAGCTTACAAGGACAGCGCTATGGAGAAAACTCAAGTGTTATGACTGGCTTTCTCATTTCAGAAAAGGTGAAATGTCCATTGATGACAAACCCCATTCTGAAGGTCGATCAACTACTGAATGGACAAAAATGTTGACTCATAGTGGTAGTGCATTTAGAGTTCATTCTATCAGCTCAGGCTGTTCATCAAGCTTTCTATTTAGAGGTTCTGAAAAGAGTGTGTAACAGTGTGCAACCAAAAAAAGGCCTGATTTGTGGCAGACAGGGGATGGGTTTTGTGACCATGAAAATGCACCAGCTCACACAGACATCTCAGTGTGCCAGTTTGGTGCACAAAACAGCATGCCTCTCTTGCCCCACACACCTGACTCACCTGACCTTGCAACTTCCTTTTGCTTTTTGAATGAAGAGGAATATGAAAGGAAAGCAATTTGATGAATTAGAAGATGTGAAGGAAAAAAACAAGGGAGGTGATGTCAGCAATCCAAACAGATGAGTTTGAAAAATGCTGTCAAGAATGGAATCACAAAGTTGACAAATGTATTAGCTACAATGGAGAGTATCTTGAAAGTGATAAAGTTGTTTTGTAAAAAGAAATTAAATACATAGCTTTGAAAAATTCCCTTGGTGGGGACACCCCCTCATATACAGTTCCTCCCTTCTTTGGACCCACAGTTGACTGCAAGGAATGTTTTTACTTTCTGCTACACAAAGCGATATGCTCTGTGACATGGTTTCAAAAATGTAAACCAGAAACTTTCTTATATTTTAACAGACTCCTCAATAAAAACATAAATTGGTTTTGTACTTAATTATTACGTTGAAAATTGTATTGTTCTGCATAAAAAATAAGCAAGCACTTAGTGGCTGGTTGGGAGGAGATACAGAGAAGAGGGAACAGCAAAGACCAGGCAGCCTGGCATCAGACTGGACATGGCAATAAAATGTCTCAAGAACAATTCTTCTTAATAAATTCGCCACATTAC
>NW_022103898.1:42632628-42633909 GCF_000313985.2 Echinops telfairi | reverse complement strand
CTTCTAGTTCTTTCCTCTATTTACTTTTATTTTCTTCTTGTCCCACTATCATATTTAGCCTTCATTCGGGTTTTGGTAATTCGGCTTGGCTTCATTGCCCTTGATCAATTCCTACCAGGCATCTTATGCCCTCCTTGCCAATGATTTGAGATCACTTGTTGTTCCCTTGTCCCTGTGTTTGTTGATACGCCTTTTCCCCCACTCCCTTGCCCATCTCCCATGCCCCCCCCCCAAATTATCGTTCCCATTGTTTTCTCCTCAGAATTGTTTATCCACCTATCTTATATAGATAGGCATTCAGAGACAATAATAAGCACAAAAACAAGACAAAGCAAAAGAAAACAAATAAACTAACCACCAGCACCCCCACAACAACAAAAAGAAACAGCAGCAAAAAGGAAAAGCCTATAAGCAGTTCCAGGTCTGTTTGTTGATATTTATGAGTGTTTTCCCATCAAGTCTCACGGAGTGCCATGCCTTGGCTCCAATGTGTAATTTTGGTAATCTTTGGGGGCTTCATTGCTTTGCTCCCCTTGCTGTTCTGTTGCACACCCTTACTATTTCACCCCAGTGTGGTGTGGTCAGATCAGGCACAATTCCCACACTGTGTCTCCAGTGTTGTCCCCTGTAGTGCTATGGGTCAGTGAGGAATATCGTGTCTCATGGTGGGGCCAGCCTTATGGTCCTCTCTGTGCATTGGCTTCTCTGAGCAGGAATATCGTCCTCGGGGCTTGGTGCACCAGGATGTATTCCACTCTCAGTCCTTCCCTCTGTTTACTCCTGTGTGCTCTGATCAGAAGTGCCCCTCTCCCTGAGCTGTAGCTTAAGTGCTATCCTCTGAAGTGCTGCAATCTTCTAGGGAAAGGGAGAGGGAGAGGGGGGCGCCTGGTGTCCACGTAATTGGGATTTGGGCCCAGCCAGCGCTTCAGACCTCTCTGTTGGTTTGCTGTTTCATGTCGGTGTGTTACATTCACATCTTATGGCACTGGATTGAAGTCTAGTCCCTCTTTCCCTCTCCAGTGGAGATATAAATGATACCCTCACCTTGAATGGGTTAGTGTTCTGTTCCCCCACTACCCATGTTTTCTTTTTCTTTCTTTGCCCCTCCTTTTTAGTTGGCTGCCACGTGTATCCCCAGATTGGGACTGGCCTCTGCCATAGTATCTGGACCTCACACTAGGAATGTATGTATACAGAGCTTTTCCTCTGTGCCCCTTTTGCACTTTTAAGCTTACCTCAGTGGAATGATGCTGTACTTATCCTTTTGTGCTTGACTTACTT
>NW_022103898.1:42629840-42631003 GCF_000313985.2 Echinops telfairi | reverse complement strand
TTTGCCATATATAAAATCATATCATCTGTGAATAATCAAAGTTTCACCTCTTCCTTCCCCAGACAAATAACTTTGATGTCTTTTCTTTGCCTTATGATGTTAGCTAGGAGCTCCAGTACAATTTTAAATAAGAGAGGGGACAAGGGGCATCCTTGTCTGGTCCCCTTTTTTGGTGGGATTGTTTTTGTCTTTTCTCCATTGAATACCATGTTGACTGTTGGTTTTTCATATATAGTTGTATTATACTGAGGAATTTTCCTCCCATTCCTAACTTCTTGAGTGTATTGAACAGGAATTGGTGTTGGATGTTGTCAAATGCTTTTTGCACATTTATCGATATTATCATGTGGTTCTTATAATTTTTCATGTCAACGTGGCAAATAATACTAATGGTGTTTTGTATGTTCAACCATCCCTGTATCCCTGGTTGAATCCCACTTGGTCATAGTGAATTATTTATTTACTTCTGTATTCTATTGGTCAGTATTTTGTTAAGGATTTTAGTATCAATATTCAGAATCAGTAGTTCTCAATTCTTGTGGGATCCTTGCCCAGTTTTGGTATCAAAGTTATACTACCTTCATAGAGAGTTTGAGAGTTTGCCATCTCTTTCTATGTTCTGGAAGAGTTTGTGTAGGATTGGTATCAGTTCTTCTCTGAATACTTGGTAGAATTCTCCTGTGAAACCCTCTTGCCTGGGGATTTCTTTGTTGGTAATCCCTTGATAATCTTGTTTATTTATTTTATTGCTATGGGTTTGTTGAGATTCTTGACATCCATCTGGGATAATCTAGGCAGGTATTGTTTGTCCAAATATTTGTCCAAGTCTTCCAAGTTGTTGAATACACTGGAGTACAGGCCTTCGTAGTACTATGTAATTATCCTTTTGATTTCATTAGGGTCCATTTTAATGTCTCCTGTTTCAACCCTCATCCTTGCTATTGAAATTTGTTACTTCCTTTTTTTGTTAGATTTGCCAGCTGTCTGTCGATTCTGTTAATCCTTTCAAAGAACCAACTTTTAGCTGCATTAATTTTTCCCCACAGGTTTCATTTTTTCCCTCTCATGAATCTTAGCACTGATTTTTATTATTTCTTTTATTTTGCTATTAGTAGGATTGTCCTGTTGACGCTGCATTAATTGCTGTAAGTTTTGTGCCAGCA
>NW_022103898.1:42625757-42629740 GCF_000313985.2 Echinops telfairi | reverse complement strand
ATAAGTCTCTCTCCTTTTTCATGTGTGCATGTATTGGTATCAAACTTCCTCTGATAACTGCCTTTGCTGTGTCTCAAAGTTTCTGGTATGACATATTCTCATTCTTGTGGGTTTCTAGAAACGTTCTAATTTCATCTCTGATCTGTGTCAGTATCCACTCCTTTTGTAATAGTGAGTGATTTATCCTCCAATTGTTTGCCCTTGATTTCTTAGTCACCCTTTAATTGATTTCCAGCTTTATGGTAGTGCTCATTGAGAGAAATCTGTGTGATCTCTATGTGCTTGAATTCACACAGATTCAACTTCTTTCCCCTCATGTGGTTATTATTGAGGATATGCCATGTGGACTTGAAAAAAAATGTATGTTGTTTTCGCATTTGGTTGGAGAGCTTGAAAATATCTATAAGTCATCTAATTGTAATGTTTACATCTGTAGCCGCCTTGTTAATTTTTTTTCCCTGTGATCTATCTTTCTCAGAGAACAGTGTATTAAATTCACCTACTATAATTGTTGAGCTTATGATTTCTTTTTTCATCTTTTGGAGTTTTTGATTTATGAATTTCTTGGGTCTGTTTTTATGTGTGTATCTATTATGCTCACTGGTTCTTGGTCTACTATTCCCTTGAGTATTATATAGTGTCCCTCCTTATCTCTTGTTAAGGCTTGCACTTTGAGATCAATTTTGTCTGAGATTAGGATTGCAACCCCTGCTTCTTTGAATTGCCATTTGCTTGGTTTATTTTCCTGCAGCCTTAGATTCTCAGCCTATTTTTGTCTGTTATCTTGAGATCTGCTCCTGTAGGCAGCAGATCAATGGTTGTATTTTCTAAGCCAGTCTGCTAGTGTCTGCTTCTGAACCCCTGAGTTTACTCCATTGATATTCAGAGTTATTACATCCATCTGTGGACTCTGTCATGTCATCTTATACCTTTTGTGTTGGATGTTTTCCTATTTTCCTTGACTATGCATGCATTGTGTATGTGTTTGGGGCCCACTGTTGAGTCAATGCTATCTTGGGGGCTGTTTTCTCTTTGTTGACTTTGGGTGGAGTTCTATGTGGTGGTTTGTAATACATGCTCGGTGAGGGTTGTTCTTCTGCCCATACTGGGTTTGGCAAGGATCTTTTGTAGGGATGGATTTCATTGAATTTTTCCTTGTCTGGGAAGATTCTTACTTCTCCATTTATCTTGATATATACTTTGGCTGGATAGAGTATTCTTGTGTTTGTGTAATTTTCCTTCAGTTTTGAACTATGTTATTCCACTCTTTCCTCTTCTTTATAGTGTCCACTGATAAGTCGGAGCATATTCTTATTTGGGTGCCTTTATGAGTGACTGCTAGTTTTTATCTCGCTGATCTTATGATTTTCTCCTTTTCCTCAAAATTGAATATTTTAACTATTATATGCCTCAGTTACTTCTTCTTGGGATTCAATCTAGTGTTATTTCAGCCTCTTGAATAGTTACCTAGTTTTGATTCATTAAGCTGGGGAAGTTTTCCTCTAAGAATTCCCTTGCTATCTTTGGCATTGATTTCTTCGTTGTGCCTTGTTCAGTAGTCCAATTTTTCTGATGCTGTTCCTCTTCGTAGCATTAGACATGGCTCTCAGGTTTTTTTCATCTTATTTGACGTTCTTTATCATTTGTTGAAGTCTGCTTGATTATCCTCTAGGTCACTAAGGAGATTGTCTTCCTCCTGTAGTCTATTGGTGAAGTCTGTGAATTTGCTATTGGCTTTTGTTATCTCACCACTTAGTTCTTGTATTTCCCTTTGATTCATGGCCATTATCTCCTCTATCATTTCATTCTCTCTTTTGTATTGATTCACTCATATCCTGTATGCCTCTAAGAAGCATTCTGAAGATTGCTTACTGTGACAGGTCAATGTCTACACTTTTATGACTGCCATTAAGTCCAGGTCATCCTCTGATATTGACTTGTTTCTCCTGTGTTCTTGTTAAGGCTGTTGAGGGAGCATGCTGTTTATGTGCCATTTTGGAGGAACTCAGTACCATTTTTTTCTGGAGTCAGCGAGCCTTTGGCTCTCTCTTTGGAGGTTGGTATTAATGTTGCCGCAAGCTTCCTGTAGCCAATTTCCCTGAGGGGTTGTGTTTCACTTTTTCCCACTGGGGTTGCCCTCTCGCCCTAGCCTATCAGGAATCTGTTATTTTGAGGGCATGGTGGATGGCCCTATCAGTCACCAGGCTCTGTCTTGAGCTCCTGTAGCCCTCAGGCCTCTGGAAGGGCTGTTTGCAGCTGTGAAGGCCACTGTCTGAAGGAAAGTGCTGGCCTGGGAGCAGCTCTGGGGATCAGGATAGGGCAGGGATAGGGGCTCCCTGCTCCCACCTACAGGCACTGTAAACAGGCAGGTGGGCAGAAAATAATGCCCAGCCACATCTGTTAGAGGTTCGGCAAAGCCAGGCAGGGTAGGGAAAGGTAGGGGGAAAAGTACTGGTCTTGGCGGAGGGATCCACCAAAGGGCAGCAGGAAGGCCCCAAGCCATTTGGGATCTCAAACTATGGCTGCACGTGCCTCTGCTGGGTGGCTGGCACTCAGAACACTGCAGCCCACCAAGGCAATGCAGTCCACAGCAGCACGTGAGCTGAAGTCAAACCAGTTCTTGTGGGTCCAGGAGATAGGGTGGGTGTCAGCTCTTGGTTCAGAGAGGCACCCTGAACTGTCACAGGAAATAAGTGACAGCCTCAGAATCCCTACTCAGCTGCCCCAGATCTCCCCACTCACTGATCTCTACAGCACTCCCCACTTGAGCTCCCTACCTAGTGACCATCTTTCCCAGAAGTCCGTGTATAAAAAGACCTTTTAACCACCCCAAAAAGAGCTACATATAATTTACTATGTCTAGTATATTCTAAAATAATCTATATTAGTATCATAAAACCTTAATATTAATACTACAACTTGAGTATAATATTGTAATCTTGAAAAAGCTTCAAACAACTGCAAATAGATTTCTATTATAAATACAGCAATCTTGACTTTAAGAAATAAGTAGAAATCCAAAAATCTAATAAATTGTTTTTTAAAAAAGGAGTAAAGGGCAAATCCATATGTGGTAATTGCATAACTTCATGTCACCTTGATAAACAGAGTGAAGGGGTGGAGTCTAGCTTGTCAATTGGATTACAGCCTGATACTACCTCCTTGTGGGTGTGGCGTTCCCATAAGAATGGTCTTGGAATTCTCCCCTCTCTCTGCTTCACCTTCCTTTTGACAATCTCCTTTGAGTCACACTGACAACATCCAGAGCTTTGGAGAGTGTCTACCTTCTTGGGCTCTACAAGACTTTGGACTCACCATTTTGTGATCTTCCTGTATTCTGCACCATTGTGTGTGGCTATATGCATCTGAAGAGGGATCAATGTACTAGTATTGAACTTATGGAGTAATATTAGACTTATGGACTTATGGATTTTCTCTTTGGTGCACTTGATTTGCCCAGTTCATGAAATGTCAAGATGAATCATGATATAATTATCCTCTTGTGGAAATTAATAAATGTTAGTGATTATGTGGTATAAGCTTAAAGATTATGATTTATATTTTATGACACCTGGGTCTTCTCCAACTCGTCTATAAATATTCAGCTATTTAAGATATAGACTATTCACCTTCAAAAAATTTACATACTTGAACCTTCAGTAGTAGCTTACTCAGTTTTCCCCACTAATCAATGGTATAGCAGTTAAGAATCCATGGGCATTGCAAATTGTCATCAGTTTGCAGTTATTGCTAATATGTATAATTATGTCATTCATGTATTCAACCTTTATGTTGTTCTCAATGAGAAACATTTTCATTTACATTAAGATAAACATCGCATGATAAAATATAACCCTAAATAATAAAAATCCATTTTAAAATAAATCTACAACAAGATATGCCACTTAAGCATTCCATGAATAAACAATTTATTTTATTTTTTCTCACCTCACCTTTTGTCTTCTATTCCAGTTACTTGGACT
>NW_022103898.1:42622427-42624507 GCF_000313985.2 Echinops telfairi | reverse complement strand
TTGTTTGTTTGTTTTTTCAGGTAGTTCTACTTCAGCAGGCACAGGCACATGAAAGATTGCCTTTAATACTTAAATAAAATAATAAGGGAGTAGCATGTTCGTGAAAATACAAGAACAGAGCTATGAATCATAGAGAATTGAGCTAAGTGCTAATTTTGGTTTCAAACCTCTTTAGAGACACAAAAGCTCAAAGCTCACAGTTTGGGAGTCAATTTGAACTGACAACAACCCTACTGGACCGGGGAGAACTGCCCCTGTGAGGTTGGGACACGAGCTCTTTACTCTGACAGAGCTGCTGGTGGTTTCAAACTGGTTCCCTGGAAGTTAGCAGCCCAGTTCGTAACCCCCTACGTCACCAAGGCTCCTACAACGACATGCAAACCAACACACTCTCACTGACATCAAGTTGATTCCAATTCATAGGGAGCCTGTAGGCCAGGGAAGAACTGTACCTGTGGGTTTCTGAGATGAAGTCTTTATGGGAGGAGACAGACTTCTTAAATCAACTTGATTAACTCTGTTTCATAAGTAAACAATGCATATCCACGATTTAGCAATTTTGGAAAGTATAAATGAGCACAAAGAAAGTACTTGATTCAAAATCTCACAATCATAGAATACATAGTTACCTGAAACCATAAGCTTAGTAAAGATGTTGTCATCATTAGCTGCCCTCCAGTTGGCACCTATCTCATCTTAAGGTTGATTTTCAAAAGCAGATCACAAGGACTTTCTGCCTAACCTTTCTTAATTAGAAGTCACTGTGAATTGGACTCAACTCAACGAAATCAAACCACAACAAATGATCTGAGAAAAAACTTTTCCTATTTGTGATAAAATTCAGAACCTCTCTCTGTGACCACATCTGTATCCCTAACAAAAGATTTTAAGTACATTTATCATAAATGTATAGGAAATTAAGAATTCTTAATGGCATCAGTTGCCCAATTTCAAGTGAATTTAGCATGGGATATTTCATATATCTATATATATATACACACACGTATATATATATACACACACACATATATATACACACACATATATATACATATCTCTCAATCTCACATATATACACATATATCATACACACAAACACAATGTCAATGGCTATTTAACCTTTCTTTTCTGTAAACATATGTCTACAAGAAACACTTATTTGAATCTTTTTTTTCCCTTGCAGCAAAATTGTAAATATCTTTAACAGATTAAGAAGTTCACTTCTTTCAGTTTTCTTTAAGATTAGTTTTGGCTGTTTTGAACTCTCTCTGGTCTCTTCCCATTCTACTTACAGCAACCAAATTATTTAAAATAAAACAAAAATAAATCCCTTGAATATATCACATAGGTGATTAAAATACCTGTGGTCACTGTTACTCACATAAACACTATCATCTAATAGCACAGCACTCATATCTTGAGCTGTTCTTCCTACCTACGCCTTCGTAATAAATATTCTATTTTAAAAAATCACTTGTGATTCATTCAATGATGTTCTGTATACTATCTCCCATTGGTCTTTCTTTCTTTATGTTTTTGCCTTAATATTCCTTTCCTACCCCAATTGAAATTATTAGTATTTACATGTAAATATTGATTTGAAATCATTCTTCATGCACTAGGGATACAGTTAACATATTTTTAGAGCTCATATTTTAGTGTACAAAATAGATAACAAATAGGCAAATTTATTGTTAATACAATTTTGAATCCGTTGCTGCTAAGAAAAATTTAAGCAAAATTGAGAAAAAAGAATTTAAGTGGGAGGTGTAAGTTAATGCTTTCAACAGTGTTTCATGGATAGCTTCCCAGGCAGGTGATATCTGAGCACAGAGATGAAGAAAGTGAAAATTTGTAATGAAAATAGCATTCCAGGCACAGGTTAGAGCTAGAGTAAAGCCCTTCAGAATTAACTTGGCAGAGTTCACGAGACGCACATTTGACTTTCTGAGGAGAGACTATTGGTAGGTGTGAGTCTAGATACAGCAGAACCCAAAACGACCCAGTCCTGCACAGGCCTCATGAGTGTCCTTATGTTTAAGTCTATTGTTGCAGCCACTTTGTCAGTCCATCTGGTTGA
>NW_022103898.1:42619484-42620983 GCF_000313985.2 Echinops telfairi | reverse complement strand
CAGGAGATTAACCCATTGCAACATGCCATTTTATCTCTTGACTGATGCTTCCATGAACATTGATTATGGACCCAAGCAAGTAAAAATCTTTGATGATATCAACCTATTGGTCCAGTTGTAAGGATTTGAGTCTTCTTTACACTGAGTTATAATCCATACAGATGGCTGCAATTCTTGTCCTTCTTCAGCCAGTGCTTCTAGTTCTCCCCACTTTCAGCAAACAACGTTGTATATAATGCATATCAAAGATTGTTAATAGGCCTTGTCCAATTCTGATAAAACATTTTTCTTCACATAATCCAGTTTATCTAATTATTTTCTCAGCATGCTGATGGAATAAGTATAGTGAGAAGATGCATCCCTGATGCACACCTTTCCTGATTTTAAACCAGGCAGCATTTCCTTGTTCTGTTTGAACAAGTGCCTGTCTATCTATGTACGACTTCTGCATGAGCACAAGGGAGTGATCTGGAGTTACCATTCTTCTCAAAGCTGTTGATAGCGTGTTATTATCCCATGGTCCAATGCTTGGGCATAGTCAATAAAACAAGTATCTCTGTTATTCTCTGCTTTCCACTAAGATCCACCTTCCATCAGCAATGACATTCCTTGTTCCATGCCTTCATCTTATGACCTGAATCTTTACCAGACCCATGCCAATATCCTGCTGCAATCTTTGTTGAATGATCTTCAGAAATATTCAGAATGGGATATTAATGATAAGCACCCTGAAAAACCAAACGCACTGCCATTGAGTCGATGCCAATTCATAGTGATCCTATAGGACAGAGTAGTATTGCCCCTGAGAGTTTCCGAGACTATACCTGTTTATGGGAGTAGAAAGCTCCATCTTTCTCCTGAGCACCAGCTGGTGGTTTTGAACTTTGGACCTTGAAGAGCATAGCCTAACTAGTAATGACTACACCACCGGGGCTTTTCTATTGTTCTATAATTTGATTGTTCTCTAAGTCATCTTTATTTGGAATGGGTACAAATAAGCATTTCTTCCAGTCAGTTGTCTAAAGAGCTGTCTTTCAAAATCCCTGCTATAGATGATTAAGTGCTTCCAGTGCTTCATCAGATGGTTGAAAGGTTCCAATTGTTACTCCATCACTGAACTTCTTAAGTATCATTGGTTCTTGATCTTATGCTACTTCATGAAATAGTGGAATGTTGACAAGGATATTTGGTACAGTGACTGTATTTTTTTCCATCTTCCTTTGATGTTCTCACATCTTTCAATGTTTTCCCCACAGAATATTTCAATATTGCAACTTGAAAGTTAATTTTTATCTTGAGGTTTTTCATTTTAAGATATGCTGACATATTTTCTTCTTTTGTTTCCTAAATTTAGGCCTTTTCACATTTCATTACAATGTTTTACTTTGTTTTTTCAAGCTGACCTTTGAAATTTTCTGCTCAGCTTTTGACGTCACCATTTTTCCATTTGCCTTAGTTATTCTATGATTCAGAGCAAGTTTCAGAGTCTCTTCTGACAT
>NW_022103898.1:42615571-42617842 GCF_000313985.2 Echinops telfairi | reverse complement strand
ATATATATATTCTACAAAAAGAACAAACACCTCTCTGCCATCTAGCTTCTGAGCCACGGAGTCTAAATTATAGTATCATCATCATCATCTTCAACAACAAAAATTTCTCCACTGGAATACTATGGATCATTAATAAGATGGATAAGAAGCACTCCATGATATGGATGAACCTGGAAAACATTATGCTGGCTGCAATTAGTCAATCACAAAGAGTCAAATATCGTGTGGGATCACTAATATAATGAAAAGAATAAAAATGAGAAGAAAGAAAGACAGAAAAAGGTTTCATGCCAAATGGAACAGACTTTGAAGGTTACCAAGGGCAATGGGGAGGCCAAAGAAGGGACGATGAAACAATAGCGAGAACTGATGGGTATTGACCTTGTGATGTGAAATTATGTAACTACCACAGCCCTTGAGATTGGAAGATTGAATAATCATTTTCAAGCACGTTGAAAGATCCTGAGATTTGCACATATCAAAAATAGAAAAACCTTTAATTTTGAAGAGTTAAAGAACCTAAAAATAACAAATAAAAGAACCTAAAGTAAAGTGATGTCTATTGAATGTTTATCTTTTTCCTGAAGTGACATTTCAAATTATGTCAATTTGCAATTTTAAATTCTGTGTCTCTGGTCTTCAGTTTCTCTATAAAACTGCAAGTTCAAATTGCCACATTATCTACATACAGTATATTCTGTGGTATATGTGAGCTCCCACTATCTCTATCTTCTTAAGGGTTGGGATCCACTCAACAACTATAAGTACAAGTAGAATTATATGCACCAAACAGTTTCATAAATATGGTCTTTCCCCTACACCAGATATTTTTAATCAGATTACAAATCAGGGTGAGTTTAGTCAAGGGACTCATTTTCCTTAGGCTGTGATTTCATTAGCTGTCACAACTGGAGTCTAAAGTCATGTACATTTTCCTTGATCCATTTCTGTTCCTGCCTTTGGCTCAGCAGCTGTGATTATTACAACGACCCCCAGGTGACAGAACTTAGCATTTCCATGGGGCGGGGGGATGGGTAGTGAAAGGATGGAAGGCTAAATATCTGTAAAATGCTTATGACATTTCCAAGTGCCATGCAGCTACAAGAACAAACATCATCTAATCCAGACTGCCCGTGAGGAGAGCACTGGGCACTGTATTATGGGTCATCATTCAGGCAATAGTGCAGTAGCAATTCCTTTTTGTTCCCCACTTATTTGAGTCACATTGAAAAAAATTGCAATTACTTCAAATCATTTCCCCACATCAGTGTAACTGAATGCTAAATTGGTGTTCTTTTCATAATTGTCTTTGGTTCTTGTTCCTTGTTAGATAAAGGATAAATCAATGCTTAAACACAACCTTTTCAAAATTGACATTTATTTTGTAATCCAATTAAAAAAAAGATTTTAAAAAATCTGGCATATTGCCAAAAAAGAGAAAACCTAACAGCTCTGAAACTTAACATCTTGTTCATGTTTACAGTTAATGGGCAACCCAATGTAAGCTGCTGTGTATGCACTGCCTCCATTGCTAAATAATATGAATGAAGAGTTTCACTGTTTAAAGCAAAGTGAGCAATCTGGCATGTTACACATGCTTCCACCCTCTGAGTTGCTGGCACTCAGAGCACAAACAGAACAGTCATTATGTGTGTGTGCTCACTTTAACAGCACTCTACTGGGACTAAGGGCTCATTTGTGGAGGTTTGCTTCACATCCCCCTGTATTTTAGCGTATCCTTCCTACGGTACACAGCACTCAGCAGTCCTTCCTTGGCTGGTGTTGTGGCAGGAAATTGACCTCCTCTAAAAGCTGTCGATGTGACTGAAGTTTCCTATTAAATCTGTTGCAATGAGGAGTTTTTGTACAGCAGGTGGAAATATAGCATCTGTTACCCTAAGTCCCAAAGACACATAAAAAACTTCAATTTAGTTCAAAACTCTAAGTCAATTTTAAGTGGAAATTGTTGATTTACAATGAAAGAACTGATTTTAGAAGCTTGGTACTTTTGTTTGTACAGAACACCAGCACCTACCTTGCTGGTCCTGCTGGTGCTATACTCTATTCTCATTCACAAGTGTGCACACACAGGAGCAAACTGATGCTCTGCCAAGAAGTTAATGTATACTCACTACCTCCTAGCTATATTATAACTATAAATGACTGACTGAAAACAACTTGAACTTGAATTTCAATCACATGTGAAATTGAAAAATCAAGGGGTGGAATAATTAATCAAGAGGTGTCAGGGGAGGGGGAGGGGAAAAAAAA
>NW_022103898.1:42603414-42605007 GCF_000313985.2 Echinops telfairi | reverse complement strand
AAAAAGGGTGAAATTTTAATTGATGACAAACCTCATTCTGGACATCTGTCAACTTCCCGAATGAACAAAAGTGCCGACTTGTTTTTGGAGTTCATTTCACCAGGTCAGACTGTTAATCAAGCTTCTATTTAGAGGTTCTAAAAAGATTGCATGACAGTGTGTGACAAAAAAGGCCTGATTTGTGGCAGATGGGAGACTGGTTTTGCCACCACGACAATGTAGCTGGGCCAGAAGTAGCAGACCTCTATTCCCCCATCACCTGACTCACCTGACCTCACTCCGGGTTGCTTCATTTTGTTCTAGGAGAGACAGGAAAGAACAGCAGTTTGACAATGTAGAAAAGGTGAAGAAGAAAACATTGGAGGTGCTGTGAGTCATCCAAAGAGATGAGTTTGAAAAATGTTTCCAAGAATGGAATTACAGATGTGACAAATGTATTAAGTGTAATGGAGAGCTTTTAAGGCAAAAAGGTTATTTGGTAAAAAAGAAAATTTAAAGATATAGCTTTGAAAAAATATTCTAGTTTTTTTGGGGTACCCCCTTGTACAGTTCCATCTTGCGAAGAAGTAAAAATAACTTCAATTGGTGCCTAAATAATGAATCATCCTCATTATTCATAAGTATAAGTATGCAACCCATTCATTAGGAATAACGGATGATACATGCTAGATATTGGAAGCTAGATGGTATATAGATGATGATAGATAGATAGGTAGATAGATAGATATCAACAGAAGGAATGTGTAAAGTATGAGGATAAGCAGGTCCAAATATGAAAATTTCCAAATACTTTTCTAGCATCGATTTTAACTATGCCATTTAAACATTATTATGCTGGTCGAAATCCTAAACTAATCCTGTTTTCACTCATTAAATGGCAACATCATTGTTGTTGACCTTGTGTGCCTTCAGTCACTTCTGTTGGTGATCCCAAGAGTAGCAGAAAGAAACATTACTTGGTTCTACACCGTTCTGACAATCATTGATCTTTGTAACCATTGTGTAAATTCATTTATGAAGCTCTTCCTATTTCTTTTCCAGCCGTGATGCCCTTCTCCAGGTATTGGTCCCTCCCAACGTGTCCAAACGATGTGAGACAAATATCATCATTCTAGCTTCTAAGGAGCATTCTAGCTTTTTAAAAGACATCTTTGTTATTTCTCGTGGAACTCCATAAATTCAAAAATCAAACTCACTGGCAGTCAATCCTAATTCATAGTGACCCAATAGGAGAGAGTAGACCTGTTCATAAGCGTTTCTGGGCTATAACTCTTTATGGAGAAGAAAGCTTCACCTATCTCCTGCAGAGATGCGGATGGATTGGGACTATTGATCTTATGGTTAGCAGCACCGCATGTAACTACTAAGCCATCAGAGCTCCTTTGACATCACCCCATAGTGTAGTCAATATTATCCATCGATATAATTTAAAGGCAACATGTCTTCATTTTTTATTAATTGTCCAGCTACTGCATACATATGAGGCAACTGAAATTACCATGGGTTAGATAAGGTGAACTTTAGTCCTCAACATAAAATATTTGTTTCATCTCTCAAGAAGATTTTGTGCAGGAAATTTGCCCAATGCAACAC
>NW_022103898.1:42600666-42602781 GCF_000313985.2 Echinops telfairi | reverse complement strand
TGGGGAGGTGCAGTTGCAAGCAATTTATAGTACCAGCATCAGACTTTTACTTGCATGTGCTACTAGTGAAACTGTGCAACTGGTTCAGTATTTTGTTTGTACATCTGTCTTTGGAATGGGCACAAACATATATTTCTTCACTTCCAGGTAACTGTCTTCCAAGCTCTTGGCATAGGTGCATGAGCACTTATAGCACTTCATCTGTGATAGGTTTTCATTGGTATTCATTAAATTCCTGGAGCCTTCAGTGAAGCATTAAATTATTCTTTCAATACCACTAGGTCTTTGTATATACTACAGCTGAAATGATCAAAACTCTACCACTTTTTTGGTTACAGTGATTCTGAATATTTCTTTCATCTTTTTTTAATGCCTCCTGCATCATTCAATATTTTACCTAGTGAATTCTTAAACATTATGAGTATAATTTGAACTTAATTTTTTTCATTCATTTCTTTACACTTGAGAAATACCAAGTGCTCTCTTAATTTATGGTTTTCTTACACTAGGTGTGGTAGTTACATAATTTATGGTTTTCTTACACTAGGTGTGGTAGTTACATAATTTCATGTCAACTTGATAAGTGTGAGGTGGAGTCTAACCTGTCAATCAGGTCACAGCCTGATGATGCTTTTGTGTGGGTGTGGCCTTCTCATGAGGATTCTGATAACTTTCTCTCTTTCTCCCGGGAGGTGGGGCACACTCTTTACCTTCTTTACCTTCCTGTTGAGGAGTCACACTCAGAGAGTTGGAGGAGCTACGTAGAGACCCATGCCTGAGCTGAGATGTTTCCACCACCATTGGATCCACAAAACTTTGCCCCCATCGGCCCGTGATGTTCCTGCATTTTGCATCATTGCATGTGACTGGAGGAGTCTGAAGAAGGATATTTGGATTAGTATTGGACTTAGGGGCTAATATCGGACTTGTGAACTTGATCTGGACTGGGTTGGAATGTTTCTTAACACAGTTAATCTTTGACATAAAGCCCTATCTTGTACATATGTAAGTGTTTCTGGATTTGTTTCTCTAGGCAACCCAGTCTAACACACTACGTCTGTACAGTACTTTGTTTTGTCTTCTTAAACAATGCTTCAAAATATTTTGTTCATTTCTCCTATTCCTTTGAGCTACTCTACATGCAATAAATATTACCAAGCTTCTTTTGGAATGTGTTCCCATCATTTCTTCTTTCCTTATCTTTAAAAACCTCTTGCTTTCTTCCTTGATGATATCCTTGATGTCACCCCACAACATGTTTTGTATTCTTTTCATAGTGATCAATCTAGTCTCGACGCCATCTCTGCATATGTACTGAGACATACTCATGGTTGTATTTTGACTCTTATGGACTGGTTTACCTCAGACTCATCTTGTGCTCGTCTGTTTCACAGTTGACCCCTGAGTAATGATAGTGAATTTTTCCATCATCTCTTCCCACAGATGAACTCAATAGTTGGCTATTCCCAAGCTTGAATTTCTCATAGCCTTGACAGTGTTCCATATCTCAGCCCGTACTGCTCTTGTTTACTGCTCCCAGGGAACACGGTATGCAGCTGTTCCCCAAATTCCTTACCATTTGCAGTTTATGAGAACCAGCTAGGACAGACGTTAGTGCACTGTCCTAGACAGATACATGACATGAGACACGGCTCTCCTTACACGGCTTCTTCAATCAGTCTTAAAAAAAAATGCTATCATGAGATCTCCAGTGTCATTTCTAACATCAAAGCCATATTTCCAACTGCTGATCTTTATTCTTTATTCATATGTTTACATTTTAATCACCAGTAATTGTCAATTCATATCGAATACGTGCTTGATCAATTTTAACTGCAGATGTTGCAAAAGTTACAAAAAATGTCTACAACTTTGACATTAGTGGCTGGTACATAAATGTGAACCACCAAGCTCTCGGGTGGCCCTGCTAGACGTGCAGATATTCTCTTATTCCTGACAAAGTGGCATTTCGGAATAGACTTTATATATTCTTTTTGATTATCAATGTAATACAATCCCTATTCAAATAGTAGCTACCGCAATAGTATACTATATAATATATTTTAAATAGTCCTTATCAATCCATTTCAACTCACTAAATCCATTTAATTTTTT
>NW_022103898.1:42596595-42599668 GCF_000313985.2 Echinops telfairi | reverse complement strand
ATGAAATCCTTCCAGGGCCTGTGCCAGTTTCACAATTGTCCTTATGCCTGAGCCCACTGTTGCAAGCACAGTGTCAAACCATTTCCTCGAGGGCCTCCTTGTCTCTCACTGCCCTTCCACTTTAGCAAACACCTGTCCTTCGCCGGTGACCGGTTTCTCCTCACAATGTGTCCTTTATTTAGTTTTTCTGTAATGAAGAACAAGGTGCAGATTCCCTTTTGACATTCACTTTGACATTTTGTTTATTTTCGGTCTTTTTAGTGACCTTTTTAATGAATTTACCTATGAGCAATCATGGTCTGTACCACAGTCTTCCTTTTTAGCTGCTGATATTGAGCTTCTCCATCACCTCTTCCCTCAGATGTAGATAATTTGATTTTGCTGTATCCCATGTTGTGTTGTTGAAAAAAAAGTATTTGCTATTAATAAGCCATTGTTTTTCAAATTTCTATCATGCAATTCCCAGCTTCATTTCTATCACTAAGTTCATATTTTCCAATTATTGTTCCTTCTTTGTTTCCTGCTTTTTCACTCTAATTTCTAGTAATTGTCAATGTATCTTGATTTCATGTTGATCAATATTTGACTGAAGTCTTTTGTAAAATTATTCAATATTTTCATCACTAGCTTTTGTAGTTGGTTCAATTTTGTAGTTGGTATATATTATGTACTAAAAAAAATCATTATTAAATAAATAAATGAATTGTTTCTATCATTCTCCCACAATGTTTTCCACATAATATAACTTCTTTTTATTTCCATGTAAAACAAAACACTGGGCCAATTTATTCAGTTTTACAGCATACTTATCTGAATGATATTAAATGACAGCATGGTGGTCAATTCTTTCACTTCCCTTGTAATAATCTTATGATCACTTTGATTACACTACACTCCCCCATTATGCAATCAAGCATTAATCTCTCTAGGTTCTGCTTTGCAGATATTTTAAAATGAGATTAACATTGATAATTATTTCACTTTAACTAAAGAATAGTATTATAGATTATCTGGTATGCCTCATCTAATGAGTTCAAAAGATTCAAAAAAAACTGAGACGTCTTCAAAAAATAAGAAATCATATCTGTGTTAGACAGGGCCCTCTAGAGAAACAAAACCAGAATGCTAATAATTCTATGTATATTTATGCAGATAGATAGATATATAACATAAGAAATAAACAATTAATTAAATTATAAAGCAGTACAAATGGCTTGGTGCAACTCACTCCCATGAGACAGTTGTGAGACGCTGGTAGTTCTTTAAGTCTGAGGGCCACCGGGTAGTCCTCTGTAGAGCAATTCAGGCTATCAGGCCACAGGCAGCAAACAGCAAGACAGGTCACCAACAGTCAGTCAGATGACAGGGTCCAACAGTTCCCAGCTCAAGTGATGTAAATTCCAATGGTGTGGCAAAGCAGGTCTTGAAGGAACCTCAAATTACAGTGACATAGTCCATGGGTTCGGTGTCCCACAGGTAGTGTAGCTTGCAAATTTAGGCACAGAACAAGCAAGGCAGCTGCACACTGGTCCGATGATCAAAGAGCGAGAGACAAGAAAGGCGAGGCTCGAGCCATTTCTCTCTCCGCCCTTCAATTAATCCCACATGTGCTTATCGGCCAGGTTGGCACAATAAACTACCTCAACATCTATGAACAAAATGAAATACTTCTGCTCAACAGGTTCTGCTCAATTACCAAGGAGTTGTAAACTTGTACTCCATAAGGCCTGACCTAAAGTCTCCAGACCAATCTAAATAATCTCGCTCCCCACACTTCTCTCTCTCTTTCTCATGCACACAGTATCTATCACCTACCTATAGCTATCCTTCTGCTTTTCTTATATCTAGTGGAATGCTAACAGGTACACTTACTTACCACCTTTCCCAACAGCACTGAGGTCTTTGGTGTAGGGAAGGAGGAACGGGGCGGGGGATGTTTTATCTTTATATTTTTCAACATGCTAGATATTGTTGGAAATCAATTGTTATTTTGTCATACTAGACAGCCAAATGTTTCGTACAGCATGCTTTTAGGTCTCCTGCTGCAAGGATCTTCTTCGGTACCTGCCTATCAGAGAGAAACGTGGTCTGACTTGGTATTTCTGAAGCATGTCATCTTTTCTCAGCAGACATCTCTGTCATAGCCTATGGCTCTCTAGTTTCCTTTACCTGCAAGGCTACCCTCTTGGTTCAGTACTGTGCGCTGGTTCCATTCTAGATATTTCCATGCTACCCACAGACATTTCACACATCTCTGATTTATCACATTGTGGAAGGACCAACTGATTCAACAGCATCCCTTTCTTCACTGTGCCATCGGCCTGCAGTGCTTTCTTCTGTCCCGATATGTACAGAGAATACAGGTAACCGTCAGCATACAACGTCACGTATGACGGTCCATTTCATAGCCAGTCAATCCTCATGATGGGTTCTTGATTACTGATCTGTGTTTCATAGGCTGGGCGAGGAAGAGAAGTGCACGCAGCAGAAGAGAAACCACAGCAATCCCCTATTGACTGTGTTTTAACCACAACTAAGCAGTACAATGCTGGCTGTGTAAACATAGGAAGGGAAATCAGGGTGCAATGGTAGAATGGGGTTAAGAGGCAATTCTGCAGTTTTGGCAAGTTATAAGGGATCTTAGCTGACTTGACTTGAGGCTTTCTTTAGAATAAAAGCTACTTTGTTCCATTTATTTAAGTTTTTGTAAAGTTAAATCCAAGAATAGGAAAAGTTTTGTTAAATATATTGAAACAAGATTCTTCCATAAACAAAGGATGTATTTTTGGATGAAGATTTGTAGTTTATAGTATTTTTCTTTTTTAAAAAGCGTTTTATTGGGGGCTCGTACAACTCTTATCACATTCCATACATACATCCATTGTGTCAAGCACATTTGTTGCCATCAGCATTCTCAAAACATTTGCTTCTACTTGAGCCCTTGGTATCAGCTCCTCATTTTTCCCCCTCCCTCCCTTATGAACCCTTAATAATTTATAAAGTATTGTTAGTTTTTCATGTCTTACTCTCACCAATGTCTCCCTTCACCCAATTTTCTGTTGTCTGTCCCCCA
>NW_022103898.1:42593859-42595351 GCF_000313985.2 Echinops telfairi | reverse complement strand
CCTGTAAATAGTTCAAGGTCAATTTGTTGAACTTTAGGAGGGTTTTCCGGTTGAATCTGATGGGGTGCCATGGCTTGGCCCCATAGTATTTAAAGTATTTCATAAATACTTTACTTTTAAGTGAGACCTGGGGAAAAATATCATGGAAATAGCTCTGCATTGTATATTCAATGCATTAGAGAGCATATTAGAAAACAAAGCAAGAAGCAATGAATTTTGTCACTCCTTTTTTTGAAGTTATAATGCACAAGGTGGACATGATAAAACATGACATCCATAACCTGTTCCAAGAGTATCATGGTCATCTTGCTCAAATAACATAGGGCCCCAAAAAATCTTGTCCATGTGGAAAATGATGTCAATCTACAAAATTTCTTCTGCCTGTGGTGGTGTTTTGTGAATAAAAGAAATGAAGTGAAGATGGAAAAGGTATTTTGTACCTTTAATATGCCAAGAATTTCATGAGAGCACTAAGTCATCCATGAGAAAATAGCAAAGGTATATAGAAGTGGATCTCAATTATTTTTCATTTGCATATCTGATTCACATACTGTTGTTGACATTTATGAAGTGGGAGGTGGAAAGGTTAAGGTCCTTTCCTTTTCTCTTTAAGTTACATAAATGAAGTCCTGGTTAGATTTCAAGTTGTCTGTTTTTAAAATCCTGATTATTGTTGTTGTTTGAAGTGCCACTAAGTTAGTTCCAAAGCATGAAGGTCTTATATATAACACAACAAAACACTGGTCAGTTCATTGCCATCCTTACAATCATTGTTATGTTTGAACAGTTTGTGAATTTGTATTTAAAATTGGGTGGCCAATTGTGGGAAGCAGATTATTCAAGAAAAGGTCATATTTTTAGAATAAAGTAATTTACTACATTAATTCATAGGTCCAAGAGAAAGGAATGGTTAATTTTTCCAAGTTGAATTATGTCTTATTATTTGAACAGAAGTTTTTTAAATCCCCTTGATTATTTTAAAAATGTAAGTTAATTAAATATTCAAATTAATATTTAAAATATTCTGTAGGAACACTTATTCAGCTGTTATAGATCTAAATATGTATCCAAATGTTAGAAATAATTAACACAAGTAAAGCACATCATTAAGCATATGTTTGTACACGGAGCAAAAATGTTTCATAAAACAAGCATTCAGAAAACAAAAACACAATTTGTTCACTGGAGTTTAAAGACAGAATAAAAAGCTGTGACTTTCTTTCCCTCTTCTTCGCTCGATATGAATATTTAGTTAAAAAAAACATGAATATAATTATGTAGCCTTTATATATTATAATGTTCAAGAAGAGTGCAAATGTGTAATAACAATAATATGTCTTTTATGATAAATCAAAGATTTGTCCAGAATTAAATACAAAAACTTCCCTGGGCTCTGTCCCTGCAAACTGCACACCAGGAAGGAGAGAAGAAGAATGATGCTGCCCAGGGGCAGAGAAGGCCATGCATGGAGCTGCTCACTGACAGGTCAGCA
>NW_022103898.1:42591488-42592486 GCF_000313985.2 Echinops telfairi | reverse complement strand
GAGCCATTTATCCCTCTGCCCTTCCATTAATCCCACATGTGTTTATCGGCCAGGTTGGCACAATAAACTCACTCAGGAATGAATAAATATTCCGTAATTTAGTCAATGACACAAGCAAAAACCTGATACCCAAGCTAGACAAATACCACAAGAAATAAAAACTACAAGGTTTCATCTTTCTAATATAGATATAAAAAAATCAAGAAAGAGAAGTAAATAGAATCAAAGAAAATATTAAAAGAGCGGTACACCATGATCAAGTGATATTTAGATTAGGAATTTAAGACAATTCAGAGTTGGCAAAGCAATCTATGCAATAAAACATGCTAGTGGAGAAAAGTGTGTGTGGGGGGGAGTGACTGATGATCTCTGTGGAATGCAAAAGAAGTATTTAATAAAATCTACTGCTTTTTATTGATAAAAGCTATCAAGAATGGGATAAAATGGAAATTTCTTGATATAGCTCAAGGCCTATTCAAAAAGAAAACAGCTAACATTATACTTAATGGGGATTTTTCTCCTTAAAATTGGAAGCAAGACAGTGATGCTTACTCTGCCCACTTCTTTTAACAACTGTATTAGAATCCCTAGCCGGATCACCAAAACAATAAAAATAAGTGAGTTTCAGATTATAAAATGATTTCTATTTGTGCATAGCACAATTTTATAAGATCCAAGCTCTATACTATACAATAAATAAATGAATTAAAAATGAAGTAAGAACTTATATGCGAAAACCCAAATCATGAAATTTTTAAAAGAAGATATGAGTAATGTTGCTGGGATTGACTTTTATCATGGAGTTATCTTATATAATGACAAAAGCCCAAATATTATTTTTAATAATAAATATTAAAAAATTAACAGACACCTCATGAAAATTAAAAGCATATGTTCATATGCACGTGCTAGTATTTAGGCCTCTATAAATGCCCTTTGCCTCCTAGTTCTTTCCTCTATTTCTTTGTACTTTCCTCTTGTCCCACTATCATGTTCAG
>NW_022103898.1:42588456-42590730 GCF_000313985.2 Echinops telfairi | reverse complement strand
TGAGGAGCTGATACCAAGGGCTCAAGTAGAAAGCAAATGTTTTGAGAATGATGATGGCAACAAATGAACAAATGTGCTTGACACAATGGATGGATTGTGCTGAGTCGTATGAGCCCCCATAAAATGATTTAAAAAAACAAAACAAAATAAAACAAAAACCAATAAAAAGCCTCTGTTCATCAAAACACTTTATGAAAATAGTGAAAAAAGAAACAAACTTAAAAACATTTCTTCACTCAGGCACTCACGCACTCACACATTCATGCACTCACTCACGCACTTACTCACGCACTCACTCATGCTCTCACGCATGCACTCACTCATGCTCTCACTCACGCACGCACGCACTCACTCACTCATTCACCCACTTACGCACTCACTGCCATCGAGGGGCTTTGGACTCATAGAGACCCTCTACCTTTCTAATGCCACGACCCTTTCATACAGTTCCTTATGTTGTGGTGACCCCCCCCAACCATAAAATTATTTTTGTTGCTACTTCCTAACTGCAATTTTGCTCCTGTTATGAATCGGGAAACCCCTGTGAAAGGGTCGTTCGAACCCCCAAAGGGGCCTCGACCCACAAGTTGAGAACCACTGCTCTAGGACATGGTAGATCTCTGAGTTTCTGAAACTCGAACTCTTCATGGGAATAGAAAGCCCTGTCTTTCGCCAAAGGAGCAGTTGGTGGTTTTGAAATGCTGAACTGCTGACGTTGAGGATGACAGCCCAGCTCCTAAGCACTAGCCCACAAGAGGGATTCTAAACTTACTACCATCGAGTCGATTCTGACTCATAGTGACCTATAGGTCAGGGCAGAATTGCCTCTGTGGCTTTCTGAGACTCTAATTCTTTGCAGGAGTAGAAAACCTCATATTTCTTTCTTAGAGCAGCTGGTGATATTAAACTGCTGACCTTGCAGTCAGCAGCCAAACACATAACCACCACACCACCTGGCAGAAAACCTTAAGAATTCACTTACCCATTCACAGCCATTGAGTCAATGTTAACTCATAGTGACTCTATAGGGCAGGTAGAACTTCCCTTGTGGATTTCCAAAACAATAACTGTTAACAGGGGTAGAAAGCCTAGTCGTCAGCCTGTGGAGCAGCTGGTGGTTTCAAACTGTTGGCCTGGTAGTTAGCATCCAACATGTAATCCGCTATGCCAGCTGGGTTTCTACAACCGTATTTAAAGCCAAAACAAGTCCAGGGCCATCTGTAGAATAAGGATGCAATTGCTCATACTCAAATTCAGGATGAAGCTAAAGAAAGTTAAACAAGCCCACAAAAGTGAAAATATAACATTGAATATAACCCACTTGACTGTAGAGATCATCTCAAGAATAGATTTAACACATTGAATACAAATGATCAAATATCAGAGGAGTCATGGGATGACACAGATGTTGGAAGAGACTCTCAAACTCACTCTTGCAAGTAGAATAGCTAAATGAATGGGAAAAAATGTGTAAGCAAAAGAACTGAAAAGAAAATTTGAAAAAACAGCTCGAGAATGTCAGCATACTCAACACTTTAAATAACTTGAGAATATTAACCTAGAGTGAGGAAAATTGCATCACTGCCTGTAAAATGACTGGTCTTTAAAAATAAAAAATGAATTTGACATCGAGGTGAAAGTGCAAGAGACTTTTGCACAAGGGAAACAGTAGTTGGATAAGCATGAGCCTTCAAAGAAGAGCACACTATGCCAAAGAATCAATAAAGTAACATAGTTAAGATACTCATGCAATTTTTTTCTTTTTATGGAGAAACTTATTTTTGTGTATAAAAGGTAGAAATACACATCCATTGTCATGCAAAATATAACAGATTATTGTTCTTTTGGGATTTTCCTGAATAATTATTAGATAACTTGCTATAGACTATTAACATGATTGGGAAAATGATTATTTTAAGGCTGCTAATGAACACTAAATATATAGTTATTTGTTGAATTAATACTGAGAATAAAAGTTAAAGAATACTGTAGTGATGAATACTTGTTCTGGAAGTTTATAGTCAACTATGAACAATAATGTCAATTAATGATGAATACTGGATTGAGAATTAGGAAAGTATGTGCAAAAAGGTTAACCGATTTCTAAATCTCTCATTTGAAATGATTGTAAGCTTATGTGGAATAAAGCAAGTGGTTAACCTTGGTATATTTTAATTTCACCATTGCTTATGTCCTTATGAACAAATTATCCTTGGGTAGGCTAAAGGTATACAAATGTAATATAGAGTATCCTGCATTTCTGAATGTTTTGAC
>NW_022103898.1:42585039-42586982 GCF_000313985.2 Echinops telfairi | reverse complement strand
AAAAATGTTTCCAAGAATGGAATCACAGATTTGACAAATGTATTAAGTATAATAGAGAATATTTTGAAGGTGATAAGATTATTTTGTAAAAAAACTTTAAATATATAGCTTTGCAAAAATATGTTTTCATTTTTTGGGTACCCCTTGTACTAGCCCTTTAACATCTCAGTGAATTACTAAACACGGGCATTGAAAATCAACAGCTCTAATTGACATTAAAATAGAGACATTGTGTGCTTTCTGATGGAAGAACACATTACTATGCTTAACTGTCTCCAAAAGATACAACTGGAGTCTGAACAAGTCTTCAAATTTACTTACCAATCTTTAGGAAAACAGTGGAAAGATAGATGCATGAGCGGCTAAACAAATGGAAAATTAGCTTATAGAATATTCTACAGGTTGGGTTCTTTAACAGGCATATTTGAACTGCATCATAAGTAATCAATCAGTAATATATAGACTCTAGGGTAAAGAAGGGATGAAGAGTAATACAAACTGAAGAGATATACAATTTTAAAGAGAGGGGCCAATACCAAACTATACCATCTATATATAAAGTAATCAAAAATAATTCTTAAAAGAGAAAATGTAAAACTATACATTTGCACCTCTACAACCATGTTTCTCACAAAGAGAACCCCCACCAGGGCACTGCAGATACTTACATTTATTAGGTTTTTGTGGGTTTTTTTCTTATCTATCACTCTTAATTGTCAAGAGGGCACCAAATAGTTTTTTCCCTCTTAAAAGTACACAGATGGCCAAATAACTTTGGAAACTTATAGTTCTATAGCTTAATATCATATATGACATATGAATGGTCCTTAACATTAATTTGCTTGTGTGAGTGTGTATGTTTGTGTGCCTATAAATGAGCAAGTGAGTGTGTTTGAGGAGCAGTGTTTTGAGTGTGTGTGCTTGTGTATTTTTTCATTATGGTTGGGAATTGCTGGTTGCACCTTGAATAAAAATTGATTGTGTTGGTAAAAACTGCAGAGAGAGAGACGTGTCTTGATTTCATATGAGGAAACATTCATTGTTGCAAGCTGTAGCACTAAATTCCCCCAGGTATTTCCCATATTTAAAGACACTAAGTCACTCATACTTCTCAAAGGAATCAGGCTCTGATTGCTCATCTGGGGACATAGAGCTATGCTACACTGCAGGTGGGGAACTGCATTATGATAAGAAACATTATATAAAAGAATGCAGAGCTCCAGCTAAGAATCAATTACACAGCCCAGCAAAAATTTTTTCTTGATGTCTTGATTTTAAAGGTCTTTTCCTGTGGTTATTTGGGGCACTGATTCAGGAAATTGTATTGGAAAGGCCACACCACATCAGCTCTAGTCTCTTAGATATGGTCTTCCACTATATTTTATTCTACTAAGTTATACTAATTTATTAACTGAGTCTAACATGCTTTGGACTGTTGTCAGAAAAAAGAGTCCATAGAGAAAGCTATCATGCTTTGTAAAGTAACTGGGCACTGAAAAAGTGGAAACTTTCAACGAGATGGATTGACACAATGCCTACATTAATGTGTTCAAATATAAGAAAAAATGATGAGGATGCCACAGGACGAGGCAATATTTTGTTCTGTTGTACATGGGGTCACTATGAGGTGGAATGGACTTAGTAGCACCTAAAAACAACAGTTTATTTATTTATCAGCTTAGATTTAAATATGAGAAGAATTTAGACCAAGAAATTACAGGCTAAGACAAAAAAAAGGTAAGTTACTTGAAAACCAATTAGAGATTAGGGGATTTCCCAGGGAAGCTGCATGTGGTCCCCTGGTGGCTAGTTGACTATGCACTGAGCTGCCAATCACAATGTGAATGATTCAAGCTCCCAGTCATTCACCAGCCTTTAAAAGATTTAGACGTTGGGGAACCCAAAGTGGCGGTTCTTCTCTGTCCTACAGGGTCACTCTGAGT
>NW_022103898.1:42576673-42584680 GCF_000313985.2 Echinops telfairi | reverse complement strand
AGCTCCCCACACCCCACAACCTCCTTTACCATACCTCCTAGAAAGTATTATTCCAATTACTCTATAGAGTCACCAAACTTGGATTTCATATACAGATCAAAAAAACAAGCTAAAAAAAAATCTAACAACAAAACAAAACAGAAAAAAATCTCAATAAAAAAGAGCAGAAACTACTAAAACAAGAACACATTTAAAATGGGTCAAAAAGGGAGATCAAATGATAAGGTATTAAAAATTTTGTAATCATTTTATTGGGGGCTCATACAGCTCTTATCACAATCCATCCATCCATCCCTTGTGTCCAGCACATTTGTACATCTGTTACCATCAGCGTTTTCAAAACATTCTCTTTCTACTTGAGCCCTTGGTGTCAGCTCCTCGTTTCCTTCCCTCCGTCTCCACCCTCCCTCCCTCATGAACCCTTGATAATTTATAAATTATACTATGTTTTCATGTCATATGTTAACAAATGAAGTTGCCTATTCTTTAGTTCCTAATACAGATGAAATTATACTTGGGGAAATTTGCAGTTCTTGTAATTTTCAAATTGTAATGTACGTATATGTAAAATGGATTAAAGGGCACCTGTGAAGCGCAACTTGACTTGACTATTTAGTACAACACACACTACTTTAAATAAAGCCATTGTGCACTTCTTCTATGTCAGGCTAGTTAACACTAAATGAAACTATTCTGATTATTTATAGACAAGCAGAGTGAAGAGTGGTGTATGGCACATGTTCTATATTTCAGAAACTAGAGTTGACAGGGGAAACCTGGTGCAATTTTTGGAATCAGCAGGTCAAATATATCCAGACACAGTCTGACATGAGAGGCAGCAGAAGGTGTGTGGCCAGTGGGACCATTTGACAGGTTCCCAGAGAGGCTTTCAGAGATGTTACCTGATGTAACCTCTGTTTCAGATTTTAGAAAAGGGACAACAAAATTAAGACCTAGAAAATGAAAGATTTGTGGTTTGGAAGATAGAAAAATAACATAAAAGACAAATTTTTTATTATACTGGAATTCTTGATTCTCTTTGATTTACTTCTATATATATCTTTTGTCAAATCAATTACATTTCACAGAGATCCCAAGAACGTCTTAATGGCTCTGATATATACCTCTAGACCCCAGCTAATTAAAAAGTCAAGTCATCCTCCACTAAATCACCATCTTCCCTCTGTGATCCAATCACTGCTGGAAAGTTCTGAAACTCTCACACCCTTTTGAAGCACAAATCAAATCAGCTTGTCTTTCTCCACAGTCTCATCAACTAAGGACTTCTGACTTTATACTAAACCCAGCTGATAGAAG
Organism: Echinops telfairi; assembly: GCF_000313985.2. Taxonomy (NCBI): domain Eukaryota; kingdom Metazoa; phylum Chordata; class Mammalia; order Afrosoricida; family Tenrecidae; genus Echinops; species Echinops telfairi. The sequence goes on along the minus strand of NW_022103898.1, from coordinate 42,583,363 downwards.
ATTTATAGATAAATATGATTTTTTAAAAGCCACATTAACTGAAAAAAACATCTGTTAAGAAGTGAGAATATATATCACAATGGCTGGCACAGGTTAAGTACTAAAAAATCATAAATAAATGAGTAGGTGGATGTTTGCATGGCTAGATGGAGATATGTACGTCTGACTGGCTGACTATCTGCTTCCATAGATCATTAAGAAAATAAAGATTTTAGAGTGCAGAATATTAAAATAAAATTGCTCAAATGATGGAAAAGCACACTATCTTGTATTTCTGTGGACTTCTAACCTGGAAACATTTTTAGTGTATTTAAATGTTAATTTATTCATAGAATATATTTACTTTTAAGTTTAAATTCTTGAGGGGTACAGCATCACACGGATTCTGTGTCCAATAGCCTTAGCAGGCAGGTTGCTCCGGAAATTGGCCCGAACCATGCCACTGTTTCTATGGGCACGAGTTACCTTTCCCCAGATGACTCTGGTTTTGAAGACAAAGCAGGTGAATAAGAAAATGTGGTGAAGAAAGCTGATGGTGTGCGGCTATCAAAAGATATAGTGTCTGAGGTCTTAAAAGCTTGAAGATAAACAAGCAGCCATCTAGCTCAGAAGCAACAAAGCCCACATGGAACAACATATCGACCTGTGTGATCACGAGGTGTCGAACGGATCACTGAAGACAAATGGGTAAGCAAATGTGGCGAAGAAAGCTGATGGTGCCCGGCTATCAAAAAGTATAGCATCTGGGGTCTTAAAGGCTTGAAGGTAACCAAGCGGCCATCAAGCTCAGAAGCAACAAGGCCCACATGGAAGAAGCACACCAGCCTATGCAACCACCAGGTGTCAAAGGGATCAGGTATAAGGCATCATCAGAACAAAAAATCTTACGATAGTGAATGATGGAGAGAGTGTGGAGTAGGCCCATGAGTAGGCCACTGGAGATCCCCTTGCAGAGGGGTCTCGGGGAGAAGATGAGCCAGTCAGGGTGCGATGTAACAATGATGAAAAATACAACTTACCTCTAGTTCCTAAATGTTTCCTCCCCGCTCCTACTACCAGGACTCGAATTCGACCTTGCAAGTCTGGCTAGACCAGAGGATGCACACTGGTACAAACAAGAACTGAAAATACAGGGAATCCAGGGCAGATGAGCCCTACAGGACCAGTGATGTGAGTGGCGAAACAGGGAGGGTAGAGGGAGAATGGGTAGGAAAGCGGGAACCGATTACAAGGAACTATATGTGACCTCCTCCCTGGGGGACGGACAACCGAAAAGTGGGTGAAGGGAGACATCGGACAGGGCAAGATATGACAAAATAACAATTTATAAACTATCAAGGGCTCATGAGGGAGGGAGGGAGCGGGGAGGGAGGGGAAAAACGAGGACCTAATGCCGGGGCTTTAAGTGGAGAGAAAATGTTTTGAGAATGATGTACAAATGTACTTCACACAATTGATGTGTGTATGGATGGTGATAAGAGTTGTATGAGCCCCTAATAAAATGATTTAAAAAAAGAATATATTTACATAATAGTTTTCTAGAATACTATATGCACTTTAATATATTTTAAAATATATTTTAAAAGAATGAAACAAAATTTAAATTAAAAAAATATATAACACTCAATTCCCACACTTAATTCCTACCCATGTTACATTAATGTCTGGGCATATATATTCCATTGGAAGACACAGATCTGAAGAGTGAATTTAGAGGTTAACCTCTTGTCCACTCAGTGCAAATAAAAGTTCTGGCAAGGTTAATATAAACATGAAGGAAGCAATATTCTTATATTAGAATACTGAACTATTTACAACAGGGTCCAATTAATTAAGCAAGACTCCTTAACATTTGTGTTTATCATGGATTTCCTTGGTAACCTTGTAAAACCTATGCATTAAATAAAATACACAATATTTTAAAGGAATTTTATTTAAATAATCATAAAACTAATGTATGATGTAGTAAAATGATATATGGAATTATTGATTTTTGTATTAAATATTAAAATATTGTATTGAATAAAATAACTACCACTATTTTCCAAATATCTTCAACAGAAACTGAACTGTAAGTGGTATGAAAATATTTAATTCATATTACTGATGGTGCTGTGGGATTTTGCAAAATTTATGATTTAAATAAGACTTAATGTCAATTTAAAATTATAAAAATAAAGATACATTTTTTTACATATAGTTCATAGAACTTCTAAATTCTCTCCCAGGCCTTGTGAGGAGATATTACACATGAATGAGAAGAACCATTGACTTAAAACAGTATAATGAAATGTCAACCCCTTTAAGAGAGAGAAGTTGCCTTAAGTTAAACTTAAATCACTTAGGATATTGTTATACACATTTTTAAAGATTTTAGTATGTCTAGAAGATTAAAGTGTTTTATTAAATATTTCATATATGTCCAAATATAAAATCCAAGTAGAAATATAAATAATTAACATATCTTAATATTTCTTTTGAATATGCCAAGAAAAATACTTTATTTGCTGGTATTATCTTATTCCATAAAATTTTAATTTTTTAAGGACTAAAAATGAAATTTTATTTCCAAAAAGTTCATTATATTCTCAAAGCTCTCTCTTGTTTGAATGTAATTTCTACATACTCAATTCAGATTTTATTACATTTCAATGTATGTGTATATATATTTGCTACAACTGACTCTAGCCCACTCACCTAACAAATCATAGATTATCGAACTAGCCACCCTCCTATTACTAATCATTTTATGATCTTTTGTCTTTTATTTCCTCTTACATGTCTTCAGGGGCAATCAAAGAGCCAAAGGATCAAGATCGCAATCGATGTGTCATATTTTCTCTAATTCTACTGCATGATTTATTAGTTTGAGAATTTTCTTATTAAGATTGAAAAATAGATGTAAATTATCTAAGATCTCTTTGAATCACAAGACTTAGAATTATATCATGGATCTTTGAAATAATGGTATGGTGGCTTCAAATAAGTTCCTTCACTTTCATGGGATAGAGTTTAGTCCTCTGTAAAATGACAATAATAAAATCATGTATAATTTGTTAGAAGAATTTATGTTAGTGAAAGTTGTTTGTATTATAAAATATTTGTCTTGGTCAATTATGCCATTATGAAATATTATAATTCATTCAATAGGTATTTATTGAGTAATCCCTGTGTGGTACAGTGGGCATGAAAAACAATTAGGAATCTTCTCACAATATTAAACATAGGATTACTATGTGACCTGGAAAGTCCACTCTTAAACATATATGTAAAATAATTAAAATCAGGCACTCACTACTTATTAAATTCTTGTACATTGTGGCATTATTCCCATAAACCAAAAGTAGAAGCAATTCATAAATCCATCAGAGGAATAAAGGATTAAAAACCCCAAAATGGTTTATTTACATACAATGATAGATTATTTAGTTATAAAAGGGGATAAAACAGTGAAACCTGATGCATCGCAAACACTCTCCAAAAACGTTATGTTAAAGAAACTGGAAACAAAATGTAAGATATAATATAATTTTGCTTGTGGGAAATGTCCAGAACAGGCAAATCCATTAAGATAAAAAAATAGATTGATGGCTTAGATTCAATAAGGATGAATGAATGTGGTGTAGCTGCTTAATAGATATTGCGCTTTATCTTATGATTATGAAACTAGTATAGAAGTTGTGGTTGTAGAGAATTTGAATTTACTGATGGCACCTAACAAAAACAAATACTATTGCATTTTTAACTTCAAAAATGGTTACATTTATGTTATGTAAAAATTTCTCAATATGATATATCTAGAAAGACAAAAGTGGCAAGTAGGTTTTATAAAATCTAATATTCATACTCTTCTGTCATACCGTGGTTTATCTGTTCTGCACAGATGTCTCTAATGATATTTTCATCCAATTAACTTTAACTGCTTCTTCTAGTCTCAAAAGGGTAAAATCTCCTTGAAGTGACTCATTCAATGTATGTTTAGAAATTTTAAGGGAATATGTTTTCATTTGTCTCGGGAATATAGCTGAATGCAGAAAGTCTAGTACATATGATAATCCTATAGTTAACATTTTGAAGAGCCACCAAACTGTTTTTAAAAGCAGCTGTAACATTTTACAGTTACATGAACAGGGTATGACAGTTCAAATTCTACATATACTTTTCTACACTGGATATTGTGTATTCTTTCAATTGAGTTGATATATTTTTGTGCTATGATTAGAATTTTCTAATATGTTAGGCATTTTGCATGTACTTAAAGGACATTCTTATCTTTATTGGAAAAAAATCTATTTTTTGTGCCAATTTTAAATAGTAGATTAATTGTCCTCTGATTACTGACATCTTGAAGTTACTTATATATTCTTAAAGTTACTTATGTATTCCTGACATATAAACCCCTTATGAGACATAAGATTTGAAAATACATACTCAAATTCTGTGAGGTCTTTTAACTTTTTTGAAGTTATCTTTCAAGCACATTAAAAAAAAACACCTTTTTAATTAAATTCAAAATGGCATCAGATGGAAGAATTGTTTTGTTTAACCTAATGTCACCAAGGTTTATCCCTATAGCTTCTTTCGGAATTTTATGACTATATTGTAAGTGAACATGTTTCATTCATTTCCAGTTACTTGAGTGTGTACTGTGGAAAGATTTTGTGGTTTTCCAAGTAGATCCGGTTCTCCTGACACGAGTTTTTGAAAAACCCCTCCCCCATTAATTGTCTCAACACACTTATCAAAAATAATTAACCCAATTTACATGGATTTACTTATAACTCCCAATTCCATTGTGTCTATCCATTTGCCAGTACAATAATTATCTTCGTTATTTTGTCTTTGTAGTCAAGGTTTTTTAAATTTCCTAAATCCAATATTTAATTGTGGTTTCAGTAAATGTTTACACAGAAAATTAGGTTTCTATTTAATAAATTATACAACCTGTTCAGTGTCCTTGATTACATTGTTTTTAATGGGCCAACTTTCTCATTATTTTTATTCCTTATTTATTTGCAGTTACCTATTTTCCCTATTCTCTTACCTTCTGTTCTGTGCTTTTGAGTAAATGCTATTTATTCATTTGACTATTTTAAAGTGTTACATTATTTACAGATAATTTTTTCTTATTTTATAAGAAATGGGTTAGTTTGGGCTCGAGTTTTAAAGAGTACCCTTGGAGATAGTTCTCTTTCTCCATGAGTCCAGCAAACGGATTTGTCGAGAATCGGATTTTAGTTTATATTGTGCTCCTGTTTTATCAGAATATATTGTTGTGTTCATGATCAAGGTGCTCAGTCGTCTTCTGGCCTCAGAGTAGGTGAGGCCATGGTTGTGCAGACCACTAGTCTTGTGGATTACTTTCTTTCACGGGTCTTTGGTTTCCTTATTTCTTTTATATTTCAAACGCATAGAGATGAATAGTTGAAACGTATCTAAATTAGTCTTGTACTTAACAATACAATTAAGAAAAATGAGCAAACTCACTGCCATCAAGTTGATGCGAACTTATAGTGACAAAATGGAAATTCAAGGCAAAATAAAACTGGCCCATGGGTTTCCGAAACTAAACTGTCAACAGGAGCAGAAAGTCCCCTCTTTCTCGGCTAAGACTGGAGGTTTCAAACCACCTAGTGGTTGGCAGCCCAACAGTAACCATCTTGTTAAAAACGTTTCAAAGTATCAGTTATAATTGCATTCTGGAAGTCTTTAGCTTGAGCCAAACTGTCACCCAACATTGGTGAAAAGCCACTAAGGAGCTTCATGCTTGAAGTTTGTCAGACCACTCTCGTGGCAGCAGGTAATTTAGAAACTTTGCAAGAGCAGAGGCTTGCACTGTCTCTCACTTGGAAGCTCCAATGAGGCTCCATCTTCCAAGGTCATTATTGGTCTTTGTAAAGGGTTTTGATTTGCAAGTGTGCACACAACAAAGTTGCTCTTATTCCATATTATTTTGGTTATTCCAGGTTCCTTGCATTTCTATGTGGATTTTAGCATCAGCTTTTCAATTTTCACAAAAACAGCAGTTGGGAGTTTTATAGGAATCTCACTATATTATGTAATGTTGTCACGTAGGAAAACACCAATGGCAATCAATGAACACTAGATATCTGTCTAGTGTCTATTTGTCTCTACTTTCTTTCATCAATGTTTTGTATAAGTGTTATCAATGTTTTGTATACCTGTTATCTCTTGTTTTGTATAAGTGTTATCAATGTTGTGTATAGGTGTTATCTCTTGGTTAAATGTATTGCTAGGTATTTTATTCTTTTGGAGACAGTTATAAATAGGTTAGCTATGAAGAATAAGAGAGATTTTGCTGGTAAACAATGAAGAAGAAGTTTGTAGTCTTTATAATCTATGATAATGAGTTAAGCTAGAAATTTCAAAGGGAAAATTGGGTAAATAACAGTTATGAAGATACATCTTGGGTATTCCTAAATTAACTGCGTTTCTCCAAATTTCTTTTTAAATCTTAACCTATGTTGTCATGAATGCCTTTTGAATGGAAAAAAGGGTCTCCTTTGTTATGTTAATCAGGCCAAACTCCTTCTAATTGAATTCTTATAAAAATAGATAAAGAAAGGCACACATAACAGGAGACTAGATCATATGAGGAACATTCTAAAAACCAAATGTCAATGAATGCCCAAGGCTATCAATTAAAAACTATCGCATAGAACTGATTTC
>NW_022103898.1:42560901-42574704 GCF_000313985.2 Echinops telfairi | reverse complement strand
AAGGATGTTACTTTGAGGACTAAAGTGTGCCTACAAAACCGTGGTGTTTTCAATCACCTCAAACATGTGAAAGAAGAATCCCTGCATTTGCATTATGGTGCTGGCAAAGAATATCGAAAGTACCATGGGCCAAGAGAAGAAAAAACGAATCTGTCTTTGCAGAAGTACAACCAGAAAGCTCCTTCGTAGCAAGGATGGCGAGCGTTTGTCTCACGTACTTTGGACATGTCATCAGGGGAGACCAGTCACTGGACAATTACATCACGCTTGATAGAGTAAGGGAGAGTGCAAAAGAGGACGACTCTCAACCTGATGAATTAATACAGTGGCTGTAACAAGGGGCTCAAACAACAATTGTGAGAACGGCACAGGACTGGGCAGTCTGTTGTACCTAGGGTCACTGGACAGCACGTGACAACAACAATTAGTAGTGTCATTTTCATAGGCAGGTAATGGAACTATCATTATCATAGACAAAGCCAAAGGTACACACCATTTATTAGTTGCTGTCAAGATGATTTCAAAGTCATGGCACCGCTCTCTTTCAGAGTAGATATCTGAGGTGAAATTATGTACAGCTCCAGTATCCATTTCTTTCTAACTCCCATCAGCCGACTGGGTTGTTAGGTGCCATCAAGTGGGTTCGGACGCAATTGTTTGATTGTCGTTAGGGGCCATGGTGTCAGGTTCAACCCCACGTACAGCATACCAAACATAGCCTGGTCTTGTTCAGGCCTCCTGGTTCCTATACCAGAGCTTATTGTTGCAGCCACTGCTTCAATCCACTGAGGTGAGGGCCTTCCTCTTTCACTGCTTCTCCACTTTGCCAAACACGATGTTCTTCTGGAAGGATTGGTTTCTCCTGGAAACATGTTCCACGTATGTTAGACAAAATCTCGCCATCGCTGCTGCTAAGGAGTATTCTGGCCTTACTTTTTCCTAGACAGATTTGTTTGTCCTTTTAGTTGTCCACGATAGGTTCAATATTCTTCACGAACAGCGCAATTTAAATGCAGCAATTCCTCTTCAGTCTTCCTTATTCAGTGTCCGACTTTCACATGCACATGAGGCAACAGAAAACACCCTGGCTTGGGTCAGGCGCATTTTAATTCCCAAAGTAACATCCTTGCTTTTCAATACTCAAGCAGTCTCGTGCATCTGATTTATCCAATGCAAGGCATATTTTGATCTCTTGACAGCTGCTTCCCTAAGCATTGATTGTGCATTCAAGCCAACAAAATCCTTGCCAACATTAACCTTTTCTCCATTTATCATGTTACCTATTGATTCATTTGTGAGGATCTGGGGCTTCTTTATATTTACTTGCAATCCATACAGAAATCTGAGATCCTTGCTCTTCATTGAAAGTGCTCCAAGTCCTCCTCACTTCACTTTCAGCAAGCAGGGTTGGGTCATCTGCATACCACAGGTTGTTAATAAGCCTTCCTCCAATCCTGCTGACACATTCATTCTTTTTCATATAATCCAGTTTCTCTGATGTGCTCAGCATGCAGATTGAATAAGTATGGTGAGAAGAGACGACCATGACATACACCTTCCTGATTTTAAACTCAGTCATATTCCCATCTTCTGGTCTCACCATTGCCTTTTGACTGTGTATACGTTCCATAAGAGCACAAGAGAGTGTTCTGGAATTCCCATTTTCTCCAGGCTATCCATAGTTTGTGTGATCCACATAGTCAAATGCCTTTGCATAGTCTATACAACACAAGTAAACCTCTTTGAGGTATTCTCTGCTTTCAGTCAAGATCTCTCCTTTCAGTCAAGATGCAATGATTCAGGGGGCCCATGCAAATAAGTTACAGAGGAATCTTTCTCAGGATTGGTCAGTTTTGTCTTTGGTCTGGGTATAAAAGCCATCTATGATGCAAGAACAGGAATAATTTCGTGATAATAAAGAAGGAAAAGTCACCATCAGAGTCCATGTAAGACCCTTGTCTGAAGTGGTAGAAGGAACAGAGACTACAAAACTGAGTCTATAGACAGAGTAGAGGGGCAAGCCCAACCCACATACCAAGTCAGAAGACAAGGGGCCACATGGCTGAGAGGCTGAAGACAAAGAAAATAGTAACCTGTGAAGAGAGATGAAGAAGAGCTAATGCTGTTGACAAAAGACTCTTTCCTTAAAGCTTTTGTTTGTTTTATTATGACTTGTGGTAAGTTGTTAACTTCCTGAATAACAACCACCCTCCCCATTATCTGGAGTATCATCTGTGAGTTCTGTGTAGCTATTGCAATGGGTTATTGAACCCAGGAGCGAAGTAGAGTGCTGTGGAAGGAACAGTTGGTGTCCAAACAGGGCAAAAGGAGGAAGGTGCACGGTGACTAGTCTGAGAAGTGCCGTGGGACAAACTGGTGTGGAAGGGAAGTTTCCTTCTCGCTACTGAACTCAGACAGTGGTGCTCTTGCTTTTTCTCTATTTCAGTGACTGACTTTTAAGGAACAGATCACCAGGACATTCTTCTGAGGACCCCCGGGGTGGTGAGACTCAGTCCTCAGTACTCTTGGCATACTCTCACGAAGGCCCCGTTCTTGGAAAAGGATATGATGCTTACTAAAGTAGAGGGTCAGCCGAGAGAGGAAGATATCAACAAGAAAGTGTCTACAAAAGCAGGCTCCCATCTAAAACCTACTGTGAAGAGGCTGTTAGACGGGCATGAATCATTCTGTTGTACACAGGGTTACTATGAGGTAGAATTGGCTAAAAACAGCAAATTCAATGCTCAGGGCTTGACACTCCTAAAAAATGGTTCATTAAAACTTTGTTTAAAGCACAATAATAGAGATAGACTCATATTATGAATAAAATATGGCTTTGCATTCCTATTTATTTCATTTATTCTCAGACACCAGGAAGAGTCTGTTTTGGGCAAGTAAAAATAAAAAGCCTCAAGTTATTGAATTTATCTTTACCTAGGAGTTGCCATGAATGCTTAAAAAAATCATTACATGCTTTGTAATGTCGAAACTAAAGAAAGTAATTGATGTGTTCAAATGAAATAATATACACAAAGGTATTCTGTAAATGTAAGTAAAAAATGCACATTTAAGCTTCTCACATGGTGACGATCTCAGTTGTTTTAGCTGAGCCCATCTAAATAAGACCTCTACACTGCAGTCAATACGATCTTATTTTAGACTTGATATGGGGACCCAATGTTACACAAATAGAATACTCACAGCTCTGTTCTTTTCTTTGGCAACTCCTCATTGACATTGCAAGACAGAAGACACAAAACTGCGAAGCAATCGTATCTGTCATGAAGAACCAATGGGGCGGAAGTTAGGTTTAAAATAGGATCAGGCTGGTAATCCCTGAAGCATCCTACTCCTCCTCCCCCTGATATACACATAAAGCGTAGAACATTTTGAAAATCCTCAACGCAGAAAACTATGACTGACAGTCAGCCAATCGCCAGCACGTGGGAAGGATTTCCTCTAGACAGAAGGCTGAAGAACTGATTGGAAAACAGCTGATTGTCTGGCTGTGCTAGGTTCCGCTTGTCAGATTGCATCAAAGTAGCTAAGAAGAAAGTCATGTAGTTTCTCCATTTTATGTCATTATCATTAAAAAAAAGAATAAAGACCAGTATCTGTAGAATATTTGGATGTTATCTGTCTTTTAAGAAGTACAGCTGGCATACGCCCTAGAAACAAGGATGATGAGAGTTTGCTTCAGGCACATTATCAGCAGATACCTGGCCTGGAGGAGGACATTATGCTTGGTAAAATCGAGGGTGAGCTAAAAAGAGAGAGAGCGACCCTGGCTGCAACGTCACAAAGCTTGTGAGGCTGTCACGGGGCCAGACAATATTTTATTCCACTGAACGATCAGTCAAAACCCATGCAGCAGCACCCTAATCATACTATCACCTTTTTGAATTAGTGTTCTTTTAGATCAGGAAGAAGCTGAACCTCCACTTCCTTTCAGTGTGCCCTTTTACCAGGCCAATGGTGAGCTCGGCAGCTCCGGTGACGTGGAGCAACGCTAGGGCACAGATGCCTCGGCTGTGCACTGCATTCCAGGAAACAAACATCTCTCTAATTTTCAGCATGACTATCTGGGAAGTGCACAGACATGATATTGTGATGTCTTGGTTTCTTAGTGTTGGTGTCACCGAAAAATCAAAAGTTTGATTGTTTTCCCATTTAAGGGGGCTAGGAGTCCAAGTTTAGAGCACAGACTGTAAGGGAAGACAATCAGCTCGTCTCAGCTTCATAAGCACTTCGTCACGGCCTTCATGTGAAAGCTCTCTTCTGATCCGTGCTTTGCCTCCCCTTCTAACTCAGTGGTCTCAACCTTCCTCACGCCGCGACCCTTTCATACAGTTCCTCATGTAGTGCTAACCCCCAACCATAATGTGATTTTTGTTGCTACTTCATCACTGTCATTTTGCTACTGTTATGAATCAGGTGACCCCTGTGAAAGGGTCATTTGACCCCCCATAGGGGTTACGACCCACAGGTTGAGAACCACTGTTCTAATAAGTGACTAGATTTAGGACACACCTTACACTGATATGGAAAACTCTATTTCCAACTAGACTACATCCACAGGGTATCAGAGTTAGGATGCCAACACTTAACTTTGAGGAGACACCATTTAATTTGTGACATGTATATATTCTAAAATATAAATTCCTCTTTTCCTGTTTCAGAGATTATATTCAGTCGAATGGAATAAAAATATTAAGACTTATAACATGTCTCCCAAATGAATGGAGCACCAGTTCTACATGAGCGACACTGACTGATAATTCTAACATCTTTTCCAGAGGTGATCGTGGTCTCAAACATAACTTTTCTTTGATTATGGTGCTCTCTAAAATCATGAAATTGCTTTCTATCTTATTTCTTTAATCTATTGCAAAACAGTTCGTTCTTGCTTATGACAATTAACACCAGTGTAACATTTTTCCTCATTGCATTGTCCACTTTGCAGCAAGGAAATTCTCAGGGGCTAAATGAAAACTCATCGAAACGGTTTTAAGCGGGATGGGACTTTTAACGTATTTGGGTAGTTGGAAGTTCACCACATCATCACCTAGTATCCTGAGTTTGTGATAACCCTTATTGAGTTTTACTAAAATCCTCTATTTGTTTTTAGTCCAATTTTCACCTCGAAACAAGGCTTTTTCTCCAGAATGGTAAACTCTGCTGACATGCATCGCTGCCTTCTCTGTTTTAAGATTAGCTCTTTTAAATAAGATATGTCCTTCTATTGCTATATTCCAATTATGTATCACACTTCAGAAAATATCAGTGATATATATGATATTTTCTTTACATTCTTGTGCTAGATTTTTCTTTATTTACCTTGTTTATTAGTATATTTTGTACGTTTGGTTAGAAACATCTGTGGCTTTTCCAAAATCTTCTGTTATGCTTTTTTTGAGTAGTGAATTTCAAGTAAATGTATTCTTTAGATAGGAGCATAAGCAAATGAATTCTGGATTTTAATATTTGTTTAACAAGAAAGTAATTGCAATGATCATAAGTCAATCTGTCAAAGGAAGAGTCTACCTTGTGGTTTTATCAACAGATGTAATCTCTGCCACAAAATCAATTTAACTTTGTGGTAGAAATATAATAGTCATTTGATTTTTCAAGTTATATCACACTGTATTTTAATCATATGAAGAGATGTGGATAAGTTGATACAATAGTAATAAACATAGCAAACATAACTTAATTAATGAGAATATTTTCCACCTACTGGTCTGCTCATTGAGGGAATAAATAGTTTGGCTGCATACCATTCAATAATGCTGATTATAAGATTAATGACTTCAAAATCAAGATTGAACAAGTCTGCTACACTCTAATTTAATGACATTTCATTAATCAAAAGTAGTATTTTTTAAAGTCAATAAATTTTAACACATGAAAATAGATTTTTAAAGTATGAAGCCTGACGATAGATACATTTCCTTAAAATTTCTACTCAAAATGTTTGAATTATTATTGAATCAAACTGTGTACCAGTAACAGATTTACATCAAGAAAATGTGACTGATTTTAGCAAATATTAACCATTTACCTAGTGGGTTTATTTTTAAAGTATCCATTTAAGGAAACTACTATATATTTTTAACAGAAAAGTTATTGTTCAAATGTTTAGGTAACACCTTAGCATAGCTTTCCATGCTTACAGCCTATGTATTTAAATATCACTATTTATATATCTGTCCTCCAAAAGTTGATTGAATTTTGTAGACAGCTCATTATCATATGGAGACAAGTATTAGAAATAAATTTGATCATCAGAGTGAATGTTATGGTCTGGCTCAGTGATAACTATAAAGTCATGGAAATTAATTTGGTTGCATGGTTTATAACCTGGTTTCATGGCAACTCTTCCTCCAAAATAAAATTACAAAATCATTTTAATGACAGAATTTCTTATGTAAGTATATAAACCGCAAAGTACAAACTTCCACTTTATATGGAAGTTTCACTTTAATATTTAAAATACATTTTATTACATAGTGTCAATTCCATATATCCTAAAAGATGCTTGGCAAGTGGAAGCAGAGATAAAGCCAATGAAATTAATGAATTTACATATAAATTAATCAAATTATCTTTTGTGGAAAAATTCAATAAGCCATAATTATTTTAAATGTATTTTCTAAAATAATCCATAGTATTCATACTTCATTTATACTACTTTTGTCTGTAGTGCTTACACTTACTTATACTTTCACTTCTACTCATAGAAGTTATTTTGATAGCACCTATATTTTGTACTTAAGATTGAATAACAATAGCTTACTAAATTATTACATTAGAAAAGTTCAAATAATTTCATGAACATTTTTTGTGGTCAATTTGTGAACATTGTGATTGATTTACTATATTCTCTAGATAAATAAAAAAATGCACATATGTATGTTTGAGTTCTCATCTTTATATAAATGACCATCTACCTGATAGTTTCTATTCATTTCCCAAGACTAATTTTACCATTACTTTAGCTGCAGAAGTTTATCAAAACCACTCAGAAAAATACAATACCCCTTTTGGAAAAGTGTGTGCCTTCATGCAAATATTTGTGGTAGAGGAAAAGGAAGAAGATTAGTCAAGTAAGGAGACTGATTTCAATACTTGATGATACTTTGTGAATGACTCTGGAAAACGTAAAAGTATTCAATAACTATTATAGAGTAAAAATTATGTAAAATGGTTCTTATGAGAAGACTTTCACAAATCCTTCAATGAATTACTCAAAATGGAAAGAGAAGGAAATTGTGTGCAAAAGAAAAAGTAGAAACATAATGAAGGTAGTTTTTCAGATTGTTAAATATGTAGTAATTTTTCTTTAAAAATCAATGCTGATTTTTAATTTTGTTCGACCAAAATCCATAGTAATTTGAAAATAAAATTAATGCTAAGGGAGAAATATCTAATGTGATCAATAAATGTAGCAAAACATTTCACAAATACCAAACACATTTATGATAAAAATTCTCAATCAACTAAGAATAGAGGGGGACTTCCACAACTTACAGTATATCTACTAAAAAACTATTTCTAACATCATTCTAAAAGTTCTAGGATTCTGCAAACAGTAAAAGACTTAGTTGCCACCCATCAGAAATATTTAGATGATATTCTTGTAAAAGGCCACAATTAGGAGACCTTTTTGGAACACAGTTCTACTCTAAAAACGTATGTCAATATTAACTTGAAGGTGACTGACTGGCATTGGGTTTCTTAACATCATACCTAATGGTGAATAATTAGATGCACAATTCTTCCCGAGTCAGCACTGGGGAGAAGACAAGCATCTACCCTCTCATCACTCATCAGAATTGTGGTGGAAGTCCTGGATAGTATAACAAGAAATGAAATGAAAAGTCATACAAATTGAAAGAAAAGACATAAAATGGTCTTTGTTTGCAAATCACATCATTTCCATGAAAAACTCCCAAAGATCCAACAGAACAACTCTTCTGCCTAATCATTAATCGGAGCAAAGTTGCAGCATGCAAGGATAATTCTCAAAAGTTAATTGTTTTCATATATTCCAGAAATGAAAAATTAGAATTTGAAATAAAAAACACAACATTCTTTTCATTGTCACATCTAATAGTCATCTCTCACTTAACTCCCTGCCGTCAGGTCAGTTCTGGCTCTTAGTGACCCTATCAGACATGGTAGAACTGCCTTTCTGGGTATCTAAGATTAACTTTTTACAAGAGTAGAAAGCCTCATACTTCACTTGGGGAGTGGATGATCGTTTCAAACAGCTGACCTCATGGTTACCAGTCCAATGTCTAACCTGCTATGCCACTTGGGTCTTTCCCATCCTCATCTAGTGTATTTCCATTCAAAATTCACTGATACTGAGTCAATTCTGACATAGCGACCATATTGGGCAAAGTGGAGAAGTCTCTTGGGTTCCTGAGACTGTAAATCCTTATGGGAATAGAAAGTCTAATGTTGCTCCCTTGGAGATACTAGTGGTTTCAACTTGCTGACCTTGTGGTTTGTGGTCTGACAAATAACCCATTATACCACTAGGGCACCTTTGCTGACTCATAGAGATACAACACGGGGTTTCTGGATGATATAAAATTGGGGTAAAAACATTGCACATTGAGGAAGTAACAAAGAAAGGTGCCTGAACAGAATGTTCAAACTACAGAACCGTATCATTGATATCATATTCAAGTAATAATTGCTGAATATCATGCAGCAACACTTGCAATGGTGCATCGACGAGAATTGCCAGAGGTTCAAGCAAAATTCAGAGCAGGACGTGGAACAGGATGACCATTTCTGATGTCAGATGGATCTTGGAACAAAGCAGAGAATACCAGCGATGGTTGCTTCTGTTTTATTGACTATGCAAAGGCATCTGACTGTGTGCGCCACAATGAACTACGGTAATCTTGAGAAGAATGGGAATTACAGGACATTTCATTGTGCTCATGTGGAATTTGTATAGGCATCAAGAGACAGAATAAAGAGAACACTTCATGGCCTGAAATCAGGAAGTGTGTGTCAGAGTTGTATTCCCTCATCATTCTTGTTCAATTTGGTTTTGTTTGTTTTTCATATATATATATATTCATTTTATTGGGGTCGTGTTCAACTCTTATCACAATCTATACATCCACCCATTGTGTCAAGCACATTTGTACATTTTTTACCATCATCATTCTCAAAACATTTGCTTTCTATTTGAGCCCTTGGTATCAGTTCCTCATTTTATCTCCTCCCTCACCATTTCCCCTTCCCTCATGAACCCTTGATAATTTATAAATTATTATTATTTTGTCATATTTTAAACTGTCCGATGTCTCCCTTCACCCACTTTTCTGTTGTCTGTCCCCCAGGAAGGAGGTTATATGTAGATCCTTGTAATCAGTTCCCCCTTTCTACTCCACTTTCCCTCCACCCTCCCGGTATCGCCACTCTCATCACTGGTCCTGAAGGGTCATCTGTCCTGGATTCCCTGTGTTTCCAGTTCCTATCTGTACCAGTGTACATCCTCTGATCTAGCCAGATTTGTAAGGTAGAATTGGGATCATTAGAGTGGGAGGTGCGGGGGTGAGGAATCATTTAAGAATTAGAGAAATGTTGTATGTTTCATAGTTGCTACGCTGCACCCTGACTGACTAGTCTCCTCCCTATGACCCTTCTGCAAGGGGATGTCCAGTTGCTCACAGATGGGTCTTGGATCCCCAATCTGCAAATTCCCCTCATTCACAATGATATGATTTTTGTTTCTTGATCCCTGATCCCTTTGACCCCTCATGATAACACAGGCTGGTGTGCTTCCATGTGGACTTTTTGGCTTCTGAGCTAGATGGCCGCTTCTTGTTCAATTTGTATGCTGGAAAACAGAGTGGCTGGATGACATGAAGAAGAATGTGGCATCAGGATTGGAGGAAGGCTTATGAAGATCTGCAGTATGGATGGCACAGCCTCGCTTGGTGAAAGTGAGGGGGACTTGAACCCCTTGTGACTGAAGATCAAGGATTGAGGCCTTCAGTATGGATTGCGACATAAAGAAGGCCAAAATCCTCACAATTGGACCAATAGGTAACATCGTGAGAAATGGAGAAAAAGTTGCAGTGTTTTATTCTGGTGTGCATACGGCACTACGGGCCTGAACCAACCCAATGGTAACTAACACCAGCACCAGCACCACCACCAACAAGAACAACCGTAATTCTGATGAGAGAGAACTGAAGATCAGACCAGAATAGAAATTCTAGTGCTTGAAAAGTAGTTAGATTCTCGATATATCAACATGCCTTTTAAAAAAAAGTTTTATTAGCACATAATTCAGAAACCATGCAATTAATAATTCAATCATATCAAGAAGAGTTTTACAACCATCACCACAATCAACTTCAGAACATGTCTTGTACTAATTGTTATTCATTCCTAATTCTCCTCTAACTTCCCTGTCATACTCCCTCTCTATTTCTCTAGTTTCTAGAATTCATTGGAATGGCTACACACAGGGCACGCCGCTCCTTCTTAAGCCTTCAGCCAGCGGCATTCAGCTCCATCTCCTTGAGGCAGCAAAGCAGCGCCCCCAATTCAAAGCTCAAAGGTACCAGACTGCACAAGCCCGCTTCTTGCCCAAAGCCTCTCTCAGCTGTACTTGCTCAGTGTTTGGTAGTTTCCCACTTGGTCTCATGCTCTGATTCCTGGTTCTGTCACTACTGCTGCTCCTCTGCCACGCTTGTCATGTCACAGTTGACTTTGGATGAAGGATATTCACCGCACAGGGATCTTGGGATTTAGAGAATTAGCTCCACTTCTGGTTTGCTTGCCATTCAGCTTTAGAGAGGGTTCATTTTATATCTCACAGGATAGCAATCACAAGGAATCATATTAAAAATAACTCAAAACTGAATCCTATCAATATCTTTCCCCATCTTCTCTGATCCAGATCCGCTAGGAAAAGGTCACTTGGTGGGAGTTGGAGAGACTGGCTAGAAGAGCCACACCTCATTGCTTGCTTCCCAGTAGCAGTGCCTTCCTGAAAGTCAGAACTTTTGCGCACACACAAGTGCTACTTCTCATTGAATCGTTAGAGTTATAATGTATTACTAAATACAGTAACAAAACCGCTTTAAATACAAGGTGTGTGTAAGTAATAAATGATAAGGTCAGTATGCAAAGTGCTTTGAGATCAACAACCAATTAATATGGATGCTGCAAAAGATTTGTTTATTAGTCATTTTATCTGCCAACACTAGAAAAATCAAAGGGGCACATTTCCTTTATTGAAAATATTTTTAAATGTCTCCACATGCTCCTGACATTTTACAAATTGAATTTGGAAGGCATTCAAGATTTTTCTACACACCATTTTGTAAAAATGTTCATTTTAAATGTTTTGTTAAAATATTTTGTTATATGTTAAAATGTTTTCTTTAATTGGGTTTTGGCATTGTATGTAACATTTGTTTCTTATGAAAAATTCATCTGAAAGATGTAGTTTGTGAAATATGCATATTTTCAGAAGTTTGACTTAGAAATCAGAAGGTATTTGTTATTTACTAGGAAAACATTAGATAGGGATCCATTCTCTAAGGTTTGTCTATATTTGAAAGACCTAAACAAAAGAATTTCCTGATGGCCTGGCTATGGAGCATAAGATAAACAGTGAAGGATGCCTTTAATGTATTTGGCCTTAGAAATAAGAAATGTGGACTGTCCATCACATTGGATAGAAAGACTCTAATGTGAAATAAACTTGTGTGTTGCAGGGAGGGGTACAACTCATAATTTTGGGTTGGGATACATTTCATTGGAAATTCCAACTAATATTTCATAGTGGTGTTAAAGAGATCACATTTTAAACTTGAGGACAAAAGAACATTTTCATCTAGAGACGTGTATTTGAGATTCTTTGGCATCTAGGTGATTTTCATGTCATGAAACAGGAAGAGCTCTCCACAAAATAATTGTAAATAAGGAGGGAGAGGAACACATTAATTTAAAAATGCTTGAAAAAGAGGAGGAGCTATCAAAAGGAAACTGGTGCACAGCCAAAGAGATCTATCGCTTCTCCACCAGAACCTGTGAGTTTGCAATATTGCAAAAAAGGAAAATTATCACAGAGGAAGCCAATGTTGTTAGTAAAATGTCCTTAAAATATTGATAATAAAAAATTATTATCACAGAGGGAATCAATGTTGTTAACAAAATGTCCTATGTGCATTGACATCAGTGCTGGTGGTGGCAGGAATGAGGTTAGAGTGGTGTGGAAGATATTGAGTTACTGTTAGGGAGGTGACTCCAAAATTGTTGTCCATAAATTTTTGTGGATTGTTTGTGCAGAAATAAATTATTTTTATAAAAATGCCCCTATAGTTAGTCATAACAACAAAATCATTTCAGACCCCTAAATTCCCTGTATGAATACGCTGTTGTTAGTGTCCTGGGTGTCATCCAACGGATTCAAATTCATAAAGGTGCTATGTACAACAGAATTACACACCACCTGGTCCTGTGCCATCCTTACGCCAATTAGACAATAGTCATTGTTCTTGATAGATTGGAAACAGGTGACTTCTCTTCTCTGAACATATCATGCTAATCTTTAAAAAACTTTCTCTCAGTTTGCTGAACTTCCAGCCATTGTTCTGATGATACTTTTAGCTGCTTACACACCCAGGAACTGCAAATTCACTCATTCTATCTCATGGGAATTTGGGGCATACTATAAAGCTGAAACTGATGACAATATGTCATCCTCTGGTTGGTTGGCACCTTTCTCTTTAAACTATATGTTTGTCTACTGAAGTAACAAACACAAGGGAATAAAACTGAAGTATTTCATCAAAAGTATAACGCATTTTATGAAACAAATATTACATAATTCCATTGAAATTTCACACCTGAGGAAGAAAGAACATTCATTATTGTTTGGAGTCCCCTGTTTACCGATGGCCTTTAAAAAAGAGTACGGAATGTGAAGTTGTGATTTCCACAGCCGGCTACAGTCCAGCAGCTCATCTGACAGAGAGCCCTGATACACAAACCGTTTTCACAACAGGTTGGACAAACTCAACAAAAAATTGGATACGCATTCTGCAAAACCATCTGTATCTCACAACGGATGTTACCTATCAGTCCTGTGGGGAGGATTTTCATTTTCTTGACATTGAGTTGTCCATACTGATGGCTTCAGACCTTGACTTTCATCAGCAAGTGCTTCACGCCCTCCACACTTTCAGGAAGCAAGTTTGTGTCATCTGCATATTGCATGTTGTTAATTAACCTTCCTCTGAGCCTGATACTGATGTCTTGTTTCTAGAATCCAGCCTGTCTGATTATTTGCTCAGCATGCAGGTTGAAAAGTATGTTCTAAGCCAGGCTGCCTTTCCCTGTTTTGTTCCAAACACGCTTCTCAATCCTTGTACACATTTCACATCAGCATAATGAAGTGTTCTGGAATTCCCATTCTTATCAAGGTTATCCATAGTTTGTGAAGACTGCATCATCAAAAATTAATGAAACACAAGGAAACATCTTTCTGGTATTCTCTGCTTTCAGACAAGATATATCTGACATCCACAATGATATGCCTGGTTTCATATTCTCTTCTGAATCTGGCTTAAACCTCTGGCAATTCCCTGACAATGTACAGTTTCAACCACTGTTGGGTCTTCAGAAAAATTTTACTTGCATGAGATATCAATGATACTTGTGGCAGTTATATAATCTCCTGTCAACTTGTGAAGGGGTGGAGTCTAGCCTGTCAATCAGGTCATAGCCAATAATATCTCTGTGTGGGCATGGCCTTCT
>NW_022103898.1:42501815-42560801 GCF_000313985.2 Echinops telfairi | reverse complement strand
TGTGGCCTTCCTGTCCACTGCTTTGTCTTTCCCACCAAATGAATGGGTGTATGGGTGTATAAGATGTATGAAACTAAAACAAGTTGGACACACACACACACACACACACACACACACACACACTCTTTCTGCCTTCCCTTTCCTCCTGTTGAGACACTTAGAGAGCTGGAGGAGACACATGGAGACCCATGCCAGCATTGAGATGCTTCCATGGCCACTGGATCCATGAAAGCTTCCACCCACTGGCCTGTGATCTTCCTGCATTCAGCATCATTGCATGTACCGTGTGAATCTAAAGAGGAATTTATGGACAAGTGTCAGACATATAGGCTAATTTCAGACTTATGGACTTGATTTGAACCAGGCAGGGATGGTTTTAAAATATACAATTGCTCTTTCATATAAAGCTCTTTCTTATACACATGAGTGTTTATGGATTTGTTTTTCTAGTCTACCCAGACTAATACAATACTGTTCTTTAAGTTGAGCTTTCTTGCTAGTTACCTTTCTTTGGAATGGGTAAAATATGGATCTCTTTTAGTCAGTTGGCCAAGTAGCTTTTTCCAAATTTCTTGACATAGATGAGTGAGTGCTTCCAGTGCTTCATTGGCTTGTTGAAACATTTTAATAGGTATTCCATAAATGTCTGGAACCTTGCTTTTCAATAATGCTTTAAGTGCAGCTCGGATTTTTTTCTTAAGTACTATTGATTCTTGCTAACGGACTATCACTTGTAATGCTTGAATGTTGACTAGTTCTGTGGCTTTGGAGGGAACAGTGACAGGGTGCTCTTTCCATCTTCATTTGATGATTCTTGCATCATTCACAATTATGCTCATAGAATCTCTCAATACAGCAACTCAAGATGACTTTTTCAATTCTTTTTTTTAACATATACTGAACGTGTCCTTCTTTTTGCTTTTCTAACTCCAGATCTTTGCACCTCTCATTATAATATTTGACATGTCTTCTTGACCTGCCCTTTGAAAAGCTCTGTTCGGGTCTTGGACTTATTTCTTTCGTTTGTCTTAGCTACGCTACGATTAAGAGCAAGTTCCAGAGCCGCTTCTGACATCCATGCTGATCTTTTCTTTCTTCCCTCTTTTTCATGGCCTTTTGCTTTCCTCAAGTATGATGTTCTTTTGCCAGTCTTGAGATGTTTCCAAAATTTAGGTGGTATAGAGTCAATGTTATCTTAGGCTCTTGTGGACCTGTTTTGATGGTTTTAATTTTCTTCCACTTCAATCTGAACTAATATATGAACAATTGATGGCGTGTTCCAACACCTGCCTCTTTCTTGATTTTAGATGCTAAAATTGAGCTTCTTCATCATCTCTTGCCACAGTCGTTTTGATTTCTATATATTCCAACTAGAAAAGTTCTTGTGTATAATCACTGACTGTGTTGTTGAAAAAATGATATTTGTGATGAACAAGTTATTGTCTTGCAAAATTCTATCATGTGTTCTCCGTCTCCATTTCTATCACCCACACCATATTTTCCAGCTATTTTTCTTTTGTGTTTGTTTCCAACTTTTGCATTCCCATTGGACAAAACTATCAATGCATCTTGATTTCATATTTGATCAATTTCTGACTGAAGTTCTTGGTAGAATTCTTCAATTTCTTCACCACTAGCTTTTGTGGTTGGTGTATAAATTTGAATAATATTTGTATTGAGTAGATTCTCTTGAATGCTAACAGGTACAACTCTATCAAAGACAGCATTGGACTTCAAGATATACCTCAAAATGTCCTTTTCAATGATGAACGCAACCCCACTCCTGTTGATTGTGTCATTCCTCACATAGTAAACTATATGATTTTTCTAATTCAAAAATCCCTATCTCAGCTCACGAAAGCCTAGGATATCAGTGTTTATAGGCTCCATTTCTTTTTTTACAATTTACAATTTCCCTAGAGTCACAGTTTGTAAATTCCCACTTGCAATTATTTGCATGTGTTTCTTCTTATTTTGAGTCCCAAGCTCGTCAGCACACGAAGGTCCTGAGGCTTTATTCCTGCAGTGTTTAATCCATGCGTGTCATTATGATCAACATTACACTGAGAAGACAGCTCTTCCACAGGCATATTTTGTACGCCTTCTGATCTAAGGGGTTCATCTTCTGGCACTGTCGTCGACCATGGTCTGTGACTATTCGTGAGGTTTTCAGTAACTGACAATACTTGGATAGTATCCATATGGTTTTCAGCGGCCAGTGCCACTGAGTGGATAGCCTATTATTTCTTCACGGACCATTCTCAGTCTGGATGCTATGCTGCAGCAAGTATATTGGGGATGATTCTGCTGGGATCTGAAATATCAGTGACACAGCTCTCAGCATCACTGCAACACAGAAGCTAGTAGGATAAGCTCACAGACAAGAGGTTGATTCGTATCCATGAACGGATAACGCTATGTATGTTGATATTTGAACCCTCTAGTGTGTTCTGGTCACAACTGCCATTACTACTTTGTTACAACAATGTTTCCAATCTTTAGTTTTATTTCCACATACTATAAATATATGCTATTGTTTCCATTGCAGCTAGTGTTTTTATAGGCAGTGACTTTTTTCTATTTTTTCTGATGTTTCAGGTATAATATCATGGTAAATAGTATTTAAGATCCTATACTAGTTACTTTTTAGAGAATGAAGAAGTAATTGAGTGTAAGGAAATATTAAATATTGTAAAAGCTTTTTCTCCATGACTAATAGAGTTGACTTTTGAGTATCAACAGGTTTAGGGAAATTTATAATTTTGACTCCCACATATCTTATTAACAGACCAGTATTTGCTATAAATCTTCCTCCACCTGTCAGTCAATTTGTCATACTATGCTGGCTTGTATGTGGCTGTGTTATTGGGAGCTATGTCACCAGTGTTTCACATACCAATGATGGTCACATACAAATGATAGTCACATACCACTGATGGTCACTTACCACTGATGGTCAAGCTTCAGCAGTACATTCAGACTGGCAACACATGACAAGGAAAGAACAGGCTGTTCATTTTTGAGGGAATCGTCACTGAAAACCTTATGAGAAGATAAGCCCCTCAGGTTTAAAGGCACTGAAAATATGACTTGGAAGAAGCTTCCTCCTCAAAGTAGCATAAACTTAAGATACGTGTGGAGTAAAACATTCAGGATCTTCATTTGATGATTGAGCATAACTCCCAATAAGAAGAAATAGCTGAAAAGATTCATTATTCAGCATATGAAAGCATATGACTCTAAGGAAGCTGGAACTTTTCAAAAATGAAATGAAATGCATAGAGATTGATATGCCAGGAAGTAGGGAGGTGAAATTGACAGTCATATACTGTACTGTGCCAGACTTGACAAAGCATGGAGAATGAGTTGTTGAGGCATCTATGCTCAAAATGAACATTTCAGGATCTCTCCTGAAATGCAATGTTTCTATAATATCATAATATCTATATGCCTACAGGCAAGTACAGTTAATACAACAATTATTCAAATTTATTCACCAACCACTAAAGCTAGTGTTGAATACACAATTCTACCAATTCTTCAGTATTAGATTGATCAAACAGAAAATTGATATATATTGCTAATTATTGGTGATTGGTATGCAAAAGTGGGAATCAAAGAAGGAAAAATAGTAATTGTAAACTATGACCTTGGTGATAGAAACAAACCTGAAGATCTCTTGATAGAGTTGTGTAAGACCAATGATATTTTCATTGTAAAAAACATTGTTCAATATCATAAATGGAGGCTGTACCAATGTACTTTGTCACATTGAATACAGAGA
The DNA here is from genome assembly GCF_000313985.2 of Echinops telfairi. Taxonomy (NCBI): domain Eukaryota; kingdom Metazoa; phylum Chordata; class Mammalia; order Afrosoricida; family Tenrecidae; genus Echinops; species Echinops telfairi. The sequence goes on along the minus strand of NW_022103898.1, from coordinate 42,557,017 downwards.
AATCAAATGGAGAGAGATACTGGAGAGGCATAATATTATTAGCTAAAATAAGGCCAGGGGATTACATGGAACATACTCACAATTGTTCATACAGAAGCTCAGGTTGAAGCTGATGGAAATAAAAATAATCCATTAAAGCCAAAGTGTTACCTTGAGTATGTCCTACCTGAATGTTGAGAATATCTTAAGAATAGATATGATTAATTGAATATTAATGACAGAAGGCTTGAGTTGTGGGATGAAATCAAGAATATCATACACTTAAAAAGCACAAGATCATTTAAAATACAGGAACAAATGAAAAGATCCAAGTAGATGTCAGAAGAGGCTCTAAAATTTATCCTTCGATGGACAGTAGCTAAAGAAAATGAAAGACATAAGCAGAGGAATGGAACATGAAATTTTCAAAGAAAGTTCAAAATGACAAAATGCAATATGATACTGAAATGTGCAAAGGAATATAATCAGAAAGCCTGAAAGGGAGAAAATGCTCAACAGATTTTAAGCTGAACGAATTAGGGGGAAAAAAATCAAGTCTTAAGTTGAGGTTTTGGAGGATTCTTGGTGTCAAATATCCCCAAAAGAACCGGTCGACCAACAACCCTTTGTAGAGGCTGCATATGATCTAAAAGCCATGTTATTGAAGGACGAAGTCCAAACGGCACTGAAGGTAAAATGAAAGCAAGGCACCAAGAACAGGTGGGTACCAACTGAAATATTTCAGCAGAGTGATTCCATCTGTATTGTATACTGAGCAGATACTCTTAGAAACTCAACCTTATGAAGAAGAATGTGGCACCAGGACTGGAAGAAGGCTTATTAATAAAATCCAATATGGAGATGGAACAGCCTTGCTTGCTGAAATGAGAACTCAAACCATTTGTTCTTAGAAATCAAAGGTTAGAGCTTTCATTCTGATGACAACTCAATGAAAAGAAAAATTTTTTTAAATCCTCTCAACTGGACTAATAGGAAACATCATAATAAAGACTGAAACAGTCAAAAAATAATTTACTTGTATGCATAATAAAATACTCAGTGAATCAATACTCAGTGAATGCATCAAATGATGCATTTCATTGAGCAAATCTGCTGCAAAGATCTCTTTAAAATGTTGGCAAGCACGATGTCACTGAGGAATAAGGTTGCATGACCTCAGTCGTGGTATTTTCAGTCTTTTCATGTTCATTTTAAGTTGGGAAACGAATAAGGAAGACTGAAGAAGAATCCATGCCTTTGAATTATGGTGTTGGCAAAGAATATTGAAAGCACCCTAGACTGCCATAAGAACAAATAAATCTTCAGAAGAAGTAAAACTGGAATATCCCTTTGAAGCCACATAGTGAGACGTTGTCTCATTTCCTTCGCACTCGTATCAGCAGGAAAGAGTCCCGTATCAGCAGGGAAGAGTCCCGGGTTGACATCATGCTTGGTAAAGTCGGGTGGCCGTGGAAAGAAGAAAGTCCTCCAGGATTTCAATTGACACAGAGGTTGAAACAATGGGCTTACACATAGCACCAGCAGTGAGAATGGGGCAGGATAAGGTAGTGTTTCCTTCTGTTGAAGCTAAGGTCATTGTGAGCCAGAACCAACTTGGTGGGCCTGTTAACAACAAGCACAAATATAAGTCTAACCAGTAACATAAACAACCTACTAACCCATGTTTGGTATGGTACGTCTATTACATACTGCATCCACACAAAAGATACATTTTCAATAAGATAAACAAATGTATTTCCCAAAATGTCCAAGAATTTTGCACCTACTATTGTAGATACAGCTATTGCTTCATAAATTTCCTCTGTTTCCTTTTTTCCAATGGCCACTATGATGGATTAATTTAGCTTGACATGGCACACAGACTCAATCTACAGTAGACATCAAACAATTCAACTTGTCCTTATAGCGTCATGACTTTGTTGTGCTTCTGTGCAGCACTTCCAACATCACTACACGCCCTTCCTAGGAATCCCATAGTGTTACCCAAGGTTTACAGTATTGCATTTAACACAGTGAAAAATACAAGAGAACCATGGAAGATGTTTTCACTCAATATTCAATTTATTGGGAAAATGAACTGTTCATACTACACTTTTCTTTTAATTCCCATATATATGGACCCATGTAGTTCAAGCCAGGGTTGTTAAATAGTGGTTGCAGTTTTATAATTAGTAATGCTTCAATCAATATACAAATATTTCCCCTACAATTTTGTTGTTAATATCTATTTTGTCTAAGAAACAGCACATTTAAGCCATTTACCACGACATATATATCTATAATTCTGTGAGAAAAATGAAATAAACATTCTAAGTTTTCTGTAGAGTCTGGTGTGAGAGGAAGTCCTTGGGAGGATGGGGGGTTGGTGACAACATAAGTCAGAGCACCGGGTAACACCAATCATTGGGATGCCACTGACTATGAGCCGAACAGATTCTGCACCTAAAAACAGAAAATGGGAAGTAGACGAGTCAAAGTCAGAATAATGCCAGGTAAGTTAGACTTGACAGCCCTTTGTTGGCTTTGAAGATAGCCGGAATGCATAAGCAGTGCCTAAGAAGCCTCTGAGAGGTGGAAAAGGTAGAAGGTGGATATTCCCAGGGCTTCCAGCAAACATGCAGTCCTGTCTGAACATAGACGTTTTAGCCCACTAAAACCCACTTTGACTTCTGATCTCCAAAAGTGCAAGTGAGTCAATTTGTATTGTTTTAAGCCACTAAATTTCTAAGTTTCTACAGCAGCAGTAGGAAAGCAATATTGTATTCAAGCACGAATGATCATAAGAAAAACAAAACAAGAGTGTAAGAATCCAAGGGGTAACATGGAGCACATATTCTTAATCTCAGTTTCTGTTCCCCCTTTAAAAAAAGAGGGTGATCCCCGTACTGGTTTCTATGTTTATGTTTCACAGCCTGACTTGCACCTTACGATCTCTGTTTTTAGTCATATATCTCACCCACCTCAAAATTTATTTTTCTAATTTAATAAATAAAAATAATCCCCAATTCTCTTGAGTTCTCTATTGTTGATTTGCTGTGAGAATTAGCTGACCTAACTCTTGAAATATGCTTAGAACTCTTCTGGACATTTAGTAAGTGTTCAATTAATACTAATCTATTTAAGGACAATCATTTTACAGTTGAAGCACATGAGCTAAGCAAAACTTGCCTATGCTCATAGCTAATAAGTAGCAGCACGAAGTCTAACTTTATACATTGATGGGTTTATTTGAATACTTAATTCTGGCTGCAGAAAGTCAAATAAAATACCTTCTAATTTCTTTATTTTTATCATTTTATTGGGGGCTCATACAACTCTTATCACAATCCAGGCATGTATCAATTGCATAAAGCACATTTGTACATTTGTTGCTATCATCATTCTCAAAACATTTGCTTTCTACTTGAGCCCTTGATATCAGCTCCTTATTTTTCTCCCTCCCTCCCTGCTTCCCCCTCCCTCTTAAACCCTTAATAATTTATAAATTATTATTTTGTCATATCTTACACTGTCCAACGTCTCCCTTCACCCACTTTTCTGTTGTCTGTCCCCCATGGAGGAGGTTATCTGTAGATCCTTGTAATCGGTTCCCCCTTTCCACTCCACCCTCCCTCCACCCTCCAGGTATCGCCACTCACCACTGGTCTTGAAGGGATCATCCATCCTGGATTCCCTGTGTTTCCAGTTCCTATCTGTACCAGTACATCCTCTGAAGACCTTCTAATTTCAAGCAAAATTTCTTCTCAATCATAATCTTCCCAGGTGTTACCAAAACCTGAAATTTATTTCATACCAATTTTATCCCAATACATTTTAATTGAGCTGTTTTGTTACTTTAAGTTTCACAGTCACTGTATTCAAGTATGTTGAAAATACTTGTCCTATGATCTATCTTATTTTATTCTCCTAGAACTTACATATGATTAAAAAATACAGAAATCATTTTCACCAAATGGGTTTTGGACAAAAAGTAAACTCAATTCAACTATTAACAGTGACATTTCCTAGCTTCTTGACCTAAACCCTTAATAATGAGCAGGAAAATACTGATCAGATTTTTTTAGCGTGTCCAAAGCACTTTTCATGTACTAATGCATTTCTCTTTCCGAAATCTCATTATTTAGGTACTATTATTGCTTCCTTTTATCCGTGAGATGCATCATGACCCTCTGAATATCTGTAAATTAAAGAAGATAATATAATATCACAGAATGCCCTGAAAGTCAAAGATAAACCTGGCTTTCAATGAGCAATACCAGTGCAATGGGCATACAGTCTGTGGCTTTTAGAGGGGGGCTAAGGGGGAAAGCTCCTGAAAAGATACATACTGTGGCACTTGCTAGTGGCAGACTAAGAAAAGCAGCTTAAGGTGAATGTGCAAGAAAGAAACACTTGTCAGTAAATGGAAATACTTTCAGGAAAGGAATTTACTTTGCTTCTTGCTATTCACTGACTTGCATATGAACATTCAGGACAGATTTGTGTTTAAATTAGAGAGGAGGCCTAGGCGGTGATCAGTAGAGGGTGAGGCTGCAGGTCCCATTAAGGCAGGGTTTAAGGACACAGAAGACTGAGCTAATGGTAAAGGGAAGGTGGGTAGTAGTGTGGGAGGAGGAAAGAAAGATGGAAGTTGACTTAGAAGTGAACTTGAGGAAAATCCCTGACTACCTGAATAAATTAAGTAGTTCGTGTGATCTACGTTGGTCTTGGAAAGCACTCTTCTCCTGCCCCTAATGATGTGTCCAGCATGGGAAAGGAGGATATTAATATATTGTTTACAATCCTAGAAGACCTGTAACTGTCAATACCTAAGCAAAGAAGCAGGGTATGTCCCTAAGACTCACCGGTTAATGTACAAAAGGTTTATAATAGGAGATGTTGGGCAGCTCTTAGTTTCACTATCCAACCTATATTATTACTATTTAATATGCACATTGTTTATCACTTCTGGGTAAATTCAGCTCCCAATTGCTACTTTTGCGTTAGAGTACAAATACTTTAATTCAAATGAAAATGCTGGAAATTGGAAAATGTCGTTGGATGCTATGCCACAAAACTAATTACACAGGAAATATTAATGCCAAACTACACAGAGGTGAGTGTTACAGTAACATCTAGACTATAGCGCTTTTAATTTAAATTAGTGAGAATGAGGGTAAAGCATCTAAGAATTTTGACAAGCTTATCAAAATACAGTCAGTAGTATTATTAGAGGAGTGAGATAATTTCACAAATAAGAGATGATGTAACTATACTAAAACGCTAATAAAACTAGTATGTAACTCTAATAAAACTCTAATATCCAACTTCATACAATAAAAAAATAACCATTAAACATTCCTTCCTGTAGGAGGAACATATCTGGCTTCAACTACTATCTCATATATTTATTACAGACCTTTCCTTCTAGGTCTTACTTATAAATTCTGACTAAACACAAGTCTACTTAAGTTACATCAAAGGAATTCTGGTGTTCAGCGGACTAAAGACTTGCATGTTGATATGAATGTATACCGTTTGACAAGTACAAAACTATAGGAATATACATTTTCTGGATTATGTCATTTTTCCCTCAAATTCATCTAAGAACATGTGCCAATATAAAATGATCATGTTTCTTCTTTAATTTAGACACCACATTCAGTGTCATTACAGTCCCCATGCAAATTGTGAATAAATTACCAACCTGCACTCTCTCCACATTTAAAAACATCCTAGCACCTCCTTCCTTCTCTGATATGGCACACTGTTTCCAACCAAGACAGGGGTGTGAATGCGCATGCAAAACCTGCACCTGTGCCAAAAGTCATGCCTTGGCACTTACTAAAAATCAGAATATTCATGAGCTGTGCTTGATCTTTTTTCAAAATGAATGCAAACCCAGAGGGTTGTAGAAACAGACCATAATTTGCATCTAAAATTCTGTCAGAATAACACACAACTTGGCCTGTCCTTACTCACTTTAGGTAACATTTTCAGACTGCAATACTTTTGTCAAGGATAAGATAGGGAAATATAAGCTAAACCTATCAAATCTATATTCTTCCTACTGTCTCCTCCTATGAAGATTCTGATGGTTGCTATTCCCACCCCCTGGCTACCTTACAAAATCATTGTCACTTTTCACATTCTATCACCCAGTCATCAATGTGTCCACAAATGCAAGCATACAAGGAACTATTTCTTATGCATGTGTCAAGAAAAATGTATATTTCATGACATAATAACAGGCTACAAGTATCATAATGGAATTCTGCAACCTTTGGAAATGTTCCCTCTCTGACTGATCCAACAGCTAAGATATTCATTTGTGGGTGTTTGTTGCTTTATATCTATTTTCTTCTGTTTGAGGTTTTTTTTTGTGTTATCTCTCTTGCTATCTCATATCTCAGGAGCTAATTTAGAACATGTCTTTATTTCTTTATTGGTACTACACAGAACTACATTTCATTTGGAATTTTAATATTTTAGGCTGAATAATAAAGCAAGGTGGAGCCTTGAAGATATTTTAAAGTTTAACTTATTTAACCTAAAATTAAATTCTTATTTGAATACACAAGCACATTATTTTCACATGTCAAGCATGTCAAGACCTGCTCGTGAACCTACAGCGAGATGAGCAGAGACCGATGTCCCTTCAGAGCTACTAAAGGACAGATAAACCTGCTAACTGCACAGACACTGCCACTTCATTGTTGGAGGGTTGTATTCATATTACAAGCATCAAAAACATAGCCCAGAACTTGACACATAGAAAGTGGTTGCATTAATCCTGTTTCTGTTATAATAAAATCCTGAGATATCCTAGTAGGACAAATTTTACATTTGCTTTAATTAAAAGGAGGACAAACATCATAAAACTGAAGAATATTTTATGCATGAAAAATAGTCTTTGTCTTAACATTGGAAAACCACTTTGTTGTTTAACATGGTGGCATGCTGACAAGGCTGCCAGCCACCTTCTTTCTCAATCCATTCATCGAGACAGTACAAATGATGCTCCACAAATGATGACCTTTTTATATCTTGTGGTTACATTGTAGCATGAAGAGCTTCCTGCTGAAATATCCTCTAAGGCAGGGCTTCTCAACCTTCCTAGTGCCGTGACCCATTCATACAGTTCCTCATGTGGTGACCCCCAACCATAAAATTATTTTCATTGCTACTTCATCACTGTAATTTTGCTGCTGTTATGTATCGGGTAACCCCTGTGAAAGGGTCGTTGGACCCCCAAAGGGGTTGCGACCCACAGGTTGAGAACCACTGCTCTAAGATAATGGGTTTGAAACAAGTGTGTCTTTGCCTATACACACAGTAGCACCCATGATATGCTCCCAGAAGTTTAGGTGATTCGGCAGCCTGCAGCACAGGGACAGTGTCCAGCAAGGGAGCAAATGTAGAGACATGAGGTCTGATGGCAGAGTGGCACCAAAGGCAGCAGTTTGAAACCTGAAGCGGCTCAGCAGAAGGATAAGGCTTTCTACTCCTATAAAGAGGTAGAGTCTGGGGAACTCAAAGTTCTAACCCTGTTCTATGGAATTGCTGAGTCATAACTGACTTGCATTTGACTTTGGGCCAGGAGCAGAGGCCGGAGAATGCGGACCGCACCTAACCCTCAGAACTACGCTCCTTGGGGCCCCTGATCCCTCAGGTCATAGACTGAGAGCAGAGCGGGTGTGGACTGGATTTTCCACCAGGGACTATACTCCCCAGAACCACTTGCGATCAGACATCATCTAGTGGGAAGAGAGTATATCTCGACTGAAGAGCTGAGAACATCATCCACAAAAAGACCTGAGGAATACAGATTTGGGGAAACAGGTCTGCATTCCTAGATTTGGCTTCCATTTTAAGTTTTGCTCTTGCCCTTGATCAAAACAAGGTCCTAAAGGCATGTCTTGCTAATGAAAAACCAAATCTTGCTCTTGATAAAGAAGAGAACCTAATTCTGCTGACAATATCATCCCACGGGCATAGTCTTCAGGAATGTGGGCCAGTAACCTGTCTCCCACCGTGCAGTTGTGAAGTCCCAGGATATACCATGTTTACCACAACCAGAATCCTCTGCGGCAGAATCCTTCTTGGAAGGGCTACTGTTCACATTCCTAATTAACAGGTCCCAGCCTAAATAAGCTCCTTCCCTGAAAATTCCCACCTCCCCAATAAATAAATACAACGTCTTCTCCTGCCAAATATTAAAAAAACAACAACCAACAAAGCTTTTGTTAGAGGAGGTGGAGGGGAATAGTGTTGCATAGGCCCTCCCTATCTCCACCTTCATACTATCCACTAAAGACTCTTTTCTTCCTGTGGAAAAAGAAAAAAAATGCCTCTCCTGACTATTTTTAGTCAGCAAGATATAACATCCCTCTTTAATGGTGCTTTCTGGGAATAGAGTCGTAACATTACCCCTGAGCCCACTCCACAGACTACGTAGCTGCGTATAACATTGTAAATTCCACAGCTTGTCTGATGAACTTATCCTTAGGATATAACAGATAAAAATATATATACCTGGTATATTGCCCATATTTAACCTGTTCTTTCCTTCTTGGTAGCCTATTTCTATTGAGCCTTTTCCTTCTTAGAAACTATCAATCACAGGAAGCTAATAGTTGCAACCAAATCTGGCCCACCCAACATGCCCAGAAGGATAATTATCGCCTAAGATTAACACGAGAATGAAGGAAGCTTGGTCTAGGAACATAACCAAACCAATTAACGCGACATTAACGGGAAAGATCTAACAAGCCATTTCCTAGTCAAGAATCATAATCCTACCTGAATGCATAGTCATGATCATTCTTCAGATATCTGTTAAATATTAATAATCCTACCACTTTACCTCCTAGACTATATAGGTGAAACGGCAAATCCCTTATTTGGGGTCCATGGTACCTTTTTTTTTTTTTGTCCATGGTACCTTTTATATTCTTGGCTAGCACCATAACTCGAATGCATTTGTGCTTCCTTGGTCTTCTTTAGGCAATGCCACCAGTTGTCTCATCAGTCGTTGTACTGCAGCAGCCTGTGTGTGGCTGTGAGGTGGAGGTTTATCGGTGGTTTTTCAAAGACCAACAGGTTGACCACACGTGAATAGGGTTCCATAGTGCTTCCACACTAAGAACAGAATATAAACGAGTAATAGGCTGACAACTTCTGAGAAATTAGCCACTGAATAGAAGCCACCCTATGAAAAGAAGCAAACCTTTGGGGCATATTTTTAAAAGCACAGAAAACTGAGGAGGAGCTGGTGGGTTTTGAACCACTGAGCTTGTAGTTAGCATCCCAATGCTTAACTCAGTGTGCAGGCTCTTTTAAATAGTAATAGTAGTATATAAATGAAATAATTTTGATATTTGTGTATTGACAGTAAAAATATAGTTATGAACATTGTATGAAATTATGTGTTTTAAAAGATGCTGCCTCATCATACATATCTAGCTTACCACCTTAAAATTGAGCATTCAGTTCCTTGATTTAACACTTCTTAGACAACTAACATATCAATCCATCAACCTCTTACATGGTTTAATAAGGAGATAATGTAAAGAGTGATAAATACTTCATCTTTACATCACTGGAGTCCAATAAATCCTTCAAGTAACGGTGCACAAAATCCATGCATTTTTATGGGAGTCAAGGAGGATGAAATTAGAAAGGTAAAGATTATCAAGTTGCCCTAATATATAAATAAATAAGAACAAAGGAGAGGAAGAGGTGGTTTTTTAGGTGGTTTATTTATTAGTTAGGTGGTTTTGTTAGGTGGTTTATTTAGCTTGTGTGGAAAATATACACAATGAAACATTGGCTGATTCTAAATTTTCCGCATACATAATGTAGTTATATTGATAATATTTTTCAAGTCATGCAAGCTTTCTTACTATCCTTTTACAAATTAGTTTATCATTATTAACATAAAAATTAATGTCCTTAAAAAAACACCTCCCCCTCTGCTAATTCTACCTGGTAAGCACTAATAATGGTTGGTTTCTCTAGTTCGCATAAGTGGTAGCATAAAGAACTTCTTTCTAACAGACTTATTTTACTCAGCATGATGTCTTCAAGCTTTGTGACATGCATCAGTATCCATTTCTTGTTGCGGCTAAATAATATTCCATTGTATGTATATGCCACATTACAAAGAGCGATTCATCCGTTGATGAACATTTCTACCAAATAAGTATTATGAAAAGTGTTGGAAGAAAATATACAGATTTTTCTTTGTGTTCTTGCTTTTATACTTTTCCAAGGGGTGTGTGTGTGTATGGATATATATGGAGATACACACACACACACACACACACACACACACACACACACACGCTTGGAATTGCTGGGTCACATGGTAAGTCTATGTTCCACTTTTGAAGGTACCACCAAAATGTTTTCCATGGTGACAGTCGTTTTGCATTCTACCGACATTCGATGGAGGTTCCGGCTTCTTCACGACCTTACAGATTTTGTTTGGTTCTTTTCTTTGAATCAAATAGGATGTTGATCATTGTGGTCTTGATTTTTTTTCTTCTACCTACAGATTTGTGAAAATGAGCATCATTTCTGTTTGCTGATTATCTTAATATTAAGTTTGGTGAAATGTCTACCATAGGAGTTGTTTTTTTGAGTGGGGTAATTGTCCTTTTGCTGTTTAAGTTGTAGAACATGTTTATAGGTTGGGAAAATAGATCTCTATCAGATATAGCCACCATTTGGCTGTCAGTTTGTAGAATTGTGGTGACCTGTGTGTTGCTGTGATGCTGAAAATGATGTCACTGGTATTTCAAATGTCAGCAGGGTCAACGTGAATACATTTTGGTGGAGGTTCCAGATTAAGAAAAGACAACAAAGAAGAATCCAGCTGTCTGCTTCTGAGGAACGGGCAGCTGAAAACCTTATGCGCACAAGTAACATATTGTCAGATACTGATTGTCTAATGAATGCAAGTAGAAAAATGCCAGAGAATGGGCCCTTTGGTTCAGAAGGCACTCAAAATATGACTGAGGAGGAGAGGCCTTCTCAAAGTAAAGTCGACCCTGGTAACAGGAATGTAATAAAAACAGCTGCAAACATCAATTCATAATCGGAATTTGGAAAGCGAAAAGTATGAAGCTAGTCAATTTCTACGTTGTCAAGGGCAAACTGGAATGCATAAAGATCGATATCTTGGGTTTGGGTCAGCTAACGTGGACTGGTATTGGCTGTTTTCAATCAGAAAACCATACGGATTCCTATGCTAGGAATGACAAAATCAAAAGGATTGGGGTTGCATTCATTGTCAAAAAGACATTTTGAAGTCTATCTTGAAGTACAATGTTGTGAGAGGAATATATCTATCAGCATTAAAGGAAATCCACTCAATACACCTATTATACTAATATGCACCAACCACTAAAGATAGTGATAAAGTGGAGAATTCTATAATATTCTTCTGTCATACATTGATCAAACATGTAATAAAGATGCATTGATTATAATTGGTAATTGAAATGTAAAAGTTGAAACCAAAACGGGAAAGAATAGTAGTTGGAAAATACGGCTTTGGCGAAAGAAAAGACCCTGCAGGTGACATGATAGAATTTTGCTAGGCCAACAACCTGCTCATAGCAAATACCTATTTTCAACAGCACAGAAAGTGACTTTACATATGGACTTCTCCAGATGGAACACACAGGAACAAAATAGGCTACAGTTACGGAAATTGTTAAGGAGAATCTCAATATCCACGACCAGAGGCTGACTATGGGGCAGACCATCAATTTCTCATATGTAAGTTCAGGCTGAGGCTGAAGAAAATGAAAACAAGTTCATGAGTGCCAAGTAAACTCGAGCCTATCCCACCTGAAAATTGAGAAGCCTCAAGAACAAGCTGCTGCAGTCAACACCAGTGATAGAAGGCTTGAGCTGTGGGATGACATCAAGAACACCATTCATGGAGAAAGCCAAGGGTCATTACCTATAGCGTCTGGGGACTTAAAGGCTTGAAAGTAAACATCTAGCCCAGAAGCAACAAAGCCCACATGGAAGCAGCACACCAACATGTGTGATCATGAAGGGCCAAAGGGACAAGGCTTCAAACACCAAAGGCTGGGAGAAAAATCATATCCTCTGAAACTTGTTTTGAATCATCAAGTAGCTAAGGACCACGGAAGAAACAATGAAGTGAAAAAGATGAACAGACCACTGCAAAGGGCAGCGGGAGGAGACAAAGTCAAATATTACAGTGAAATGTGCAAAGACCTGGAGTTAGGGAATGAAAATCGAAGAAGACATTCAGCATATCTTAAATTGAAATTTAAAAATCCAACCTAGAGATGCATTATTGAAAGATTTTAAGGCAAAATATTGAATGATGTAGGAAGCATCGAAAGATTAAAAGAATACAGGGTCTCTGTACCAAAATGAACTAGTCAACATTCAAACATTTCAACAGGTAGCATATGAGCAAAAGTTAATGAAGGAATAATTTTAAGCTACACTAAAAGCATTACCGGAAAACAAGGCTCCAAGAATGGATGGACTCTCAAGGGAAATGTTTCAGCAAGTTGATGAGTCACTCACCTATGTCAAGAAGGTTGGAAGTAAAGGATACTTGGTCAACTGACTGGAAGAGAGCCACATTTATACCCATTCCAAAGAAAGTCGACCCAATATAACACTCAAATTAAAGAGCAACATCATGGATATCACATGCAAGTAAAATGTTACTGAATATCATTCAAGAGTGGAGGATTTTCCAAAGGTCTAGGGTGGGTTCAGAAATGCACATGGAACAAGGGATATCATTGCTGATGTCAGATGGATCTTGGCTCAGAACAGAGAATAACAAAAGATGTTTACTTGTGTTTCATTGACTATGCAAAGGCATTCAACTATGTGGATTGGAACCAGGTGTGGATCACCTTGATAAGAATGGGATTTCCAGAGCCCTCTGCTGTGGCATGAGGAACTTACACAGAGGCGGTTGTATGAACAGAGCAAGGGAATACTCTATGGTTTAAAATCAGAAAAGCTCTTTGTCTGGGTTATATTTTGTCACAATATGTATTCAATTTTTATGCAGAGCAAATAATTAGAGAAGCTGAGTTGTATGAAGAAGAATGGGACATCAGGATTGGAGGAAGGCTTATTAACAACCTGTAATATGCAAATAACACAGCCTTGCTTGCTGAAAGTAAGGATTACTTGAAGAACTTGCTGAGGAACCAAGGGTTGTAACTTTCAGTAAGTATTGCAACCCAATGTAAATAACATCAACGTCTTCATGACTGGACCATGATAAGTGGGTAAAAAGGTCGAATTTTTCAAGGATTTCATTTTGCTTGGATCCACAATAAATGCTAATGAAATCAACAGTTGGGAGATCAAAAGAAACATTGCATTGGATAAATGTGCTGCACAGACCTCCTTAGAGTATTGCAAAGCAAGGATGTTACATTGAGAACTAAGCTGCACCTGACCCACACAGTGGTATTTTCATGTGAAAGTTGGACATTAAATAAGGAAGACAAATTGATGCATTTGAATTTGTGGTACTGGTGTAGAATATTGAAAATTTCATGGCCTGCTGAAAGAAGAAGCACATTTTCCTTATAAGAAATATGAGCAGAATGCTCATTAGAGGCATGAGGAATTTAGGAAATTGGAAGTTGTAAAAAATAAAATGGACCTGATAAAGATTGCCATTCTAGGTATTTGTGGCTGAAATGCACTGGTATTGACCACTTAAGTCAGAAAAACATGATTGACAATGACAGGAATGATAGGTTCAAGAGGAATAGCATAACATTCATTGTGAAAAAGAACATTTCCAGATATATCTTGAAGCAGAATGCTGCCTGTATTAGGATTTCCTGCATGTATTAGGACTTCCTGCATTAGTACAACCAGAATGTTCTTTAGGCAAGGATGGTGAGATTTCCTTTCATGTACTTTGGACATCGAGTCAGTAGAGACCAGCCTCTGGAGAGAGTCCTAATGCTTGGTAAATAAAGGGGCAGCAAAAACGAAGGTCCTCAACAAGATGGATTTCCATAGTGGCTGCAAAATTGGGCTTGAACAATTGTGAAGATGGCACTGGATCAGGCAGTGTTTTGTCTTGTTTTCCATAGTTTTACTATGACTTGGAACTTACTTGGTTGCACCTAACAATGTACCTATCTATCTATATTTCTCTGTTTATGTGTGTTGTATGCATCTATGCTGTCATTTACTTGATGTCTCTTCTAGTTATAGCGTTAGTAAGTTCCACGAAGCCACTAGGTATTTCCTGTTTTCCTCATGGTTCATGGTAAAAGACTGGAGAAAGATACTGCTATGATTACATTATTCGGTTGTGAGTGATAGTTAACAGAGTTATTTTGATGGTAAAATAGCAATAACAGAGTTATTGGGATAGGAAATCTGTTTTATTACTCTGCTGGTTCTAAAAGGAGCCATCTCAGCAGAAGTAAGACAAGATTTCACTGCCATCAGGAAAGAAGAGCCAGGAGGGCAAGGTCTCCTTTGGGCTTTGAGCATTAAATATCTTTAATACAGAAACACCTCAAGATGTGGAGCGATCTCTAACACATTATTCTGAGTGAAGCTGCTAAAGCACAAAAAGACAAGGTCCACTGCAGTAGGAACAAGCTCAAGTTTATAGGGCCCGCCGTCTTCTGATTTGGGGCCAGACAGCCTGGTAAAGAGCCCAACCAGTGCCAATGGGGCACACATCATCCACTTCAGGTAAGTGTAGTTTAGGACACTTGGCTGGAGGGTGCCTCATGACAGACAGCTGGGATCAAATGGTGGGGGTCCGGGGGTCTGGGGCAGGATGCCATCTGCTGCGTGGTTGCCATGTAGATCTGAAGGGTGAGGTCCCGGGAGAGGGAGGTGGCCCTGTCATAGGGATGACTCTTACTGATGGGAGGGCAGCGCAAGAGAGGGGAGAGGGAGAACACAGGTTCATGTCTATTGGGGTAAAGGAAGGGAGGACTGACTTCCAGGTGCGGGGAAGAGTGACTGTGGATGCTTCGGGGGGCATAAGTGGGGAGTGCCTTTAGTGGTGTGCAGCTGGTGGGCAACATTGAACTAGGCTATCTGGGGTATTCTGGGAACCCAGGACAGGTGCAGTGGAACTCTGGGGCACTGAACACTGATCTTTGGGCACATGGCACGCTGCAGAGGTGCATTGGTGAGACCCCATGCAGGCACTCCACTGGGTGACCTGGACTCTACTTCAGACATACTTGTAACCTGAGGACTTAATCCAGAAAATACATAGTGTCAATGCCTTATATGCTATATTAAGATCCATATTATTCCAGCAATCCTGTGATGAACATTGTTTTATTTTGCTTATGTTTGTTAATATTAGGATGTATCTCAGAGGTCTGCTGCCATTGGAGGTCATCCTCTTAAAGTTATGTTATTTATTTATTTTTCTGGTTTTTAGTAAATGAAACCAGGGATGTTGCGCCTATAGGGAAAGCAAAAAGAACAAAGGTTTTGGTGGGGAGGGTGTAGAGGGGTGGGGAGATAAAAGGGAGATGATGCCAAGGTGTCCAGAAAGGAAAAGTATGTTAGGAGACTGATTATGGAAGCAATCGTACACTTCTGTTTTCGGGATTGAGCTATGGAATGATATGACATATGTATTAACTCCCAACTTACAGCAAATTGAAAGGAGAAAGAAAAAAAAGCACAGAGACAGGAATAGGTTTGGGGCTTGCATTAAATCCTAGTTCCGACATAAGAACAATGAATTATTATGTCACGGTGCTGCTCAATACCCACCCTCAGGAAGGGAACACAGAAGAAATGGGTGCCATAGAAAAATGTGGTGAAGAATTTAGATGGTGACCTATTGTCAGATAAAATGGCATCTGGTGTCTTAAAGGCTTGTCTCCAAACAAACAGCCATCTAACTAAGATGTCAACTAAATCCACATGGAAGAAATATACCATCATCAGGCACCAAAGGATTGTGAAACGTATAATCCACAATAGAAGGAGGGATCAGTATCAGAGCCTCAACTGTGAGAATCTGGTGTGCAGAAGGTGATGGATGACAGCAGGAGCATTATACTCACTAGGCCTAGGGGCTCAGGGTCATAGTCTGGGGCACTCCAAGGTCAATAAGTATATCATATAATTCATAAAGACAATGTTCTCTTTTGGGAGCAAGTAGTGACTGTTTTCTTAAAAGCTGTGACCATCCACCTAAAGTTTCAACTATTTGTCTCTTTGTCTAGATGAAAGCAGAGTGATGGAAATTGAATTCATATGGAAACAATTAGTCCAACAGACTAGTGGATGATGCAAATCTTAGTTTCCACAATCCAAGACCAGAAGAACTAGATGGTACCTTGCTATTATTACCAATTGCTCTGATAGACATCATATCAGAAGTTCATGAATAGAGTAGGGGTAAAACATACAACAAAATTCAAAATCTTCAAGGAGACCAGATAAGAACTGTAGAATCCCTGAGACTATGGCTAATATTCATCCTTCTAGTTTGTAAATAAACTACCTCTATAACTTAATTTTAAACCAAACAGTAGACAAGTCTACAAGGAGAACAGTGACATTAGTGAGGTACCCACCCTTTAGAATCATCAAATATCCGACATCAAAAGGGCAGCATTGGAAAGAAAGAGGAATGTAATTAGGAGACACAGAAATGAAATGGGATAAATGATATTAAATTCAGGGATTGAAACAAATGAGAAAAAACCAACACACTTTTGACTCGTTGAATATAAAACTGATTCTCTTCTCTATAAAACCTCATCCAATTCACAATACAATTTGAAAAATAAAATACACAAAAATGAAGATGGAAACAAAAAACAATAGTAAAGTGGCATATTTGAAACACGCAAATTTGGCAAAAGACAAAATAGAAACTCTGAAAATAAAAACTATATACAATAAAAATAGATGATTTTAGTAAATCTCACAGGAGGTAGGAAGGTGTAAAGTAGCATGTGACGCAAAGTAAATGGAATCCCATAGGTGAGACATTTCAAGACATATCTCCAGAAAAGAGAATTGTATAGAAAAGATCAAATCTTTATAGATGTGTGATTAAGTCATTAGCAGGACGTTCATGTGGAGATGGCTATTAGAATGTTGGAGATCTGGCCTCAGGAGGAGGTATTAGTACATGCAGTAGATGTTAAACATGTTTAAGTGCTAAATGAAAAGTTGGAGTTTCAAGTCTACTTAGACATCTCAACAATATAAAAAGAGCCTAGTGATCCACTTCTGAACACTCCTCCCTAACTACTCTCTGGAGCACAATTTTACTCTGACACACATCGACTCAATGGCAATTATTTTTTGTTTGTTTTTCAGTGTTCAGTATGATGCAATAGCATAACAGCTGAATCAATTTGATTGCTATATGCAAAGAACAGTCTATAAGCAGAGACAGCAAGAAAATAGATCAGATGGTGAGAAGAAATAATAGTAGCAATTATAATAGCAGCCATATACTATATAATAGTCACTGTTTTTAACACTTCAGCTATATTAATTCATTAATTGTGTCAATACGTCTATTAAAGCCATTGCACAAAAGCAGTAAAGAGACATTAAGTACTTTCCTTGGGATCACACAGCTAGTAAATTCTGAAACTTAAGATTTGAATTCAGGCTGTTTAGTTAAAGATATCAGCTCTTGTGTTAGACAGGGTTCTCTAGAGAAGCAAAACCAGAACGCTAATAATTTTAAATACATTTATACATATAGATAGATATATAACATAAGAAATAAACAGTTGATTAAACTATGAAGCAGTACAAATGGCTCAGTGCAACTCACTCTCGTGCGACAGTTGTGAGACACTGGCAGTCCAAGTCCTCAGGGCTGCCAGGTAGTCCTCTGTAGAGCAATTCAGGCTATCCGGGCACAGGCAGTGAACAGCAAGGCAGGTCACCAACAGTCAGCAAGATGGCAGGGTCTGACAGTCCCCAGCTCAAGAGATGTAAGTTCTAATAGTGCTGCAAAGCAGGTCTTGAAGGAACCTCAAATTACAGCGACACAGTCCATGGGCTAGGTTCCCACAGGTAGTGTACCTTGCAAATTTAGGCACAGAGCAAGCAAGGCAGCCACTCACTGGTCTGATGATCAAATAGCAAGAGACAAGAAAGGTGAGGCTCGCCGAGCCATTTATCTCTCCTCCCTTCAATTAATCCCACATGTGTTCATTGGCCATGTTGGCACAATAAACGTTAACTATCTCAGCTCTTAAATCACTGAGCCATGTTTTTTGTTTTGTTTTTTTCCCCAAGCAGAAAAGTATATCTTAATATATCAAAAGTAGCTAATGTATTAAACCCAATGCTTGAATGGTTAAAAACAATATTTTCAAATGCACCATGTAACTGAAGATAATTATCAAACGCAATGATTACTAATCTTGCTACAACATAAAATATAATACCAGGCAAATCCTAACTTTGAAAAATGATCAGTTCCCTTAAGGAATGGCCAGAGCCAACATTGTTAAGTCAATTAAGACCTTGAAGGGAACATTTCTTATCACTCCTGGAACCCAAAGTTCACATGAACAGAGGAAAACATCTACAAAAACTCTAATTCCACCTAAGTCCCCTTTCTCCCAAGATAATAAAACCTGTAATACCCAAACATATGAAAGTAATGACTTACATTTATTAGTTTGACTCTTTAATGTGAAAGAAAGGCTTTATAAAACTCATAGTACATCCTCCATTTTTTAAAAAAAAATCAAACAATTTTAAAGTAGGAGGAGGTAGAGAAAAATGCAATGCCACTAAAACGAGTGAGCTTTTCTGACAGTGGTGGAAAGTCAAATGACCCAGATAGACTTGTCAAGAGGTGTGATGACTTCAGATCAGAGCAAGAAACATTCTTAAGGGTCAGCAGACAGACCTGGGACTATTTATAGGCTTTTTTTTCCCCACCTCATGTCTACCTATGTAAGATAGGCAGGATGGTTTACAATCCCAAATAGAAAACAACAGGACTGACTGTTCCGAGGGGACCTGGGAGAGGTGGGGGAATGGGAGGGGGAGGCCAACAAACCCAGGGGTGAGGGAACAAGAGCTCTTAAAGTGTTGGCGAGGAGGGCGTAAAATGCTTGTTGGGTTTGATCAAGTGTAATATAGCCAAGAGGAATGACAGAGAGCCGAATGAAGGTCAAACATTATGGTGGAACAAGAGGAAAGTAAAAGGAAATAGAAGAAAGAACTAAGAGGCAAAAGATATTTATAGAGGTATAAATATAAGGATATGTAAATATATTAATATATAATTGTAGGGATATAGGCCTATGTACATATATTTATAAGTTAAGTATTAAGGTAGCAGGCAGACATTGGGCCTCTATTCAAGACCTCCTTCAACACAAGAACACTTTGTTCTAATAACCCAGCATTCTGCGATGCTTACCTTTCGAACACGGTTGCTGAAGACAAAAAGGGTATATAAGCAAATGTGGTGAAGAAAGCTGATGGTGTCCAGCTATCAAAAGATATAGCATCTGGGATCTTAAAGGGTTGAAGTTAAACAAGTTGTTATCTAGGGGAAGCAACAAAGTCCACGTGAAGAAGCACAACAGCCTATGTGATCAAGAGCTGTTGACGGTATCAGGTATCAGGCATCAGAAGATTCAAAACAAAAAATCATATCGATGCAAATGAAGGGGATCTGAGTGGAGATGCAAAGCTCGTAGACAATTGGATATGCCCTCACAGATGGGTCACAAGGAAGAGATGAGTCAGCCAGGTTGTAGTATAAAAACGATGAAAAACACAACCTTCCTCTAGTTCTTTAAGGCTTCTCCCCACTCCCCCACTATCATGACCACAATTCTACCTTACAAATCCGGCTAGACCAGAGCATGTACACTGGTACAGGTAAGAACACTTGACATACGGATACCATGAGGGTAGGGGAAAGCTGGGGGGAGAAAGGGGGAACTGATCATAATGATTGATGTATAACACCCCCACCCCCAAGGGGATCAAACAACAGAAGCATGGGTGAAGGGAGGCAGTGAATGGTGTAAGATATGATAATAATAATTTGTAATTTATCAAGGGTTCAAAAGGGTGGGAGAGTGGGGGAGAAGGGAAGAAGAGCTGATACCAAGGGCTCAAATAGAAAGGACATGTTTTGGAAAAAATGATGGCAACATATGTACAAATGGGCCTGATACAATTGATGTGTGGATTGTTATAAGAGCTGTAAGAGTCCCCAATAAAATGATGGTTATATATATATTTTTAAATCAGAGATAAAAAAGAGATGTGATTACTAAAACAGCAAATATAACACCCTACAAAGTTGAGATTCTGTGAGAGAGCAGTTTGATTTGAGTGAATGAGGAAGCTGCTAAATTCCAGAGAAAGGGAGGGTGCTAAAAATTGAAGGCTCCATAAATGCTTACCTGTTGTTGTGGTTGTTGTTGTGGTTGTTGTTGTTGGTGTCTTCTGATCACTGCTGACTCATAGTGACCCTATGCTCAACAGAAGGAAACACTGCCCTGTCCGATGCTATCCTCATAATTGTTCGATGTTGGAGCCCATTGGTGCTATCACTGTATCAATTTATCTAGTGTAAGGTCTCTTGCTTTTTCACAGCCCTTCTACTTTACAAATAGGTTAGGCAAAATTACCCAGAGAAATAAAGCTTTATATCAAGAAATATTTATCTAGGACAAATGCATCCCAGCCCAGTCCAACGCAAGCCCGTACGTCAGATCACAGTCTCTATGTTCGTCCACAAGTTCCTCTTCAAATTCACATAGAAGTTGGCTGGTGACACAAGGAGGAGAGCCCGGAAGCAGAAAGATCCCAAGCTGGTGCCTGCACTCTAGTGCAGCGGTTCTCAACCTGTTGGCCACGACCCCTTTGGGGGTCAAACGACCCTTTCACAGGGGTCGCCCGATTCATAACAGTAGCAAAACTACAGTTATGACGTAGCAAAGAAAATAATCTTATGGTTGGGGGTCACCACAACATGAGGAACTGTATTAAAGGGTTGCGGCATTAGGAAGGTTGAGAACCGCTGCTCTAGTGGATCCATGAGGGACGGGAACATGGGAGGGCGGCTGAAGTCTTGGCTTCGGGCCACCCCTCGGGCAGCAGAGCTCCAGCAGGCAGAGAAGCAGAGGAGAAAAGAGAGGCTCCCGGTCCCTGCTCAGGAGGCCACACCCTCAAAGTGGCATCGTCATGCCTGATTGACAGGCTGGATTCCACCCCTACATTTTCATTAACATTTAAGTTGACATAAAATCATCTAACTACCACTCGTTACAAGATGTCCTCCAGGAACTTGGCAATCCATGATACGTTCAATATTCTTTCTTTCAGCATAATTTAAATGCATCTATCATTCTTTGGTCTTCCATATTCAATGTCTGACTTTCATATACACCCTTAGGGTCCGAAATAAACACCACCACGCTCGCTGCCATCAGGCTGATTCTGACTCATAGTGCCCTTCTGGACAGAGTAGAACTGGCCTCGTGGGTTTCTGAGACTGGAATCTACACAGGAGCAGAAAGCTTCATCTTTCTCCCTCTGAGCAGATGCTAGTCTTGAACTTTTCAGTTTGAGGTTAGCAGTGCAAGGTATTAGCACACTACACCGCCAGGGCTCATGCTTAGCAAAATAAGAAGTAGTCAATGCAGAAACTCAAGATGCTATGCTCTGGAGAAAAGACGAAAGGAAAATGATATAGAATTGGGTTTTGCAGAAGAGCATTTTGAAAGTATTTAAAATATGTGCCAAATGTAGAAATGAATGAAACAATTGAACATTAGCCAGAATCAATTCAATGGTGGTAGGTTTGGTTTTACATTTCGATTTAGTTCATTTAATGCTCAGAATATAGTGCTAAAGTGGGTGCTATTATCTCCACTTTACACACCAGGCAAATGGAGTTCAGAGATTTTATTGATGTAACCAAATCTCTCAGCTAGTAAAAGTGAAGCAGAATTTTTAGCCACTGAAATGTTAATAATTTCCTGAAATTTACTGGGATTAAATTATTCAGAAATAATTCAGTATGTTCATCAATAAAAGGAGGATTCTGACTATAGTTACTTTGGTCATAGAAATTCAAATACAGATACAGAGGAAAAAACAAAGGTTAATTCTCAAACACTAAAGTTGAATTAACATAGGAGAAAGACTGAAATATTTTACAATTTTGTTAATATAATCATGTTTAAAAATATATATTGCATTAATAGACTCAAGAGATAGTAGGAAATTGGCTATCACTGCAGGAAATTCTTATCAGAACCTAACATCTCGGGATTTTGCTGAAGGAGTTTTTGCAAAGGCCATTCTAGACTGCAGAACAATTTAATAAATTATAAGATTCAGTGGTTTCTTAAAAGTACAGGCTTTTTATTATTCTATTCAATGACTCTAAGCCATCATTTACAGTTGAAACTAACTCTAAGATATTTCCTTGTTATTTTTGTTTTTAATATGTATAGTTTTTTTAAGTCAGATCATTTTATAAGCAAGGCTATAAATGCTTTTAATATTCTAAAAAATAACCATATATCAGATCTCTTAATATGGCAAAAAGAGCTTAAGTGTGGACTGCTGTTCATATCTTGTTTTAATTTGTCATTGCAAATTAAAACATATAGAGTTACAGCTGTCACAGCATGGAGATTATTTCTTTTGTAGTTTCATTTAGGTTGCAACTTTATACTATATTTGCATCCAATATTATTCCACAAAAACTGTTTAAATATGCAGCAAACTTTAAGGTCATGTTATTTGTATGAACTCTTTGGCTGTTTACATATAGAAATACAATAAATTGATGAATCACAAATGGAACCATTGGCTTCATTGTGTGAGTGAAAGCTTCTTGGTATTTAACAATTCAACATAAGCTGTTCTGTGCGATTTGAAAGTGTATCTGTTTACTGAATCAGCAGTTTAGATTTGGAGACGACTTTTAGTTTTCAACAGGGGACAAATACAAACATTTGTACTCATTTCATTTATCCAATTAGGAACCAATGATTGTAAGGTCTCTGGTATAACAGGACACTGGGGACATTAAATTTAGCAATTTTACTTACCATAATACTTAGGCTTATTCCCTCAGATACGTCTTATAAGATTTTGTTATCTGAGAGCTGATTGCTTTGGTTTTGATTTTAGAAAATAAAACATCCTAATTCTGCTCAGCTACTTAAACAAAAATTATCAAGAAGCTTGGAGGATCTGGACAATACCTAAGATTTGGGCCCTGACTCTTGACGGTTAAGCCATTTGACTACACCGATCCTCAGTTTTTGCATATAAAAACTTGAACTAACATTAAAAAATACTGTTTGTGACTATCACAACAAAACACGCAGAGGCCTTCAAGTAGAAATGAGTAATAATATTTCTATTAAGGACTTGTCCTCATTTTATAGGAGGTCCTTAAGTGAAAGGCTTCTCAGGGCTTCTGAAGTATTTCTAGAAAATAAGCTTTCAAGACAGGTAGTTCAGGGTAAGGTAGAATTCTCACATTCTGCCTAGGAGTCCTAGTTAAATTTCCTGCCAATACCTAAATGCAGCTACCATTTTGAGTAGAGGCCGGCAGGTTGCCACCACGATGAAGAGGGTTCAGTGGAAGTTCTATACCAGCAAAGACTAGGGAAAATGTGGGGTGGGGGGTGGCAATCTACTTATGAAAACCAACTGAAAATCTTGAGCCCAATGGTCCAAGCACCACATGTCAGGAATGGCTAATGCCCAATAGCAACCCCATCAGGGACGGAGTGATTCATCATGTTTATAAAACTAGCAATGACCAAGCAAAACCCACCGCCACAGAGTTGATCCTAACTTATAGTGACCACATTAACTAGGGTAGAACTGATCTCTTTTTTTAAAATCATTTTATTGGGGGCTCGTACAACTCTGATCACAATCCATACATACATCTATGGGTCAAGCACATTTGTACATTTGTTGCCCTCATCATTCTCAAAACATTTGCTTTTTACTTGAGCCCTTGATATCAGCTCCTCATTTTACCCCTCCCTCCCTCATGAACCCTTGATAATTTATAAATTATTATTATTTTGTCGTATTTTACACTCTCCCATGTCTCCCTTCACCCACTTTTCTGTTGTTCACCCCCCAGGGAGGAGGTGTGGTAGAAAGAGGGAGCCAACTGCAAGAACTGGTCTGTAAGGTTTCTGAGACTGTACATCTCATGGGAAAGGAGAGCCTCATCCTTCTCCTAAGAATGAGTGGTTCTGAACCTTCAACTCTGTGCCCAGCCCCTTGTACAACCAATGGTTGAATAGAGTAGAAATTTTATGACAGAGAAGAACTTCCTGATTGGGTTTCCTAAGCTGTATTGTAATCTTTAAGGAAACACCTGGGCAGGTCTTTCTCCTGTGGAGCTGCTGGGCAGGGGCACTGGGCTAGTGGGGCATAGGGAGTGTGGCATCGCCCTCAGGCCAGAGCCCTCAAGCACTGCATCGCTGTCCAAACCCCAAACCACCCGTCATACCATGAGAGAAAGATAAGCCTCTTTGAATCATTCAAATTAAAAGTCTTGGAAACCCTGTATAGGGTCACTGGAAGTTAGGATTGACTTTATGGCAGTGGGTTTGATGTTTTGTTTTGTTTTTAATGTGACTATTCAAAAACTCCAGGTGCCACAATTGAAGATCCCACTGGCATGCCAGAGGTAAGAGGCTCCCTCCCCCACGCTATGATTCACGCTGCAAAGACTTGAAAAGAGGCCCTGCATAAGAGAGGGTCTCTCCCCTCAGCAAGGACGAGTTAAGCAGAGAACAAAAAAAACACCAAACAGCTTAATGACATCATTTTCTGAATTCCTTCATTCTGTTTTAGATATATTTCCCATTTCAGTTCCCAGTGGGGAAGGCATCATCTACAGGGAAGAAGGGCATGCAAAGCCTTGGGCAGCTTGACAGTCTGTCAGAACTCTAACTTGTGTGGCAAGACAGAATGAGAACCAAGTTTGTCGGACATTCACTCTCCAGGCAGGGGAAGAGGGATACAACTTTCTCCTGGGGTTGTTCTTTCCCGGAGGACAGAAAGCTCTTTCTGACTCACTGCATTGAAAATGCTATTTAGAGACCTTGTACAGTGCATCATTACAAAATGGGGTGGGGATGGGGGGTGGGGATGTTGTTTAAGGGAAATTTTTGATTGGCTGCAATTTTGCTCTTCTGAAGAATTAGAACTCCACTAGCTCTGAGAGTGTTCCTTTATGCAGCTTGATTGTAGCTGGTAGAAACCCAAAGGGATTTATAACCGATTTTACTTTTCCTTCTTGTGCACGCTCACCACAGAGGTAATGGCTTGAATACCTTTACTAAAAGCATACTTAACAAACTGTGCTACAATGAGGAAGGGACAGTGTGAAGCAACTTATTTTCTGAAAGTAACAGATGAAAACCTCATAGCACATGTGAGCATTCAGACAACGGAGATAAACAGAGATGCAGTGGCTTCAGCACTGGGCTGCTGACTTAAAAGTTGATAGTCGTAGCCCATCAGCCCTCTGTGGGAGAAAGATGCAGCAGTTTGCTTCTGTAAGCATTTACAATCTTGGAGATCCTTAAAGGACAGCGCTGTTCTGACCCACGGGCTCTCTGTGAATCAGAAGGGACTTGGCAACAATGTGTGGGGCTTCTTTCTTTTGTGATAAACAGGAAGACGGAGATAGATTATAATTTACCCATACTTAGGAGCAATCAAGTTGAAATGAAAAACAAAACTCACATTCTACAAATCGGTTCTCTTCAGACAAGTCATGCAAATTGGAAAGTGCAGAACTGGAAAGAAATTACTTAGCCAAAGAGTAAATAGAATGTGAGAAAAAATTATGAATAAAAATGAAAAATGAGCTTGATTTTGTCTATCTTGCTATATTACTTATGCATGCTACCAACAGATGCACTATTACTAATGCATTGGACACAATGTGATCAACTGATTAAAGGCTTATCATCTATACTATCTAGAAGATTGTTTTTATAATCTTACTTATCAAAACAGCATATCAACTTCTGAAGCATAATAAGCCAGATTCATAGGCTAATAGTTGAGACTTTAAAAGAAAAATAGAATTTCAGAGACTTAACATTTTATTACTTTACTGTCCAAATGTTATCATTTTCTCCTAACTGAAAAATTTGCCATACATTTTTAAATCTGCTACAATGCTCTAAGAAACATTTTTTTTCTCCCACAGCATTCTAACAATAAAAAATGTATCCTATCTCTTTTAATTCCTATGGATTTTGTCTGAGAAATACAGGTCCAACTTGTGTGTGTAAACCTAAAAATAAATGTCAACAATTCTCCTGTTTTATTGAATATTAAACTTTGGGTTCCTGGAGGAAATTACAAACTGGACAGATGCACACCCACATGGTATTTATGACTGTTGCTGAAAATGACAAGTCCATTATTAAAGTGCCTAAATTAAATCCAATTGTGACATCTGTAAAGGTGCAAAGGAGACGATACTAGATGTTTACTGAATATGACTTAGTTAATGATCAGGGAACTCTCAAAAACACATGAAGGAGAAGAAAAGACTCAATCAGAATGTCTGTGGTTTGTTTGTTAGTCATCTGATGGACTTTTTTTTCACTTCAAAAAGCAAGTGTGCAAAGAAGACAAAAACCAAGACCTACTCCTCCGGTATGATGCACCGTGAGCTGAGCATGGCTGCATTTGGATGTTGCTGTCATTGATACTCAGCCCCGGAGAAGTACAAGGAGCACTGGGTGTGTGGAGCAGGGTAGCGTTGGCTCTTAGCTAACTGGGTGCACGCTCTGAGCACTTGTACTTTAGAAGAAGAAGAAAGCACCCCCTGGGTATTTTATCTTCAGCCGTTAGTGCAAGGAAACCTCTCAGCGATGTCAACGGGCACTTTGCTTCTTTGCTTCCCTGGTCGTTAAGGCCAGAACCCTGGTTAGAGTGATAAAGCACATAGCATCCCCAAATCTTTAGGTGCATTTGCAATTGTGAGTTATGTAAATGCCAAGGCCATCTTTAAATCTTCACTTTGAGTTTTTTCTCAATGTTGAAGTTATTTTATATAACAGGTATCGCTGCATAACCTCCATTTTTCAGGCATTCCTTGCTTCAAGGTTTACTTTTAATTTATGTACTTTCAGTTATATGTGTTGCTTATACCTATTTTACAGAGAGAAAAGCAACAGCAACAAGAAACAAAAATCCTTACAGTTTGAAGCTTTTCCTTAAATATATGCTGCCAGAAATAGTAGTACAATGATAGTGTCTACGATAAGTGTTAAGTGAGATTTGTATCCAAATTACCTATTTTTTTAATCATTTTATTAGGGGCTCATACAACTCTTATCAAAATCCATATATACATCAATTGTGTCAAGCACGTTGGGACATATGTTGCCATCATCATTCTCAAGACACCTGCTTTCTACTTGAGCCCTTGGTATCAGCTCCTCATATTTTCCCCTCCCTCCCCACTGCCCTCTCCCCCTGAACCCTTGATAATTTATAAATTATTATTATTTTGTCATATCTTACACCATCCGATGTCTCCCTCACCCACTTCTCTGCTGTCCATCCCCCAGGGAGGAAGTTATATGTAGACCTTGTAATCTGCCAAATTACCTATTTATGAGAATCCTAGACTGAGATTATTCTTTCTGAGAAAATTGGAAATAATAGAGATATATAGATGGCTGCTTAAAAAAAATTAACTACCCGTTGAAAGCAGTATTTAAAAATCCAGTATGAGTAGAAAACAGAATTTAAAAATCCGGTACCAGCTGAAAACAGAATTTAAAAATTCAGTACCAGTTGTTAACAGAATGTAGCAGCACCTTAACTGTTCCGGGTCTGCTATTTAAAGAAATGGGGGCATGTATAGATGCTTTTTAATTTTATTCTTGCATTTTTCACATAGATTTTTCCTGATCCTTCTTTTTTAAGGACAACTTGCCTTTACTTTCTGTGTTTTCCAGACTAACATTTTTTTGAAAGCTGGTGATGTCAGACGCTTTATTATTTCACATTACACTGCTGCACAATGCCAGTCAAGCATTATGATATTGTTCACTCCAGCTGTGTGGAACCACCAGTAGATATGAAGTCATTGACCTTGTTGTTCATTGATTTGAATGATGCTTTACTACCCACTGTTTTGTGCCACTCATTGCACTTCACGCATCTTCTAAAGGCATGACCTTTGCTGTAGAGATTATTCTCCAAGCTAGTTTTAGGAAAGCAAACATTAAATACAATATGGCTGGCATTATGCAAAGATCAAAGGCAAGCAGAGTTTCCTTGTCTAAAAAGAAAGGATATCCGATGCCCTGCTTCCTAAATGTGAACTAGAGTAATCACTTTGGCTCATTGGAAAAGACTATACTATATGGAAAATGTTAAGAATAAAACAATTATTTCATTTGTCATGTTTATTTGTTTGTTAATTAATAACAAAGTTAATGCTTTTTGCCTTGGTGATCGGATAATCAAATTGTGGTGTCAGAGTAGATTTAGAACATTAAAAAGAATAAAGAAAAGAATTGATAAATAGTGAAATCTACCATTGATTATTATCATAATCTACAATCCTGGAATTGGGCATGTTACCTTTAACTTGATACAGTGTTTCCATGCCAAGGAAAATTATCATATCAATTATAAGAATGATAGAAGAATTATTAGTGAATTTATAAGGGAGGGGAAATCAAGTGCTAATGATATAGTTAATAATACAATGACATAACAGAATATCACTGAGAAATTGTTATTTAACCTATAAAATTATATAATATTTATTATTTTAATATAAATTTATCTTTCTATTTACTGTTCTTTTTATGGATAATTTTTGAAACAAAAGTGAACTATCCACTGCATTGCATGATCACGTGATAATGGTGGTCCACATAGAAGCCGCCAGATTCCAAAATGGCAGGATAGAAATCCAGTTTCGTGAACTATAGTATGAATAGTAATATATCAGACAATTTTAAGTCAAAAATGAGAACATTAAAGCTATTTTTGATAAAAAGGATACTAGAGATAAATAAGTCAGGGTCTGAAAGAAAAGTGTAATCGGTTGTGTGTGACATTGGCTGAACCAGGGTTCTCAGGAGTTCGGCAGCTGTGGGCTAGTCATCTCCCATTACACAACCTCACACAACGTGATCCACTCCATGAGGGGACCTCCAGGAGCCGCCCATCATTTGTAGAAGGATTAGGGTGGCATGCATCCCCCTTAATCAGCTTAGAGCCCTAATATAATTGAAAGTAGCTTCGCAGGTGTGAATTACTTATATAAGTCAACACTGTAGACGGGTTGCTTGTTTTCTGCCGGGTCTGGATTCTGTATCTGCCTCATCAACCTCCAGTCATTTGGACTTGAGCTAAAGGTCTGTCATACTGACCACCAATCCCGGGAGTCATTAGTGGCTTGCCATCTCACCTGCCATATAGACCGCCAACGTTGGATTCATTCTCCTCTGCAGCCACCGACCAGTGGTGTTCCTGCTTATCTTGAACTCATTGGCTATTGAAGCTATGCTAGTCAGGAGAAACATCCAGCTTCACATCTGAGCCACGGACTTGGAAACTTCTTGGACTTGGACAAGACTTGCCTACTTCTACAACTGTATGATCCATTTCCTTGATGATTTTACTTCTCGAGAGAACCCAGCCTAGCACAATAGGTACTGAAAAATCCAAAGATGACACTAACATTACAGTCTGAGAACTGACTTGAGTGTAAAATAGAATTTAGAAGAAAATCCCTCCAGCCATACTCTGAAGTGAACCCATTAAGGAAAGCTTTTAGACTGGTCTTTGTGGTTGCAATATATGGAGAAACTTCACACTGGTGTTGAGGCAACTGTTAATTGACTGAACAAGTAGTGGTGAAAATGTTGAGGAAACTCGGGCTGTCTAAACACCAATCTTCCGAGAATCATGATGTCTGCTATAAGTTAGAATCAACACTCTGGTTGTGGTAGTGAGTCTAGGTTAGTCTCATGTTCATCTTCATGCATTATCCTCTCCAACCCCAATCAAGAACTAAAACGGAAAGAAAAGTCAGTGGAAACATTCCCCAACCTTATGCAAGGGTTGTAATGTTAAATTAGCAAAGCACAATCTAACACAATCCACTTCTTGTTAGCTTCATACGCATGTGCCTGTCTTGTCATCCTGTTTACCTTTAAAATAGAATGACAAAAATTTGGTGGCTAGATGTGGTCGAGACATCCTCCATATAGCTGCCCTGCGGGGAGCAGCAAGTTGTACACAGTCCTACCTGGTGCTGCTCCACCCTCACAGTCATCACTTCGCTTGAGCCCCTTGTGGCCAGCTTTGTGTCCTTCCACCACAGGAAGGGACTTCTTCGTCTTTCTGACCCTCTACCCAGAGAGATGCCCTCTGGCCATGCTGAAGGTTTAGGGTTTGATTTCTTGATTGCTGTTTCCATGGATATTGATTATGCGTCCAAGTAAAGGAAATCCTTAATAAATTTAATATCGTCTCCATTTATCATGGTGCGTTTTTTGTGCATAGCTGTGAGAATTCTTGTTTTCTTTATGATAAGGGATAATCCATACGGAAGACTGAGGCTTCTGTTCATCACCAATAAGTGTGTCCTGTCTTACTTTCATCAAGCAAGACTGTATCATCTCTATATCGATGGTGGCTATCTTACAGTCGTTCAAATTATAATTCATCAGACAAAAAGTGATTCTGCTTGTATCAATCATTTAAAAGGCTATAGTAAAGTGTTCATCAATTTCCTGTTAGGGCATAACATGGTCAATTTTCCAGAGACAATGGTTGCTGAAGTTCCAACCACTGATCGCTATATTGGACCTGCTATCCTCTCAACAGTAATAATACATGTTTTTAATTGCAGCTTAACTGTTGCTACTTGGTTCCTGCCACTTAGACATTTCATTATTTCCACTGAACTGAAGGAACCTACTTGAATGTCAGCTTCTCTTACTGTCACTCTGACCCACAGAGAAGAATCACCCTGGAACTTTCCCAAGATACTAGTACTCTCTTCACTGATGTGTCTCCCAAAATCTCTGGTTTCCTAGAGGACATGGAAGGTGATGAAAGGTCAAAGCAGGTCATAGGAGAATTCATTCTTTATTTTACATTGAAGCCTGCAAAACCTGTAGCCTGTGTAAGGCAGAAACGTCAGAAAATTCAAATATTTTCCAATAAGATGACTACTTCAGTTTAAGAAATAGTCTCTGAAAGCCGGGATCACTGAGATGTGAATGGAATGATAAGGATTTCTGTTCTCACAAAGATTTATGAGCTAGGCAACCCACAAGGCACTCCGACTTTGTCCTATAGAGTCACTGTGAGTCAGAAATGACTTGATGGTAATGATATTTTTGTTTTTATTATTGCTTAGTCCCCTTGAAGATATCTAATATAGTGTAACCACTTCCATGATGAGCTGTCCTATAAGAAGACACTCAATTAAAAAAAATTGTGAGTCTTGCTGGCTTCCAATATATATATGGGGGGCGGGGGTATACCTAAGAAATACCTGAATTAATTTTTTCCAAAGCTATGTATTTAATTTTAAAAAAACAACAACCTGTTGTTTTCAAAGTACTCTCAATTACACTTAATACATTTGTTAAATCTGTGATTCCATTCTTGGAAACATTTTTCAAACTCATCTGTTTGGATGCCTGGAAGCACTTCCCTCATTTCTATTTTGTTTTGCCCTTCACCTCTTCTAAGTCATCAAATTGCTGTCCTCTTTCATGTACCCCTTCATTTGCAGAAACAAAAAGAAGTCACACAGAGTGAGGTCAGGTGAGTAAGGTGCACGGGGCAAGAGAGACATGCGGCTTTTTGCAAAAAAATGGTGCACTGAGAAGGCTGAGTGAGCAGGTGCATTGTCGTGGTGGCAAAACCAGTCCCCCATCTGCCACAAATCAGGCCTTTTTTGTTGCACACTGTGATGCAATCTTTCCAAAACCTCTAAAAAGAAAGCTTGATTAACAGTTTAACCTGGTGGAATGAACTGCAAATGCACTATCTGCCTCACATAAAAAAAAAAAGAAAGAAAAACAAATGGACGTCATCTGTGATTTGTGATTTCACTTGAACTTTTGGGGGCCAGGTGACAATGGCGCCTTCCACTAGCTTCGTCGATGTTTGCTTTCGGAGTCGTAAGTATGGCACCATGTCTCAGCACAAGTAATGACCATGGAACATGGCTCTGGGTTGCTTCGTAGCTATTCTTCCAAAGCACGGCGTGTTTCCACTCAACACTCTTTTTCCTGGTCAGCCAGAACCCCAGGCACACATTTCAGTGGCCCTTCTCATTTCCAAATCTTCCATTAAAATTCACTGAACTGAGCTCCAAGAGAGTCCAGATAACTCCCCCATCTCTTCAATGGTCCCTCATCAGTCTTCAAGCTCACGTGCATGAATTTTGTCAACATTTTCATCCATTCAAAAGTTGACAGATGTCCAAAACAAGGTTTGTCATTAATGGACATTTCACCTTTTTGAAACAAGAAAATCACTTGTATACTTGAGTTTTTCCCATAGTGCTGTCCTTGTCAGCTGTGTTCAACACCAGACCAGTTCCTGCAACATTTTTTCCCAGGAGGAAACAAAATTTGACAGCTTGCAGACTTTTCTCTAAGATCGGCCATTACAAAAAAGGAGATTCTAGTGAAACTACTTTTATGAAAAAATTCACTGTGATCAAAGAACTTTCCCAGGTGACACCACTGGGTGCGCTAACTCAGAGAGAGTTTCTAGATGCTGGCCTAGGAGGAAACATTCCTACTACAAAGGCTCCACCCACTGGAACTTTTTCCCATTTTTTTTCAAGTACACTTTCAGATATACTGTGGCAAAACTTGTTTGCTTCTTGCTGGGTCTGATCCCTGCATCGAGTTCATCATCTGAGCTTCAATTCTTTGGACTTGAGCTGTCTACCAATGCTGGGAGTTCTCACTAACTTGCCATCTTGCTGGGCTACTTTGGATTCATTTGCCTCTGCACTCACAGTGAATCTAATCTGACCTCCTGATCTAGAGTTATTACTCTGTGTTGCCACATGAGTCAGGGGAAGCTACCAGCCTGACATCTATTCCACCAACTTGGAACTTGCCTGACTCTAAAACTGTGTGAGCTGTCTCCTCAACAAACCTCTCTGAATAAACAGATCCATAAATTTCATTGGTTTTGCTTCTCTGTTGAACCCAACTTTAGACAATGTTCAAGAACAGATATGAAAACTGGGAATACTGTCAACAAGCACCATAGTAAAAGACAAAGGTTCAGGCTTAAACTTCTTTCCTTCCTAATATGTGGAGTGTGCACTGTGCAGCTCTATTACTCTCTGAGTATCTCTGACATTTACATTTGTGGCTGTTGTATTTCCTTTTTTCTTTTTGACTGATAATTTTTTCCCAGTAAAGAATAACATCCAAATATGGAAACAAATTCTAATAAATTCCTTTATTTTAATTAAAATCTGGTAAACCACTCCCTTTTCTTTGTCCTGGGAAGTTTTGCTCTTTTTATATTTAGGTTTTTCATTTCTATCTTAGGTACACATTGCTACTATTTTCACAATCCACTCCTTTAAGTTTTAAAAAATTCTTTCTTCAAAGTTTCTTCTTTTCCTTCCCAAAGAACAGAGAAGCATTTCCTAATTTAACACATTCAAAGCCTGTACAAAAGTAAAAATATTCTTCTCACATGTTTGTTTGGTTTTTTAATTACTTTACCAAGTAAACTAGCTTTGTCATAGAATTATGTTGATTCTTTTTGCTTTATTTGAGATAATCATGGTTTTTGGAAAATAAATTAATAAATTCTTGAACTATTATTATAACTCTTTCCTTTTGTGTTTCCTTTAAATAAAATAAAGTAAGACACCTATTCCTTCACAGCCATGTACAAGAGATAAGAAACATATTTCTGAAAGAAAGCTTGACGTTGTCAAAATGAGAACTAAAGAGAAAAAGACTGTCAAGAAAGCTGTAATTAGGTGCAAGTGCAAAATGCAAATTCACTCAATTATTTTTAAAAAGGATAAAATAATTGAAAAATACATAATCAGCATCCACATAGTTGTCAGAAAGGAATGGATAGATAATCAGCAAATCTATTTTAGAGTGGCTTGAAGAAACCAAACTAAAACTAAACTTTTTAGAACTTAGCTTGAAAGGAAAGGTGAAAGAAATGGAAAACTTTTAAAAGTTGATAGAGTCTCATATTTAATGGACGCTTCAGAGCTTAAAAAAACCAACAAACAGGGAATCATTTAAAATGTTACCATGTAGGTGTCTTGGGAATGATGATGGCAGCATATGTACAAATATGCTTGATGCAATTGATACATGGAATGCTATGAGAGCTGTAAGAGCCCCCAATAAAATGATGGGGAAAAATGTTATTGTACGGGAAGTCAACTGAGCTTGACAAAGGCATTGTTCAAAGCTGGTTCACACATAACAGTAAGACTTCTGAAGTAGTTATTACTAATAGAACTCTAGGGGGCAGTTGTATGAATTAAACTGCTATCACCTGTGTTTAATAACGGAGAGAAACTAACAATAACACGTTTCTTTATGCTCTGTGTCACAGTAGGATGATTTTATCCAAATTTGTTTTACAGTGGTTTTTTAGAACTCCTTGTAGTTTATTTCTCAGAACTCCCTGAGCTTTTAGGTCATCCTCCTTTTATTTTATATAATAATAAATCTGAATAAACTGTAATGTAAATTTTAAAAAATTGATTCACAATATTAAAAAATGATCATGAGGGGATATGATCCTAAGGATATTACAAATGCCATTGAGAATGCTATATTTTACAAGGCAATGCTTAATTGTACCCTGAAAATGAAGGTTCAAAAATATGATGAGGCTTGGTTTCCACCATACCATGTTTACAGATGGAACATTTGAGAAAACATGGGTAGTTGGAAATAGCGGGGAAATCACAACCATGGTGATTTAAGATAAGAAAGTGCATCAGGTCTCACTAAAATGGAAATGGATTATAAATGTAGATGATAAGAGCAATTTATGAAGGGTTGTGGATTAAAAAAATTAACAAGAACATATAATAGATCTTTTTTTGTTCACTAACAATCCTACTTGTCATCCTTTAGTCACTGCTCTTATCTAATGTTAATTATTTTTCCACTATCCAAGATATCAATCCTATAGCTTCCAGATAATGCATTATCCAAAATATTAAAACAAACCACAGGAAACTATTACTTCAAAATGTGATTGTCAATGTTGAGAAGTGCAAGATGAAAACAGAGTTTTCAATAAAAAATCAATGCTCTTAATGCAAATTCATTTCTTAAAAGATCAATCAAAATGTTTAATAAAGAAACAATAAGAAAATAAGCTTTTTGTTATTATTGTTGTTTTGTTTTCTTTTGTTGCTTTGTTTTTCTCTGTCTTGTTTTTTGTGCATATTATTATCTCTGCAGGTTTATCTAGATAAGATAGGCGAGATAAACAATCTGAAGGGGAAAACAATGGAACCCATGGTTCCAGTGAGGGGTGGGTGGGAAAGGGTGAGGTGGGGTAAAGGAAGTGGGTGTTAACAAACCCAGGGACAAGGGAACAACAAGTGATCAAATATCGATGGCAAGGAGGGTGTAGGAGAGTTGGTAGGGCTTGATCAAGGGCAATGTAACCAAGAGGAATGACTGAAGCCCAAATGAAGGCTGAGCATGATAGTGGGACAAGAGGAAAGTAAAAAGAAATAGAG
Organism: Echinops telfairi; assembly: GCF_000313985.2. Taxonomy (NCBI): domain Eukaryota; kingdom Metazoa; phylum Chordata; class Mammalia; order Afrosoricida; family Tenrecidae; genus Echinops; species Echinops telfairi. Next base: position 42,521,226 of record NW_022103898.1, on the reverse strand, counting down.
GAAATAACTAGGAGGCAAAGGGCATTTTAGAGGTCTAAATAAAGGCAAGCACATATGTAAATATATTTATATATGACGATGGGGAAATAGATCATGTGCATATATTTATAGGTTTAGTATTAAGGTAGCAGATGGACATTGGGCCACTACTCAAGTACTTCCTCAATGCAAGAACACTTTGTTCTATTAAACTGGCATTCCATGATGCTCACCTTCCCAACCCGATCACTGGAGACAAAACAGGTGCATTAGCAAATGTGGTGAAGAAAGTGGTGCTCGGCTATCAAAAGATATAGCGTGTGGGGTCTTAAAGACTTGAAGATAAATAAACAGTTTTATAATTGAGAAGCAACAAAGTCCACATGGAAGAAATACACCAGCCTGTGTGATCACGAGGTGTCGAAGGGATCAGGTAGCAGGCAGCAAAAAACAAATATCATATCACTGTGAATGAGGGGGGGTGAAGAGTGGAGACCCAAAGCCCATCTGTAGGCAACTGGACATCTCCTTTCAGAAGGGTCGCAGAGAGGAGACAAGCAAGTCAGGGTGCAGTGTAGCAATGATGAAACATACAACTTTTCTCTAGTTCTTTAATGCTTCTTCCCCCCAACTACCATGATCCCAATTCTACCTTACCAATCCGGGTAGACCAGAGGATGTACACTGGTACAGATAAGAACAGGAAACACAGGGAATCCAGGATAGATAACACCCTCAGGATTAATAATGTGAGTAGTGATACTAGGAGGGTAAGGGTAAGGTGGGGTAGAAAGGGGAACCAATCACAAGGATCTACATATAACCCCCTTCCTGGGGGACGGACAACAGAAAAGTGGGTGAAGTGAGACGTCAGTGTAAAACATGACAAAATAACAATTTATAAGTTATCAGGGGCTCATGAGGGAGATGGGGGAGGGAGGGGAAAATGAGGAGCTGATCCCAAGGCTCAAGTAGAAAGCAAATGTTTTGAGAATGATAATGGAAACAAATATACAAATGTGCTTGACACAATGGATGTATGTATGGATTGTGGTAAGAGTTGTATGAGCCCCCAATAAAATGATTTAAAAAGGAAAAAAAATACTTTAAGAACTGCATATTTTATTTGGTTTTGGTGTTAGTATTCAAAATGAAACAGATATTGGGCCTAATAAGATTAGGATGATTCATGACTCAATATTTTATTAATGATTTTAGTGGCTTTTCTAAAAATAGGGTTAGTGCAACTTTTTGCATTGATATTGACAAAAAATTGCCACGGAAATAAATTGTACATATAAGAAATTGAGGATTCGCAACATGAAAATGTTGACAATTGGCTTTAAGTTGATGAAGATTGAGAGCCTGAACCTATAAGTTAAAAACAAATCATCAGCTATGTAAAAGGCGTGAAAGAATTAGGAAATGTTAAAGGAATCAGAAAGATTTCTGATAAGGCTATGGATTGACAAATGAGTTTCAATGATTTTATCCAAAAGGAAGACCTAGAGTTGGAGTTAGATGTTTATATAAAGAAGTGAATTTTACCCATACCTTTGTCAAAGTAAAATATACACATATCTGCACATAACTTGAACAAACACCTAAATCACAAAATTAGTTTAGTTTTTTTTCCCATTCTATAAAATGAAAGAGAGAACATGGTTCTATGCGTTTGTGATACAGGATTCTTAAGTGATGGAAAAGTGGAAAGATAGCCCCTCATCAAGGTTGAAAAACTTGTAAGACCCAGAAAAACAAGGCCGTCCCACCTTCCCTAGGTTTCTTTCCAGCATTTCTTTACTTAAGACCTTCTCACAGCAACATGTGCGTTCACACCCACATCGCTGCTTCTTACTGTGGGTAGTGTTTCCGTCTCATTCTGTCTTCTAGGGACACCTGAAATGCTCTTAATAGAACACCTAAACAATGCAGAATGCTGTCTCCCCCTCAAGACCCTTAACTTATTCACAGAAACAAAGATCCATTTATCAAATAAGAAAATATTTTCTGCATATCCAAATTCCCACTATGATTAACAATCACTTAACTTGTAAGTGGTCATTACTGGTTCCTTAAGCAAGGGTTGGGTACCTTCCTTCTTGACAAACATACTGGCAGGGAGATAGTCAGGTGTTAGGTTTACAGGGTTTATTGCTATCTACTATTATATGCCCAACACCCTTTTATGAAATATACTATTTACTGCTTAATACCTTAGCATAATACTTAGTACTTATACATAATACTTCACAATAAGAGACCATGATATTTTAAATTCCTTCACATGCATATACAATCTGGACAATTAATAAGAAACCCTGAAGAATACTCAACATCTCTGAATTATGCCGTGGGTGAAGAAAACGGACCAGACCATGGACTTCCAAAACAAACGTGCATCTATTTTATAAATAGTACACCCAGAATGCTCCTTAACAGTAAGGATAGTGAGATTTGTTTCAATGTTGTAGCCTCTCACCATGGGTATCCAATGCTGGGAAAATAGTAAGAGAAACTGAATTATATGAAGAAGAATATGATAAGATTGCTGGAAGGTTTATTAACAACCTGTGATATGCAGATGCCACAACCTTGCTTTCTGCAGGAAGGGGGCGTGTTGACATAGTTGCTTACTCAGGATTGTAATGAAGGAGTGTAGCCTTCTTTCCGGATTACTACTCAATGTAAAGAAAACAAAAGTCCTCACAATTGGACCACACATGAAACCATGATAAGTGGATAAAAGATTACAGTCGATAAGGATCCTGTCTTGCATGGACCCACAATCAGTGCTCTCAGAAGCAGTTGCTCCTTTGTTCTGTCCTCTGGTTGACTTGCTGGGCAGTCTCTGTTGTGGAGTGCATGGCCTCTGCTGTCTCCACCACTTTAAGCAGAGATTTCTACCATGGTCTGCAGGGGGCTCTTTCCTTGGATGATCCTGGAAATTCTCTGTTCCTGTTCCATCTCTCCGATTCCTAAACAAGGAAATGCCCAAACTAATTATGCCCCCCGAGTTTGAGTCCCCTATACTATATTTGCATAATCCTTCCTAAATATTTTATGGGAGTTATAGATAAATGGAGAACTCTAAAACTACAAATTCCCTGCTGTTGAGTAGATCGGACAAGACAGAACTGTCCCAGTGGAGCTCAAAGCTATAAATCATTACAGGAGTTAGAAAGTCTCTTCTTTCTCCCGCATAGGTGCTGTTGGTTTCAAACTGCAGACTTTATATTTATCAGACCCTCCCATAATTCACTCTGCCACCAGAGTTCTTATACAAATGGATAAAAGAGCCATCTTTCAGTAATTCCACTTCACCACATCCTACAAACCTATAATTTTGTTTATATTGCAATTCATCCACCAACAGGAATGCTTTTAAAATATTTTAAACTTGTGAGTATGAGGGAATGAAGTTTTCTTTCAGGACAATAATAAATGTTTATAGTTATTTTTATCTTCAGCTACAAATTTAGAGCATTGATTTCATCATTTTCCTTCTTCAAGTTTCCCAGCGTGCTCATAAGCAGCCAATCTGTAAAAATAAAAAAGGGGGTGGAAGTGGGCCTGCTCTCCTCTGACTCCAAGGCTGATTCCTATAAGGACAAACATGCTTCCACCCTCCATCATTCCGCACTGTTTCTGACATCAACTCTTCCTCGCATAGCCCGACGTACTTCTCACCTGGGTCCTATGGCCATGGCCACACAATAACATAGACCATACTCACAAGTATGGGCATTAGTAGGAAAGCGAACAGGTCAGGACAGCTTCTTCCAAGCCATCTGCTCGGGCAGTCCTCTCGGCTGTGTAGGCCCTCAGCGTCTTCCCTGCTTCGGCAACGTAACAAAGCTCTTTTAGGACTTCCAATAAATGCCCAAATGAATTGTTACGGAGCTCTAAATCCATGAGTCGCCAAACCTAGATTCCCAAGCCCTATTCCACAAGTAAATTGGCTGCCAGAATGACTCAAAGATTCACAGACTCCATCAGTCCAAAGTAAACTATCATCCCACATCACACTCTATCTCTGCCGCTGCCCACTCCTCTGCTACGCACCTGCTGTCCTAGCAATCTGTCCCGGGACCAAGGTGGCTCAGTGCACAGGGACCCTGAGGTCCAAAGGACACCCTCTACTCCTGCCTCTTCTTTCTTGATGATGCTGACATGCCCTCTCTTCCATCAGAGATGGCTTATTTTAAACTCTATAGGATCACATAATTTGACCAGATTTAGAAGTTTGTACAATTGCAATCAATCCCATTACTAACAAATTACACATGATTATAGAATACTATCAATATCTTTTCCTACTTTCTCTTAACCGGGCCCTTTGAGAACTCGTTTGGAGAGAGTTACAAAGGTTATGGCTAGCAGGACAACAGTAACAATTCACTAGACAACACAACCCTATGCGTTTTGATGCTAGTGAAGTTGTCAATGGTTGCAGTTACATGATCATTCCAAAGAAAAATAATTTAAGGCACTCAAAAGTGGCAATTGATAGCAATAATATCACACTCAAGAATTTTTTTCTGAAAATAATTCAAAAATTATGTCACCAGGAAACTGCCAGAAATCCAAGCTGGCTTCAGAAGACTCAAAATGAGGGATATCACCGCTCTTGTCAGATGAATCTTCACTGAAGGAGAGAATACCAGAAAAATAAAGGTTTTCCTTCATTTTATCTGGCAGGATGACTGTGCAGATAGTAAGTCCTTGGTAAAATTGTGAACAATGAGCAGTTGACAATTATGCCCATGTAGAACCAGTACATAGACAAAGAGGCAGTCTTTCAAAAAGAGTAAAAAGATAATATGTAGTCTAAAATCAAGAAAGTATGCTTCAGGGTTGTGTCGTTTCACTTTATTGATTCTATTGCATTCTGAACAAATAATCAGTAAAGCTGAATTATATGAAGAGGAATGTTACATTGCGACTGAAGAAACTCGTGAACAACCTGGGACGCGAGAAGGACCCAACCTCGTTTGCTGGCGTGACAAGAACATAAAGCCCCTAATGGTGATGACAGCTTTGAAACAGTAAAGAGCAAAGATAAGACTTTGAGGGCAAAGGTGCACCTGCCCCAAAACATAGTATTTATCCATTGCTTCATATGAATGTAAAAGGATAAGTAATAAAAGAATGAAGAACACTCGATGCTTGTGAATTCAGCTCTCGGTGAAGAAAACAATGACACCGGTGAGTGCAAAACAAACAAATTTGTTTTAGAAAGTGTTCAATCAAAATACTCCTGAAAAGTGAGGATGATGAGCTTCCTTTCGAGCATTTTGGACATGTTATCAGAACTGCTGATGATGAGGACATTATGCTTCGTAAAATATACTCCAAAAATAGGACTCACACTCAACGAGATTGACACACTGACTGTAACAATGGGCTCAGATGTAGCAATAATGTAGAAGAGGACAAAGAATCGGGCAGTGTTTTCTTGTGCTGCCCAAGGGGTCACTATGTGTCAGAGCAGATGTGATGGCATCGGACAAAACACAGCACAAGAGAATCTATAAACGCCTTCCATAAAAACTTAAAGCTCCCTGCCTTTGAGTCAATACATGCCCCTGTGGGTTTCTGAGATCATAAATTTTTACAGAAGTTGAAAGCCTCATGTTTCTCCCATAGAGCAGCTCATGGTTTCGAACTGCTGACTTTGTGGTTAGCAGCCCAACACATAAACACTTTGCTACCAGGGCTTTGAAAAGCAAGCATGTCACTTTGACGACCAAGGAGTGCCTGACCCAGGCCACAGTAGTTTCGATTGCCTTGTATACATGTGAAAGTTGGACACTGAATAAAAAATGCCAAAGAAGAATGGATATATTTGAATTATGGAGCTGGTGAAGAATGGTGACAGTATTACAGACTGACAAAAGAACAAACAAATCTGTCTTGGAAGAAGTGCAACCAGAGTGCTCCCTAGAAGCAAGGATAGTGAGACTCTGTCTTCCATACTTTGGGTACGTTATTAAATAAGACAGGTCCCTGGAAAAGGATCTCATGATTAGTAAAATGGAAGGGCAACAATCAAGAGGAAGGCCCTCAAGGAGACGTATTCTCTGTGTCTGCAACAACGTGGTCAAACGTAAGAACTATTGTAAGAAGGACACAGGGCCTGGCAGTGTTCTGCTCTGCTGTACACAGAGTAACTATGGGCCGGAATCTACTCACTGGCGCCGAACTACAACATAAAAACTTGATGCCAGGAATTCTTAAAGAATAGTTTCAGTAACTATTTTGTCATAAACAACCACTGAAAATGGGGTCATAAATGACTTTCCATTTATTCAGATCGGAAAACCAATATCAGAAATATATCATTAAAAAATGATGGATCATATTTCAGTTAGGAAGCTGAAGTTTTCACAATAAAAATATTGTGAAAACCATGGTTTAGAACAGGAATTAGAACAACACAAATGGAGTGGCTGATGAGGCAAAGGTCTGGAAAGGAGGAAAATCAGTAAATAGAACAGGTGAAAAACCAACCTAGTCAAACATGAGAGATTCCAGAGGAGAATCCCAGAAACTAGACATACTTGGTTGTCAAAGTGGTACCACAAAAGGGGGCCTCATCCAGCGGTCTAAGAATTAACTGACTTTCTCCAAGTACAGTTAGGTTTTGGTGGTCACGGGGGTTTTCATTAGAAAGACAAACCCGAAGTGACATCTGGTGACCCATCTGGTGATCACAATCTTTAGAGATTAGTACTCTGCTTCAATTCTGTCTCTTCAATCCTGCACATGTTTCTTTCTGAGCTGTCACCGAAACACAGATATCGGAAGAGATTCTGAGTACAGTGAGTCCCAACCAGAGGCAAGACTGATAATATCACGTTCACAAAACAATCTAACACACCATATTAATAAAAAGAATTTTGATTACAGAGGAAAGATAAAAATGGAGTAAGTGTGGCTATACTTGAATAGTTTTAATTAGATTTTCTTTGATTTCTTTCAGATAAGCCAATGCTCAGTTGAATGAATAAAACTCAAAGTAATCATCTAATTATCTTTCCAAATTTAGAGATAAAAACACAGAAGAAAATAAGTGAGTAGAAAACAATTGTAGGACAATTCATGTTACTCAAAATGAAACCAGCTCAGGCCATCTGCAAGTGATGGCAATGCTACTTCAATTGGAATCCCAGACTTCTCAAAGACCCTCCCATGAGTGCTCTGTTTCCTAAGCGATCGCAGACACGTGATATCCTAATGTATGTGCAGTGTGTTTGGGGCAGAACTCTCTGGTCTTCGGATTGCTGAACTAGGCTACAAGGTAAAAATGAAGTGGTTGTACTCTTAATTATTATACTTTATATTCTAAAGTATATGATTACTTTCTTCATTTTTGTTCCAGTGTACCCTACCTAGTCCTGTGCTCCGGTCTTCATCATTTGTCATGAAACTGCAAAATAAGCAAAAGAGCTATGAAGTCATATTTACAATTCGAAACAACTTATTTCTTGGTTCTTTTCTCACTCGCCAGAAAAGGGAATGGATACAAATTGACTTTGTGGTGGCATCGTTGTGCCATTTTGGCCTTCAGTTAGTCCTGATTGATGCTAGGACTTGCCCAAGTATCAAGACGAAAGGGAGGACAGTCACAGACGTAAAACTGAAATGCCAGTAACTGGTGGTTTGAGGCTATAGGAATAACCCAAAGCAGCCCTAAATGTATGCACCATTAACATCATAGCTAGAGATCATCCCCTGGAGGATCTGAAATTACCTCACGGGGGAAGGACGTAGTTTGCCCTGATTTATACTTTCTAAGGCTAAACTATATTTTTCATTCTGCTCATGTAAGAGCAACTCTCTTTTAACACTATCACCTTTCTTCATTGCTCATAAAAGCAGAGAAATCTTATCTCGAGATCCCCTTTTCCACAGGAAGAGCCTAGCAAGAGTAAAATGTCAGGAATTGAAAAGTAATGCAGAGGTCAATGGTTTACTCTGAAATTTTTCACTTTCTCAAGTGCTAAGAAACTTATAGTAGCTATTCTGAGTTTGAGATGTGAAGAACCTGCTATGATTCTGAAAATGAACTGCTGTTAGCAGTCAAATCAAAGGATAGAAGACAGGGTTTTATAAGCAACAGAATTTTTTGTGATGTTTTGAACACCAATGCTTTCGTATTTCTCCCTTGTAGACCATGATGAAAGCTACAGCTTTGAAATTCTGAAGCATCAGTACCCGTGCTCTCTGTAATTCCCCCACTTTCTTCTGAATGTAGGAGGCCTTGATCTCTGGCCATCTTCTTATTCTCATACTGTGATGCTCCACCTTTCATGTGTGTCGGGGTCATCTTCTTTCCAGGGGTGCAGCCTCTCCACCTTACCTCTGAACTAAAACAGTTTTTGAAATGCCAGAATCTGCTGAGGCTACAGGAGGAAAAGTGGAGGGAGTTCACTTACAACATACTTTAGGATTTGTCAGAAATAAAGTTTCACAAAAGCCCTAAAATGGGAAGCCTACTTGCTATAATAGTTATATACGTACAGATCTGTATGTATAGATGCTGTTGTTATGAGCCATCAAGTTAGTTCTGACTTTTAGTCAGCTTATGTATCACACTGCTGACCCTGACCCTCCACACAATCGTTGACATGTTTAAATCCTATGTTGCAGCTCTTGTGTCAATATATCTCCTTGAAGGTTTTTAAGGTGTTTTTTTTTTCCTTTTTTACTAGCCCTCAATTTTATCAAGCACAATTTCTTTCTCCAGAGACCCTGATATCCAAAATCCATGAGTCAAAGTTTTGACATCGTCCCTTCTCAGGAGCATCTGACTGTACTTCCAAGATAGCTTTGTTCATTCTTCTGGAGTTCATAGCATATTTAATATTATTTGCCAACATCATCATTCAAGTGCATGAGTATGAGTAAGTATGTGTGCTCTTTCCTGTTTTCTAACTAGGTGGTTGATACTGCCATGAAATTAAACAGAACACACACACAAACACACACACATTCACACACAAAGGCAACCAGAGAGATAAGAAATTATAAATATAGCAATAATAATGGTTAATGAGCATTGGAGATGCTTTAGAGGTTTCTTTATAAATCACCTTTTCTATTTCCTTTTTCAGCTCTATGTAATACAATAAAGAACAGATGTATTGACTTTAAGCATTTCATGAAGAAGATCCTAAATTCTACTGGGAGAAGAGATACACAGTCTCAGCCTCCCACAGGGCCGGCTCTATTCTCCCCTTTAGGGTCACATTGCAATTGACCCAATGGCAGTGAGTGGGTTTTCAAATTCTAGCACATTAAGTTAAGTCATGATATATTAATAACCATAAAGACATTTAAAACATAATAAATAAAATTAACTGAGTTGTTTATATAGTGTTTTAGTAGCCCTGATAGCACAATGGTTTAAGCACTGAACTACTAACCAAAAGGTTGGAAGTTACACCACACTATGGGATCCATGGTAGAAGGATGCGGCCATTTTCTCCTGTAAAGATTTGTATTCCTGGAAAACCCACAGGGCAGTTCTACTTTGCCCTAGAAAGTTGCTAAGGTAGAATTATTCAATGGCCATGGGTTTGGATTGGATTTTGGTTTACCTAGGGTTTTGCAGTGAATATAAGAAGAAGAACAAAAGCACTATTATGATTTAATTTATTAGGTAAATTTTGTAATTACAACTCATAAAAATCAACTACCACTGTCATAAGCATCATAAGGTATATATGAGAAGAATGTTTAGTATCCTATAAAATGAAAAGTAAAACTATAACTCTACACTTTTGGACAGATAAAAACTCATCTTGCCTTTCTTCTTGTGACCTAATTTAGCAGAAGGCACTAGAAAATAGCTAGTGAGTGATAAATGCACTGTTGTTGATCAGAACACTTTGTCTTATAAAGTGACAAAGAACACCCTAAAAGGAGATGGTTAAATTCAAATTTCATTGAAACACTTTTTTGTTGTTGTTTACATATCACAATTTGCTAGATTTTTTATAACCTGTATTATTATTTCTTGATTTTATATGTGTGTTGTTAGTTCTGGGGAAGTTTATCATAATTCCAAATCTGGAATATATTTTCACTACTTTACATGGTTCATTCTAATGCTTTTCCTTCATAAAATCATTATATTGATGTATCAGTCCCAATTATGTTATAATCTTACTTCTCTCCATTTAAAATTTACATCTCTGAAAGAGTCTGATTTGCATGGTAAACAGTTGACAAAACACCTTGATAAAAATCCCATTGAGTTTATAAAAGACAAGTAATTCCCCAAAGGGAAATAAAAGTATAGTTAGAGAAAAAATAAGTATGTGCTTTCAAAAACGAATTTCTCCATTCTAGTACTAGTTCCATTACAAAGATCAGGGGGGGAAATGTCAAAAAGTCATGTAACCCTCTTAGAGATGACCACATTGTAACAACTAGTGTAGATCTCTACTAGTTGCCAAGAGATGGCTGTTTAATTGAAGAAATCTATTAAATGTCAGTGAGTTTCCTAATTGGGTTTTCTTTCAGGGTAAAGACACATAGAGTCTCAAGAAAAGGGTTTTACATTCAAGATTTTATGCAAAAATGTGAACTCTGGAACCATTGATAACAGTTGCTTGGCTACAGGATGGGAATGCAATGGCAAAGAAGCAATCCAGAAGGCAAGGAAAAATGCAGATGGTCCGTGTTATCACCAATGGGAGTGGGGTGCTGAAATAATGCAGAAGATGGTAGCTCCTTACATATGATAATCTATTTCAATATTCTCTTTATTGTTGAAAACTCATTGCCATTAAGTTGATCCCGAATAATAACTACCCTATGAACAACAGGACAAAGCACTGCCCAGGGCTGCTTTAGCATCACAATTGTTGTTATGTTTGAATTCACTGCTGCTTCCACTATGCCAACCCACCTCATAAAGGATTTTGATCTTTTGAACTCACCTTTTATTTTATCAAGCATGATGTCTTTTTCCAAGGACTAGTCCCTACCAATAAAATGTGTAGAGTCTATGAGACAAAATCTTGTCACCCTTGTTTCTAAGAAGCATTCTGGGCATATCTTCCAAGACAGAATTATTTGTTCTTCAGTAGTCCATGGTACTTCTGATTGGCTTCACCCACACTATAATTCAAATGCACTATTTGACCTCCAGTCTCTAGTCTTCATTGTCAAATGCATATAAGGTGATTGAAAAGACCCCTCTGGCTTGAGTCAGATGCATTTTAGTACTCAACTGATATGTTTTCTTTTCAACACTTTAAAGAGGTCTTTTGAAGCAGATTACACCCCCACTGATGCTGGGAGCACTGAGTGGGGCTGCAAGTAAAATGAATCCTTTAAAATTTTAGTATCGTCTTCATTTGTCATGATTGTTCCATCTACTTGTGGGGATTTTTGTTTCTTTTACATTGAATTGCAGTTCTGAGGGAGTGAACTTCCTTGATATAGCTCTTCTATCTAGTCTCTGTAACTTTTATCAAATGGATAGGAATAAGCAAATAAAGTACAGAAGATGCTAACATGGTACTTGATCAGTTTTGCCATATTGTTGGGCAGAAAGCAAACTACCTCACAAGCAGGAGGGGCATGGGAAAAAAAGAGGCAAGAATGAAGCGTGTCTGCGGGGATCCTAGTGTGCAGTGATGGCAGTGGCAGCAGGAGGCAGAGTAAACCTCGAAGCACACAGAAAGCCATGATGAATGCCTTTGGGCAGGAGGCTGACTTAGACGGTGAGGTGATCTCTGGATACTTATCAGTCCTAAAGGAGCTTTGTGACATTTGGCCAGAGCGCAGACTGAGAGTCTGTGTGGATGAGCAACCTAGGACCAGACACAGCAGTGCCTGAGCAGGGCTCAGAAGAGACACAATGGACAAAACAGTAGTATTCTTAAAGTTTTTCAGATCCTGATTTGAATTGTTACTTTCCTTAATAAACACCATAATTATAAGCACTATATTGTCTGTGAGTTCTCTGGGATTCCTAGATAGAGACTATTGAACCCAGCACAGAAGTAGAATCCCACTGGAAGGACAGTGGTGTCAGAATGGAGTGCAGGAGGTTGGAGGGTGAGGCACGTCTGATTTTTGCACGATGTCCAAGTGCAGCTGTTGCGAAGTTGAATTTCCCTCCCCCCTTGTGTAGTCGGAGAAGAAAGGACTGGTCTAAAAGGCTGTAGTCTTTGATTTCCATCCGTAAATGCTTCACATACGGTTACTTTCAGTGAGCAAGGCTGTGTCATCTGAATATCACAGCTAAATTTGATGCTAAGTTCCTTGCGCAGTGGCTCTCAAATTATTTGCTCAGCCTACAATTTGCTTAAGTATGGGGAAAGTATACAACCCTAAAGCACAACTTTTCTGATTTTAAACCATTTAGCATTCTCTTGTTCTATTTGAAAGACTGCTTCTTAGTCTCTGTGTGTACTTGTAAGAGCACAATGAAGGATCTGGAACTTTCATTCTTCACAGGGTTATCGTTTGTTATCCACACTGTCAAATGCCTTTGCACAGTTTATAAAATACAAGTACAAATGCTTCCAATATTCTCTGCATTCAGATGAGACTTAAATGATATCCACACCAATGCACTTTGTTCTGCCTGGGGCTGCATCTCTGGTGGTTTCCTGTCAATATACTGCTGCACTTGTTTTTTAATTACGGTGTTTTCAGTAAAATGTACTTGCATAAAACAATGACGATAGTGTTTGCTGGCTTCTTAATTCTGTGGGGTACCTTACTTTGAGAGGGACACTGGTATGACCGATTGCAGTCAGTTGCATCAGTTTGTTGAAACATTCTGATTTGTATTTCAATTACTGAATGCGTGGTTTTCACCAATGTTTTCAGTGCAGAGTAGATGTCTTCCTTCAATACCATAAGTTCTTGATCAGATGCTAATTCTTGAAATAATTAAATATGGACTAATTCATTTTGGTATAGTGACTCTGTATTCCTTCCATCTTTTTCTTTCATACTTTCTGCATTGCTCAGGATTTTGCACATAGAATTTTTCAATTGTGCTACTCAAGCCATTAATTTTTTCCTTCAGTTCTTTCATTTTGAGAAATGTTGAATCTACTGTTCCCATTTTCACTTTCTAAAGCTAGATTTTCGTTTCTTTACTTTTTAAATACTTTATCTTCTCAAATTGTTTTTTAGAATTTCAGTTCAGCCCAGGTTCTTTATATTCTGCCCATAAAGATAAACAAACAATAAATAAACATCTTGTTAGGTCTGCCTTCAAATCTGTTTCTTTGACTAATTTGTTGTTAGACACAGTTCTATCATGTTTGCAGTTTTAAAAAAATGAGAATAAATTAGGCAAAAGTTCTTCGAGACCTTCAAAACCTATGATTTTATCAGATTATTTATAATAACTAGTAACTTGTCTTAATTTGGTTCTCTGATTCCAAGTAGCATGAACCCCTTCTTGTGACCATAAACTACGTATCATCCCTATAATTTTAATAAGTGACAATATATGTTATGTGCTTGCCTTAGAAGACTCATCATACTAATGCCTTCTTAGGAAATTTATAAGGTTTACATAATCTAATAAACATAGGAACACATTTTCCCCTTCACAATGAGATAAACTGAATATACAGTCCATTTGAAAGAAAATTAAAAATAATTCAGAAACTGAGCAATTGAAGGGAGAAATTAAACTTAGCTACTAAGCATAACAGTTGTAAAAAGATGGAACCCATTTCTGTTAGAACACTCGAATTCGATTTTAAAAAGAAGAGCTGTATGCATCTCCCAAGTATCACAAGAGGATAAGCCCCAAAGAAAAAGGGAACACTGAAACGTGGCACGGTCCGATGCATTGGCCATGAAGCACCTCTCATAGGATTCAGGCCCCCCTTTTTACCTCTCATTTTCTGTCATTCTTGCGGTTTTCATTCCCAGAACATATCTAGGCAAAGACTCTCCAAAAGCTGCAAATGGTACCATCCTAAGTATCCATCAACCCATCCAATCAGCTTTATATCATTCAGAAATACATTGAAATAACAGCATCACACACACACACACACACAAAGTTTATTGCTATTATTTTGTGAGTCACAACCAGTGTGTTCCCAATTTTGCATTAGTCAGAGGTTGTAAGAAACAACAATATTGATTGCTGTATAAACATCACATCTTTCTGAACAGAGTCTGAGCATACCAGATGTTCCCAGAGATAGCAAGATAGTAGTAAGCTGTTTTAATCAGTACAACAAGCAGAGGCTGCACAAAAATGTGCATCTGGACCCCTTGTCAGTATCCGTCCAGCTCAAGGAGGTGGTCGAGTGAAAGATGACTCCAAGGAGCTCTCAGGCCACACTTCTTTCATGACAGATCAGTGTGTCTTTGTAGCAGCACCAAAATTCAAATGCATTGAGTCTTCTTTGGTCTTCATTATGCAACATCCAATGTTCCCATGTGTATGACAAAATGAAAATGCCATGGTTTGGGTCACACACACCTTAGTGCTCAAAGTACCACTTACTTGTCTAAACTCTAAAGAAGTTTTGTGCAGCAGATTTACCCAATGAAATGCCTTTTTTAATCTCTTGACTGCTGCTTCCAAGAGCATTGATTGTGGATTCCAAAATCCCTGACAACATTAATCTTTTCTCCATTTATCATGATGTTACCTATTGGTCCAGTTGTGAGGTTTTAGATCTTCTTTACATTGATTTGCAATCCATACTGAAGGCTGAAAACCTTGATCTTCATCAGCAAGTTCTTAAGTAGTTCTTTGAGCAAGCGAGGGTGTATTATCCGTATACCTCAGGTTGTTATAAACCTTCGTTCAATCCTGATTCTACATTCTTCATCATAAAAGCCAACTTCTCTGACTTTTTTGCTCAAGATACAGATGGAACAAGTATGGTGAGAAGATACAATCCAGACTCAGATATTTCCTGATTTTAATCCATGCAGTATTCCCTTTTTCAGTTCTCATACCTGCCTCTTGATCCCTGTACATTTTCCACATGGGCACAATGAAGTGCTCTGGAATCCTATTCCTCTCAAGGCCATCTATTACGGCCTATTTTGGTCTACCTGGTCAAATGTTTCTGGATAGCTAACTGACTGGTAGAGATCCACATTTGTGCCCCTTCCACAGAAAGCTTACCCAACAGAAATGCTCAAACTATAGAACAATATCACTGATATTGCACACAAGTAAACTTTTGCTGAACATCATCCAACAATTGCAGTAATACATTGACAGGCACTGCCAGAACTGCAGGCTGTATTTAGAAGAGGACAAGGAACGAGAGTTATTATTGCTAATGCCAGGTGGATCTTGGTTCAAACAAGAGAAATACAAGATGTTTACTTGTGTCTTGTTGACTATGCAAAGGCGTTCATGAAGCATTACAGTCTTACAAATCCACAAGGGCAGTTTTACCCTGTCCTACAGTGTCTATCACTATGAATCAGAATCAACTTAATGACAGCAATACTCTTAAATAGAAAATAACAATATTAAAAGAGAAAAATGTTTAAACTTAATCACTCTTATTCCACATGTTCCAGAACATAATCTATATATCAATTATCTCTCCTTGTACAAGAGGTTCACTGCTGGCCAAATGATCTATCTTGAGATTAAAAACTCATGTAGCACAAAATATGGTCCATTCTTACCCTACCCCTATGTATAAAATAGAGGAGAATGTGGACCAATACTGTGTCAGCATAAAACGGCATTAAAATAATCAGGAAACAAAATAACAGAAAAGTAATAGGTGAGACCATTTACAAATTAATACATTTTCATCATTTTATCAGGTAGAATTTCAGAAGTTCGGCAAAATTACATCTCAATATATTAATAAACAGAAGGAATCTCATTTTAAAGTCTGAAATTAAACATAAAACAAAATAAAAGTTACATTGGCTTGTTGTAACAATGTGCAATCCATGCTTGTAGCTGTTTCTTCCCATTTTGAGCAGTGTCACATTTACAAATGAACCTTTGTTTTATACACATCAATAAGGTCTACTCTACTTCAGAGAAAAATAAGAACAAACACCTCTTCCCCGGTAGTATTCTGAGTAACTTCCCACCTGAGAAGATCATGTTCTGGCCTTGTGTCAGTTTTCCACGTTAATTAGTAAGATTTTCACTCATGTGAGGTCTGAGGGGCCGGCTCTAATCCCAACTACTACGTGGACACCTGCCCCTCCCCCCAGAAGAATTTATTTCAAAGGACGGTATTGAATCTGCAGCTCTGGGAGAGGGACATATCTGATCGGAGCACACAGGAGCAGACGATGGGGAGGAGGAGAGAGTGGAGCACATCCTGGCCCACCAGGCCTTGAGGACGATATTCCCGATTAGAGCAGTCAGTCCACAGAGAGGCCACATGGCCGGCCCCACTATGAGACATGATGTCCCTCACTGACCCATAGCCCTATAGGGAACAACACCAGAGACACAGTGTGGGAATTGTGCCCGATCTGATCCCGTCACACCGAGGCAAAATACTAAGGAGGTGCAACAGAACAGCAAGGGAAGGGAGCGGTGAGGTCCCCATGGAATACTGAAGGTGGACTTTGGGGCCAGGGCGTGGTGCCCAAACAGACTGGCCTGGAAAACACTCCTAAAGGCCAACAAGCGATCCTTGAACTAACTACAAGCTTTTCTTTCATGTTGTGTTTTGTTTTGTCTTTTGTCATTGGTTTGTTGTTGTTGTTTTGTTGTATATTGTTGCTTGGTTTTGCTCTGTCTTGTTTTGTGCATGTTATTATCTCCATAGGTCTGTCTAAGTGAGATAAGGCTGGTTGAACAATCTGGAGGAGAAAACAATGGGACACACAGTTCCTGGGGGACATAGGAGAGGGTAAGGTGGGGGTAAAGGTAGTGAGTGGTGTTAACAAGCCCAGGGACAAGAGAACAACAAATGATCCAAATCGGTGGTGAGGAGGGTGTAGGAGGCCTGGCAGGGCATGATCAAGGGTAATGCAACCAAGAGGAATTACTGAAACCCAAATGAAGACTGAGCATGATAGTGGGACAAGAGGAAAGTCAAAGGAAATAGAGGAAAGAGCTAGGAGGCAAAGGGCATTTATAGAGGTCTAAATAAAGGCATGTACATATGCAAATATATTTATATATGAGGATGGGGAAATGGGTCTATGTGCATATATTTATAGGTTTAGTATTAAGGTAGCAGAAGAACATTGGGTCTCCACTCAAGTACTCCCTCAATGCAAGAATACTTTCTTCTATTAAATCGGCATTCTACGATGCTCACCTTCCTGACACAACCGCTAAAGACAAAGCGGGTGAATAAATAAATGTGGTGAAGAAAGCTGTTGGTGCCCAGCTATCAAAAGATATAGTACCTGGGGTCTTAAAGGCTTGAAGGTAAACAAGTGGCCATCTAACTCAGAAGCAACAAAGCCCACATGGAAGAAGCACACCAGCTGATGTGATCACGAGATGTCGAAGGGATCAGGTATTAGGCATCATCAGGACAAAAAATAATAGTGAATGAGGGGGTGAGTGTGGAGCGGAGACTCAAAGCCCATTTGAAGGCCACTGGACATCCCCTTACAGAAGGATCTCCGGGAGGAGATAAGCCAGTCAGGGTGTGATGTAGCAACGATGAAACATGCAACTTTCCTCTAGTTCCTAAATTTTTCCTCCTCCACCCCCCACTATCATGATCCCACTTTTCCCTTACAAATCTGGCTAGACCAGAGAATGTACACTGGTACAGATAGGAACTAGAAACAGGAAATCCAGGGTGGATGATCCCTTCAGGACCAGTGGTGTGAGTTGGGATACTGGGAGGGTGGAGGGAGGATGGGGTGGACAGGGGGAACCGATTACAAGGATCTACATGTGACCTCCTCCCTGGGGGATGGGCAACAGAAAAGTGGGTGAAGGGAGATGTCGGACAGGGCAAGATATGAAAAAATAATAATTTATAAATTATCAAGAGTTCATGAGGGAGGGGGGAGCACAGAGGGAGGAGAAAAATGAGGAGCTGATGCCAGGGGCTTAGGTGGAGAGCAAATGTTTTGAGAATGACGAGGGTAATGAATGTACAAATGTGCTTTACAGAATTGATGTATGTATGGATTGTGATGAGTTGTATGAGCCCCTAATAAAATGTTTAAAAAAAAAAAAGATTTTCACTCATCAACATTTTCAAGAATCGATGGCCATGTCCTTCCTCTAAGCTTATCTTAATCTGGAAGCACTATTGACTGACACCTGGGCACCACGCATTACTCTTTTGGTATTTAAAAATCGGGGATATAGCCTCCAGCACCACAGCAATATGCACCATCTGTTAAAAACTGGAACCTGGGATTGACCAATTGTAAATCTTGAAAATTTGGAAGATATACAAAATATATTTGGAAGTTATACAAAATTAAATAGAACACACATAAATCGAGATCCTGGCCTTTAGAGAGTGGAAATGAACTGATATTGACCTTTATGATTCAAATAGTCATATGATATAGTATACTTGGAATGAAAAAAATAAAGAAGGATGAATTTATATTCATTGTTATAAAGAACAGTTAAAGATATACCATGAATAACAATATTTTCAATGACAGAATATTATCCATACATGTACAACTATATAACACACTATGATTTAGATTTATTCAGCAACCACTAATGCCAAAGATGAAGAAATGGAAGATTTTAATGAATATCTGGGGTCTGAAATTGATCAAACGTGCAACTAAGATCCATTGATAATTACTGGTGATTGGAATGCAAAAGTTAAAAACAAAGAAGTATTAATAGTTGGAAATATAGTTTTGATTACAGAAAGGGAGATTTTTATAACATTACAGAATTTTGAAAAATCAATGACTTATTCATTGCAAATAGCTTTTTTCTATGCATACATTTTCCTAATGAAATACACAGGAATCAAATAGACTACATTTGTACAATAAGACAGTGGAGAATCTTAATACCATTAGTGTGAACAAGGCCAGAGGTATTTGCTCATTTTCAAGTTCGGGTTGAAGCTGAAGGAAATTAAATCAAGTCCACAAGCCCCCTCAAAATACCATTTTTGTAAGTACACCCACTCCAGTGTATACCCACCTCCCACAGTGTAAGTATACCCACCCCAATGTATACCCAGCTCCTACAGCGTAAGTACACCCACTCCAGTGTATATCCACCTCCCACAGTGTAAGTATACCCACTCCAGTGTATACCCACTTCCCACAGTGTAAGTATACCCACTCCAGAGTGTATACCCACCTCCCACAGTATAAGTATCCCCACCTCCCATAGTGTAAGTATACCTACCCCAGTGTTTACCCACCTCCCACAGCATAAGTACACCCACTCCAGTGTATACCCACCTCCCACAGTGTAAGTATACCCACCCCAGTGTATACCCACCTCCCACAGTGTAAGTATACCCAC
>NW_022103898.1:42437552-42501463 GCF_000313985.2 Echinops telfairi | reverse complement strand
CCAGTGTATACCCACCTCCCACAGTGTAAGTATACCCACTCCAGTGTATACCCACCTCCCACAGTGTACGTATACCCACCCCAGTGTATACCCACCTCCCACATTGTAAGTATACCCACTCCAGTGTATACCCACCTCCACTTCCTAGGGTTTCTGAGACTGCAGATATCTGAGGGAGAAAATAACCTCATTTATCTCCCAAGGAGTGGTTGGTAGGTTTCACTGATATTTGTCAGTTCAATATTTACCAGAGAGTGCTACCAGGGCTCTATTTCAATAATAGAAAAGACGCATTGAATGATACTGACTAAAGAATTGTGGAATGACATCAAAGACATTACACATGAAGAAAATAAAAGCTCATAAAAATGACAAGAAAGAAAGAAAAGACTCAAATGGATGTCAACAGAGACTCCAACTTGCTTTTGAGTGTATAATAAGCAAAGCAAAACAAAAGAAATGTAATAAAAGAGTAGAAGCTTTCAAAGGGCAGCTCAAAAACACAAAGCATTACAATGAAATGCACAAAGACCCTGCGCTAGAGAACCAGAAGGGGAAAATATTCTTAACATTCTCAAGATAAAATATCTGAAGATAAAGCAAATATTTTGAGAATGATGATGGCAACGAATGTACAAATATGATTGACACAATTGAAGTATGTACGGATTGTGATAAGAGTTGTATGAGTCCCCAATAAAATGATTTAAAAGAAAAGCTTATGCCTATAGCATTGAAGGATTCTTCTGGGGTTTTTTAAAAGGAAAGATGTGTGTCATGGTTGTATTCATTCACCAAAATTATTCACTATGTATGTTGAGGAAATAATCTAAGGAGCTGGATTATATAAAGAAGAATGTGGTGCTAGGATTGAATGAAGAAGTATTCACAAACTGAAATGTGTAGATAAACACAATCATGAGATATGAAAACTAAAAGGATTTGAAACATTTACTGATAAATATCAATTAGTATGGCTTTCAACTTAATATAAAGGAAATTAAAATCCTCACAAGTGAACCAGCCCCACATCATAATAAACAGAGGAAATCTTGTACTTGTGAATCGTATCCACGATACATGCAATGGAACAATATTAAGAAATGAAATGACATATTGCATTGTGCAAAGCTACTGCAAAAGTTCTCTTTAAAACAATCCTGTTTGGGAGCAAACTGGCATCACTAGAAGGGGACAGATTTCAGACGGCAAAGGGATGAAGGATGGAAACAAAAAGCAGAGCGAGATGGCGTCAGCGAGGCTGCACTGTGGGGATTGAAACCAATGGCTCGAAACAAAACATAAACACCATGCTGAATGAAAACATCAATTTATGCTATAAACTTTTACCCAATTCATTTTTTCCTAAAAACAAGATCTTTTTAAAGTGTTGAAAGAAACAAACAAAAAATCACTTTGCAGGCTCAAGCCACTGTATTTTAAGTCTCCACAGATATATATGAATGGCGTGCAAGGAATAAGTAAAATCGAAGAAAATTTAGGCCTCTGAATCTTGGTGTTGGCAAAAAACATTGAGTTATATGGACTGTCAGATGAACAAGAATATATGTGTTGGAAGAAGTATGCTCCTTCTATGATGTGAAGCTTTGTCTTAGGTATCTGAGCAGGTCACGAGAGCAGCTCGTGGAGAAGGACAATACCATTGGTAAACTAGAGATACACAAAAGAGAGAGAGAGATGTCAAGTAGATAGATTGACACAGAGGCTATATTAGTGGGCTCGAACTTAATAACAATTGTGAGAATGGCATATCACCATCTGTCATACCTCAAATGGCTGTGAGTTGGAACTGACGTACCTGCACCAACAACACCAGTGATGCCTAAACTATACAACCTTATTGAGGGTTGCAGGGCTTCAATTATTACGTTATGATGCTGTTTTAGTTTATGTAGTTGTGCTTTTACATATTTTATCTTACAATAGCTCTTATTTTAGAAATGTATTTCCCTATAGACTTTACAATTTTTATTAATGATATTTTAATGTTTTTGATCACTTATTTGGGGTTTTTTTACTGCTATATCACATCCAGGTGATGGCAAATGTCATAGGTGGTCACATTTAATGAACTTGCCTTTCATTTCTGCAATCATTCTACGATCTAGCACAGGTCAAGACTCAGCGACTGGGACTGATGGTATAGTAGGCACAACTTGTTTGTGTGCACCCTGGTTTATATGGCCATGTTTCAGGAAAAGGATTCTGAAATATTGTTCCCATATGTAAGCGTATACTAGTTTATGTGGTTAAATCAGGATATTCAAGTTAAAATCACGTAGTCATTATTTCAAATGAAAGCTTGCTCAGGCAGTTAATTTATTTGGCAGAAATTATGTTTTCTTTTCTTACTTATGAAGTGATACTCTGAATCAACAACTGCATGCAGAATGGTGACTATTTTTATTCCACAGAATAGCATGCAGGAAATGTATGTATGCAGGAATGTATGCAGGAAAATCTTGCCCACACACCAATATTAGGCAGGGATATTTCCCACCAGATAGTTAATAATTTAAAATAGATTTTAGTTAAACAAGCAAGATATACTGTGGAATTGAATGCAAAACTTAAAAGAATATTTTAAAAGAAGATGTGGAAATATAAATGAAGTTTATATTTATGGTTATTCTCTGGGGGATCTACTCATAAATATCCAGGGATATAAATATGTTCTCCCTCCGTGATGTGTGGAAGTTTGGAAACCACTGTTAAAACATGAGTGAACTTTTTAAAAAATTTTTTATTAAATGTGCAGAGAATTCAGATTTATTCAGCCTTAAGTTAGTGAAAAAAATTCTCAAGTTCAGTTGAATTCTCAGATAAGTTAAGGACAGAATAGCACATAAATGAGGCAAAAAGTGTGTAGACGCAAAGCATTAAGTGGCTTTATATCAACTGGCTGGAATACTTTCATGAACCTGTGTTTGAGAAATAAATCTGTTATGGACAGAATATTCCAATACATTTAAACCTATTAAGACAGTTGCAAATTTGTATATTAAATACTTTGCGATCAGGTAAAAATTAATTATTTTAATAATGCTGATATTTTTAATTGACAATATTTATAACAAAATAACATAGGCTTTGAAGTCCAACAAATATGACTTCAATATTTCCATTTTGTGTTAGTATAAAATGAAGTAAGGTATTTAACTTTTCTGATGTTCTTGTTAATAAGGTATAAACCAGAGATAATGCACTTGCTAATTAGAATGACCCTTAAGTGACTTTGTGAATTACATGTGTAATGTAGATAATTATATCTAAGCAGGGTCTTAAAAATGTGTTGTTTCATATACAAAACAAGAGTTTTCCACTTGTGTACATTGAAAGACTTTAATAAAAGCGTAAAAAGAGAACCCACAGACTGAAAAAAGATATTTAGTAATGGCATAACAGACAAAGAAATAATTACTAAGATCTACAGAAGCTTACAAGCTTATAGCAAGAAAAAAACAAATAGCCCTCTGAGAAGGTGGGCAAAAGACCTGCACAGATGATTCTCAAAGGAGGACACACAAATGGCTAATAAGCACAGGAGGAAATGAAATACCACCTAACATCCATTACTGTAGCCCAATTTTTAAAAACTGAGAACAACAAGTGTTGGAAGAGGGTGTGGTGAGATAGGCACTCTGATCCACTGCTGGGGGACTTGTGAACACACAGCCACTGTGGGAGATGATATGGAGATACCTGAAACAGATGGCGATTGCACTTACCAGAGGACCCACCAACACCATGACTGGGCAGATACCCAAAATACCTAAGAAAGAGATCATGAGCAGATGTTTGCTTCCCATGGTCACAACAGCACAGTTTTATATAGCAAGAAGCTGGAAACAACCTAAATCCCCATCAATATAAAGTAGATATAAAAAACTCTAGTAAATACATGCAATGGAATACTATACAGCCCTAAAAACAGTTATGAAACCATGAAACACATCAAGATGTGGAGGGATCTGGAAGATATTATGCTGAGTCAAGTTAGTGATTCCACTACAGTAAGAACAAGCAGTGAATGGGCATAAGCCCAAACTTGCATGCCATCCAGTCTTCTGTCTGGGGGCCAGAGAGCCTGGTAAAGAGCTGGACCAATGCCAATGAACCACACAGGTAAGTATAGTGTAAGTCATTTGGCCAGAAGGCACCTCAGAACAGCTGAGATCAAATGGTTGGGGGAAAGGGGAATGCTGTCTGCTGAGTGGTAGCCATGTGCCTATGGAATGAAGTTCCCCATAGACGGAGGCAGCCCTACCAGAGGGATGAAGCTTACTGATGAGAGGGGAGAGGGAATGGTCACTGGGTGAACCTAGAGGCTTGTCTGTTGTGGTGAGGAGAGGGAGGGCTGACCTCCAGGTGTGGGGACGAGAGACTAAGGATGCTCTTAGGATCATTAGGTAGGGAGGGCATTTAGTGGCGTTCAGTGGGAGGTTAAAATTGACCTAGGGCATCTGGGGGTATCCAAAGGAATGCAGGCCAGGTGCTGCAGAACCCTGGGACAATGAATCCTGACCTTCAGGGTACATGACATGCTCCAGAGGCTGCATCAGGTATACCCCATATGGGAACTCCATTGGGTGAAGTGAACTCAACCCCAGACACACTTGTGACCTGAGGACTCAAGCCAGAAAACACATAACGTCTGAGGAAACAGAAGATAGCTGTAGGAAGAGCCGTTTACAGTTGGTTGATGAACAAACACAATCTTGCTACATCAATGCCCTGGATGCTTTATAAAGATACATACTATTCTGGCAATCCTGTGATCGTCACTCTGTTACATTCTGCCTATGCTTATTTATATTAGGGTGCATCTCAGAGGTATGTACATATTCATAATTGTACAATTATGTTTGACATGATTGAATTCTGGAATATGGCCTATATATTAACTCCAAAGTTACAGCAAATTAAAATAAAAAACAAACAAAACCCCCATAGATCCAGGGATGGGTTTTGAATTCACACTATATCCTGGCTCCAACTTAAGAATACCAGTTCTTATATCAGGGCCCTGCTCAATACTCACCTTCGTGAAATGATCACTGAAGATAAGGGTGCTACAGAAAAGGGTGGTGAAGCAAGCAGATGGTGTCCAGCTACCGATCAGAAATAATGTCTTGGGTCTTAAAGGCTTGTGTTCAAATGAGAAGCTCTCTAAGAAAGGCGTAAACTAAGTCCACATGGAAGAAGCATACATGCTATGTGATCCAGAGATAATTCCAAAATGTGAATACGATGAGGAGAAAGGCATCAGAGTTACAATTATGAACACCCAATAGGTGGAGGTCTGTGGAATTATGAAGAGACTTTTCCCCAGCTTTGCCTGCCACAAAGACATGGCAAACATTAGAGGCTGATTGCCAGCACATGGTGGGAGGTCAGATGCATTCAGCCTTCAGACTGTCTGGTCCCACCACAAGTAGGGCCCACTCCCTGCTGTTAAGGACACTGTGATACTTCTCCCTAATGGCTTATGGCCATCAGTCTGGTCCCTGTAGGTGGGGTTCACACCCTACTGATAATGGTTTGAACAGGTCAAACTTGTGCAGTGACATCCAAAGTTAGGCTGCCATCCTGAAGATAGGATCCGCCCATCTTGTCACATGTGTACCCCCAATACCTCCCCTTCTTACTGTGTGGACACCCCTAGATCATTCCTCTCATTACTGTATAACCTATAGTGCAACCCCTTCCTGGGATGTTCCATAAAGATGTATGTCTTTACCTGTAATAAAGGGGGTTGCAGGTCCCCAAGGATATATAAGCCGTGGTTAGCGATTAAAAGCCTCTCTCTCCCTCGCCTCTCCTCTCCCCTATTCCCTTCCACTCTCCATCACCTCCCTCATGCTGGCACTGTCCCCTGTCCTCTCTCCTCTGTTCCCTTTCCCCCTGTCCTCCTTCCCCTGCCCCTCGCTCCTGCCCTCAGGTCTCCCATCTCCACGTGGACCCCCAAGCGGGGTTGAGGTGAGCATGCTACCATGAAATGTGTTTGACTCCATTATTTCAATCTCCTATCTTTCATGCTCTCTATGACTTTATTATAATCTCTCTCTCCATATATATATATATACCGTATAATTGCACCTATCGAACCTGTGATTAGTTGTGGGAGGCTGGCCTTTCCTCCACAGAGGTCTACGGGGGAGAGTGAGAGCCCAAAACCCATCTGTAAGTGTTTTCTCAGACTGAACCACTGGCAGATCTCCATCTTTCAGCCTTACTACCTGGCAGAGACCATTGTAATCTTGATTATTCGGTATTGAACAAAACACTCGGTCAGTTAACCACCCTAAATATGCTACTTGAAATTGTTTTCTGGATGCAAATATTGCTTATTGTTTCCATGACAGAAATCTCTTCCCTGGCTTTTTGAATGTTGATGGGAGTCTTTTCCTTCTTACACATTTTTTGTACTTTTGTCTTTGTGCTATTAGGATTTTATCCTTACCACCTTAGTCTGATTTTGTGTATTATTGTTTTCTGTTGGGTGTCCCAGCTGTGACGCACCAGGGGAATGAATCCATAACTATCATAACTGATACAAGGGGATACAGGGAATACAGGGGTGGGGTGGGGGTGATAGGGAGCTAAGGGGATTTCAGGAGTAAATAATGAAGGTGGGAGAGGGGAGAGAGCACCAGTATGGATTGCGATTGCATAACTCATTTCAAAGGTGATATAACCATGGAGCAAGAGGGGCGGTGCTCTAAAATTGATGTGATAGACTGGACAGTTCTCCTTGATATGATTGACTGATTGAACTAAAACCATTGGGGGAGGAAAGGGTTTTCTTCATTTGTATGGCAAATGGCTAATTGTGGTCCAGACAGAAAGTTATACAAAGCCTTATGGACTATTTCACTTGCATGCCCTTGGAGGCAGGACAAAATAGAATGCCTATTAATTATAGCTAAGATGCTCTATGAATTATTAAAGGAAAAGGAAAAACAGCCACGGGATGGATATTTCTGCGCTACTTTATTTCTTTCTGATATTACTTATATTTGGTTGAAATTCCCACTTAATAGCCCTAGGTTTTTATTCTTTGAAGTTGTTCTTCCTGTATAAATCCTTGCTTTCTAGACTCTATTATGTGTACTGCTGCATTTAGGTGATATTCAGAAATACACTCTCTTCCTGAAGTGTGATAAAGTTTGAGGAAGAAAGCACAAGTGGAGGACAGTAGAATGAATGCCCGGACGATGCGGGGTGTTCAGGAGAAGCTATGGATGTGGTGATATGCATGCTATACATGTGTACATGCTTAAGAGATACGCTGAACCATGGATTTTGGGTTTAAAAGATAAGTCTTGCAAGAGTTTGTACAAGAATAGTAAATCTGAGCATAGGCTAACTGAAACTTTGGTTACATGTAATAAAAGAATGGAAACAATTGAAATGCACATTGAATTTATACTCTGGCTATTCAAGGAGTTTGACAGCTCATTGTCATGGACTAATCATGGGCTAATGATATGGAACTATGTTGACATTCTAAGGTTCTCCAAGAAGCCTATTTATTCGCATTAGCTTGGGATTTTCTGGAATATTTTTCATGTTACCAAGAGACCCGGATCATTTACTACATAATTATAAGAGATAGCATTTTCCGAAATGCAGATCTTAAGACAGGTCTAACTTGCCTGAAAACTTTCAATCCCTCCAAAAAATTTTCACAACAAATTCAAACTTCATAGAATGACATAATATGGACATCAGGGCTTCTAAAAGCTTCTCTAGCTTTATTCACACTATATCACACACATATGTGAACATGCACATGCACATGCACACACGCACACCACTCTCCATGTCAATATGTTTTTACTTAGGCAATAGGAAAAAATTTCAGACCGGTCAGCCATCACACCTCTACCATCAATAACCTCTGCCGTGAATGCTTTTGCTGACGTTGTCAATACTTAACCCTCTCTCCAATCCTTTTTCTGGCCGTTTCAATTTGGTCGAGTGCCTCTCTTGAGCACTGCTGTCTCAGCCCCACGATCACACCTGTGCATTGTATCTATTTGCTTCAGCAAATGTAGTGGGTGGCTTCCGTGGGTCCAGATCGATTATAAGTGCCTGAGAACAGGGTTCATGGACTTATTTGTATGGAATGTTTGATCATGAAATATAGAAACAGAATTGCATCTCATGAATAAGTGAATAAAATATATTGTTTACATTTTAAGAAGTTTGAAAATATGTTGGATACAGGCACGAGTTAAAATCACCCTTAATCATTCTATTAGGAAATAAGTCATTAACAGCTTGCTTCATTGCTTGAATTCATTCATATGTGCACATGTATCTGTGAGTTAAAATGAAAAGAAAACGCTCTAAGACTGTAGTTTTATCATGCATCTGCATAAGTAAAACAATGGATATCCTTAACAAGCTAGCTACTGCCATTTAAATTCTAGGAAAGAAGTAGAATATTACTTTAAGAAAAGAACAAATTTTTTAGTTTGGAAGAAACCGTAATGAACCCTTGTTTACTCTGAGGGGCTACTGCAGTAGACTAGAGAAGACAAATTGTACCTAATTTGTTGCATCGAATAAAGTAAAAGAAACTCCTCAGGTTATAAAAGAATTGCTGAATTTTAGCTGGTCATATAGCTGCCTGAAATAACACATTTCCCAATCTCTCATGCATTGTGACTAAGAACTACAGAGTAAAATGTAAGACAAAGCTTTTTGAAATTGTCTGCTAATGACACCTGATGAACACCCCTTTTCCCACCTTTGTTTCTTCATTTTCTTTTCTATTAGGATATCAGGAACACCACTTATTTGCCGAAAAATTCTATAGGAATCTTTCTTGAACATGAATTTAGTACCATATAATTATTATCTAGTGGTATAGTTCTAGAAATGAAGTACATCCTCAGTATGTTTGATACATACTGCCAAATTGAACTTCATAGTATTCACAGAAACAAAAGGACTGATTTTTTAAGTCAAATTATTCTATATACCACAGGATGCTCTCATATTTGAATTTTTGCTAAATTTTAAGCAAAAAATAATATATCACTGATATTCAGTACTTATTTTTAAATTTACTGATTGGATTAAAAACTTATGCTTTGTTGTTTTCAGTCTTTCTTTATATCAATTTTTTTCTTGTAATACTTTATTTTATTTCTATCATAACTTGAAGGAGTTATGCAGTTTAAAGATTAACTCTCTTTGCCAATAACGATGAACATGTTTTTTCTAATTCAAATGATGTCTCTAATTCTCATTATATTTCAAGCTACAAAATTTTAAGCTCCCCCCTTTTTTATACAAAAGTATGTTTCTGGGCCATGAAAAATAATACTGATAAAAGGAAAATCTTGTATTATTTATTCATTAAAAACTTTTATGTTCATACATATAGATACACTCAAGCACATGCAAATTATATGTTATTACACATAATATTTTAAGCTTGAATAGAATCTTGCAATCCATATTGTGGATAATTTGCTTGTACCCACACAACTTAATACAGAGCCTAGATTTGTGGTTAAGTGCTGTTGAGTCTGTTCCAATTCACTGTACCTTATGTACAGATGTTGAGTCTCTTCCAATTCACTGTACCTTATGTACAGATGTTGAGTCTCTTCCAATTCACTGTACCTTATGTACAGATGTTGAGTCTGTTGCAATTCACTGTACCCTATGTACAGATGTTGAGTCTGTTCCAATTCACTGTACCTTATGTACAGATGATGAGTCTGTCCCAATTCACTCTACCTTATGTACAGATGTTGAGTCTGTTATTCACTGTGCCCTGTGTACAGATGATGCATCTGTTCCAATTCACTGAGCCCTATGTACAGATGTTGAGTCTGTTCCAATTCCCTGAGCCCTATGTACAGATGTTGTCTGTTCCAATTCACTGAGCCCTATGTACAGATGTTGAGTCTGTTCCAATTCATTGTACCCTATGTATAGCCAAACAAAACATGGACTTGTCCTGCACCATCCCACAATCGTTGCTATACTTGAGATCATTATTGCAGGTACTATCTCAAACCATTTCATTGACATCTTCGTTCCACTTACTGACCTTCGATGATACCAAGCATGATGTGTTTTTCAGGGGCTGCTCCCTCCCAATAGCTATTATATCCAAATCACCTAAGAAGTATCCCTTCTAAGGAACCTGCTATTTGTATTAGGATATTCGAAGCCAAAATGAAAAAAAAAAGTTGTGACTAATATTATTGTTTATTTTGTGAAAATCCACCTGTGAGCAATATCCTACTTAATAATCTCTCAGAATAGTAGGTTACACTTTAGGGCAACTGTTGTTAGTAGTTGTTATCAAGCCAGGCTCCAACTCCTGGTGAACTTATATATAGCAAAACAAAATAAGTTCTGGTCCAGCATTGCAGTGAATAACTTAATACAGACCTTGTAGTGATGGTCCTCCATTTTTGGATGAAATTCCTAGCCTTATGCTTGTGATAATGGTCTTAATTTGGCTCAGTTGTCTATTACATTAATGAGGCGTGATTAGGTGGTGTATTCGTAAATCGCTACCTTACAAGAGGATGAGACACAAGTCATGATCTTTAGTTTCCTAAGGGGTGTAACCTGCGTCCAATATATACACATATAAGTGCTTTTGCAAAGTTCTCATCCTTGTTCTTTTGTACTCTGGATTCTGTATCTGGTTTGTGTTCTTCTGATTTCTGGATTTGTTATCATGATCTTTAGTTTCCTAAGGGGCATAACCTACATCCAATATATATATTGGATTTCTGGATTTTTTATCTGACTTGATCTCTAGGCTTCTGCAGCCTTGTGAACTGGTAGTCAGTTTTCTGATCTGATGATTTGGGTTCATGGGTCCCTGCCATTCTGTGGATCAGGGGAGGCCCATAGACAGACAACTGATGATTGACTCACATATTTGGAAGTTGCAGCCTCTATAACCACACTAGTCACTTCTCCACACAAGTTCCTGAGTGCTGTGAGATGTTGCAGCATATTACAGGACCCAAAAATGGGAGGGAAAGTCCGAAGAGGAGAAAGGCGAGATGTTAGAGATGATGGAGTAGAAGAGTGGTAGGGAAAAGCTAGAGCTTTAGGCATCTTTAACCCCTGCCTCGGCAAGCAGTTTGGGGATGATCTTTCAAAAATATATTCATGTAGGTCCTGTGTTATGCTCATGATTACTGGCACACTTGAGTCCATTCTTAGGCCTTCTTATGCTACTTGTTCAATTGATATAATGGAAAGTTTCCCTCATTTTTGTTGATCCACTATTTTCACCAAATATAGTGTCCTTTTCACACTATTGTTTTTTTCTAACGACATGTCCAGAGTAAGTGAGGTAAAATCCCTATCTTTCCCTCAAAAGAGCAGTCCGGTTAAATTTCTCCTTAGACTGTTTTGTTCATTCCTTTGGCAGTCAGTTGATTTATTTGAAATAATATCACAATTTTGATTTTTCCATCTTCTTAACTGCTATATTCTACTTTTGCATGGACATGAGGCAATTGAGAAAGCAAAACAAAACATGTAGCTTGGTTCAGTCACATCTTAGGCATCAAAATTACTAAGCAAATATATTACTAATGTAAAGAGCCCCATGCCATGCACACAACTGTGAAAATATATCAAAAAACTATTCATCAAATCCTTACCTCATGGGTCAGGCCAAATCCAAGGATTCATATGGTAGCCAACTAAAATGGAGGGGGGAAAGGAATAAAAAGATATATGGGTAGCAGGGAAACAGGTCCTAACCCACCCAAGGGGAGGGTATTGTTTATATCTGCACAGGGATAGAGGGACCAGACTTCAACCCAGTGCTCCAAGATGTGAATGCAACCTGCCACGGTGGAGCAGGGAACCAGTGGAGAGGTCTGAGGGGCCAGCCCCAATCCCAGCTACGTAGACACCTGCCCCTCCCCCCAGAATAATTTATTTCAGAGGACAGCAATGAAGCTGCAGCTCCGGGAGAAGGACATGTCTGATCAGAGCACATGGGAGCAAAGGAAGGGGGAGGAAGAGAGAGTGGAGCACATCCTGGCCCACTAAGCCTTGACAACAATATTCCCACTCAGAGCAGTTAATCCACAGAGAAGACCATATGGCCAGCCCCACTATGAGACATGGCATCCCTCACTGATCCATGACCTACAGGGGACAACACTGGAGACACAGTGTGGGAATTGCGCCTGATCTGATCCCACCACACCGAGGCCAAACACTAAGGAGGTGGAAGAGAACAGCAAGGGGAACAGAGCAACGAAGTTCTCAGGGAATACCAAAAATAGACTTTGGGGCCAGGACTTGGCACCCCAGCAGACTACACCGGAAAACACTCCTAAAGGCCAACAGACAGTCCTTGAAGTAACTACAAGCTTTTCTTTCTTGTTGTGGTTGTTTTAGTTCTATTTTTTTGTCATTGGCTTTTGGCTGTTGTTGTTTTGTTTTCTTTTGTTTCTTGGTTTTGATCTGTCTTGTTTTTGTGCATGTCATTATCTCCACAGGTCTGTCTAAATAAGATAGGTTGGATGAACAATCTGGAGGAGAAAACAACGGCACCGACAGTTCCGGGGAGGGGGTGGGGGGAGGGCATGGGAGAGGTGGAAGTGGGGGAAAAGGAAGTGGTGTTAACAAACCCAGGGACAAGGGAACAACAAGTGATCCAAATCAGTGGTGAGGAGGATGTAGGAGGCCTGGTAGGGTGTGATCAAGGGTATTGTAACCGAGAGAAATTACTGAAACCCCAGTGAAGGCTGAGCATGACAGTGGGACAAGAGGAAAGTAAAAGGAAATAGAGGAAAGAGCTAGGAGGCAAAGGGCATTTATAGAGGTCTAAATACAGGCATGTACATATGTAAATATATTTATATATGAGGATGGGAAAATAGATCTCTGTGCATATATGTATAGGTGTTTTGTATTAAGGTAGCAGATGGACATTGGGCCTCCACTCAAGTACTCCCTCAATGCAAGAATACTTTGTTCTATTAAACTGTCATTCTATGATGCTCACTTTCCTGACACAATTGCTGAAGACAAATGGGTGCATAAGCAAATTTGGTGAAGAAAGCTGATGATGTCCAGCTCTCAAAAGATATAGTGTCTGGGGTCTTAAAGGCTTGAAGGTAAACAAGCAGTCATCTAACTGAGAAGCAACAAAGCCCACATGGAAGAAGCACACCAGCCAGTGTGATCACAAGGTGTCAAAGGCAACAAAGAACAAAAAGCACAAGGCATTGTGGATGAGGGAGAGTGCAGATTGGGGACCCAAGACCCATCTGTAGGTAACTGGACATCCCCTTACAGAAGGGTGGCAAGGGTGAGACAAGCCAGTTAGGGTGCAGTGTAGTAATGATGAAACATACAACCTTCCTCTAGGTCCTAAATGCTTCCTCCCACCACCACCACTCTCATGATCCCAATTCTACATTACAAATACAGCTGGACCAGAGGATGTACACTAGTATACAGATAGGAACTGGAAACATAAGGACTCCAGGACAGATGAACCCTTCAGGACCAGTGCTGAGAGTGGGGATACTGGGAGGGTGGAGAGAGGGTGGGGTGGACAAGGGGAACTGATTACAAGGATCTACATATAACCTCCTCCCTGGGAGGTGGACAACAGAAAAGTGGGTGAAAGGAGATTTTGGACAGTGTAAGATTTGACAAAATAATAATTTATATGTTATCAATGGTTCATGAGGGAGGGGGGAATGGGAAGGGGCGGGGAATGAGTAGCTGATGCCTAAGGCTTAAGTGGAGAGCAAATGTTTTGAGAATGATGACGGTAACAAATGTACAAATGTACTTGACACAATTGATGTATGTATGGATTGTATGATAAGAGTTGTATGAGCCCCCAATAAAATGATTTTTAAAAAATTTTACCTCACTTTTCTACTAATCCTAACATTTACATCAAGTACTTTAGCCAAACAAAGGCAAGTATCTACATTGAGCAATTTACTTCCAGATAAGAGATTCCAAACCATATGAAAATGTGACTTTGAACATCTCTTCCTTAAGCAATGGTGATTCATCATTAGTGCTGAATCAACAAACGTGATTTCATTGCTTCAGCAAATCAATACTTCTCCTGGTATGTGGTATGCAGCTATTGATCTAGCCAATGCCCCCTTCTCAATACCAGTCTTGAAGGACCATCAGAAACAGTTTGCCTTCAGCTGGCAGGGACAACAATATACTCTCACAACTCTCCCCAGGGGTACATCAACTCTTCCACCCCGTGAATTAATTTAGTCCAAAGGGAGCTTGGTCACCTGTCCCTCCTGCAAAATGTCACACTAGTCCATTATATTGACATTTTGCTGGTAGAACCCACTAAGGAGGATGTGCCAAACACTCTATATTCATTGGTACAACATCTGTGTGAAGGAGCATGGGAAATCAACCCAACAAAGATTCAGGTACCCTCCACCTCATTAAAATTTCTAGAGGTCCAGTGGTGTGGGGCATGTCGAAACATTCCTATTAAAGTGAAGAAGAAGCTATTGCATCTGCTCTACCCCGCCCCCCACCCTCCAACAACTAAACAGGAGGCACAATACCTAGTGGGTTTCTTTGGATTTGGGAAGCAGCATATCCCTTATTTGGGTGTTCTACTTCAACCTATTTATCAAGTGACATGGAAGGCCTCCAATTTTGAGTGGGGGCCAGAATAAGAAAAGGCTCTGCAACAAGTTCAGGCTGCTGTGCAACCTGCTTTATCACTGGGACCATATGAGCCAGCTGACCCAATGGTGCTAGGGGTATCAGTTATAGATAGAGATGCGGGAGCACCGATCGCAATGAATGGCACATAACCATGCACCCCTCATCCAGGGGGAACAACAACAGAAACCAGAGTGAAAGGGAGACAGCAGCCCATGTGATATTTGAAAATAATTAACAATCTATAATCTATCAAGGGGACATGAGGGTTGGGGATAGGGAGGGTAAAAAAGGAGGAGTTGATCCCAGGGCTCAATGAAAAGTAAATGTCTAGAAAAGAATGAAGGAAAATATGTATGAATACGTCAATACAATTGATAAATAGTTTTTAACAGGAGTTGTAGGAGCCCCCAATAAAATGATTTTTAAAAAAGAAAGAGAGAGAGAGAGAGAGTGTGGAGTTTTTGGCAGGCCCCTATTGGTGAATCACAGCGTAGACCATTGGGATTTTGGAGTAAAGTCCTGCCATCCTCTGCAGACAACTACTCCCCCTTTGAAAAACAGCTGTTGGTCCGTTACTGGGCCTTGATGGAGAATGAATATCTCACCATGGGCCACCATGTCACGATGAGGCCTGAGCTGCCCATCATGAACTGGGTATTGTCTGACCCACAGAGTCATCAAGTTGGACAAGCACAGCAACACTCCATTGTTAAAGGGAAGTAATGTATATGAGATCAGGCTAGAGCAGGACCTGAAGGTTCAAGTAAGCTGCATGAAAAAGTGGCCCATATGCCCGTCTTCACTCCTGGCACATTATCTTCCTTCTTCAAGTCTGCACCTATGGCCTCCTGGGGAGTTCCTTATAAGTCATGCTTGATTTACGGATGGCTCTGCACTATATGCAGGTGTCACTCATAAGTGCACAACAGCAGCACTACAGCCCCTTTCTGGAATCTCCCTAAAGGAGAGTGGTGAAGGGAAATCTCCCAACGGGCAGAACTTCAAGTAGTGCACCTAGCCATTCAGTTTGCCTGCAAGAAAAAATGACCAGATGTGAGCCTGTATACTGATTCATCAGCTGTGGCTAATGCCTTGGCTGGATGGTCAGGGAATTGGAAGGAACATGATTGGAAAATTGGTGACAAGGAGTTATGGGGAAGAGATATGTGGATAGACATCTCTGAATGGGCCAAGAAAGTTAAGATAAGTGTGTCTCAAATGAACGCTCACCAAAGGGTCACCTCTGAAGAGAAGGACTTTAACAATCAAGTGGATAAGAGGACACGCACTGTGGAGACTGGTCCTCCCCTTCCTCCACCACTCCTGTCATTTCCCAATGGGCATATGAACAAAGTGGACATGGTGGCAGGGATGGAGGTTATACATGGGTGCAGCAACATGGACTTCCAATCACCAGGGCTGACTGGGCCACTGCCACTGCTGAGTGCCCATCTCCCAGCAGCAGAAACCAACATTAAGTCCAAGATATGGGACCATTCCTCAGGGAGAACATCCAACAATCTGGTGACAGGTTGATTACCTAGGGCAATTTCCATTATGGAAAGGGTAGCGTTTTGTCTTACTGGAATACACACCTACTCTGGATATGGATTTGCCTTCCCTCCACCCAATGCTTTGGCCAAAACTACCATTCGTGGACTTACAGAATGCCTTATCCACTGTTAAGGCATCCCACATAGCATTGCTTCAGATCAAGGAACTCACTTCACAGAAAATGAAGTGAAGCACTAGGCCCATTCCCATGGAATCCACTAGTTGTATCATGTTCCTCATCATCGTGAAGCTGCTGTCTTGATAGAATGATAGAATGGGCTCCTAAAGACACAATTATGGCGCCAACTAGGTGGCAACAACTTGCGGGGCTGGGGCAATGTTCTCCAGGAAGCTGTATACGCTCTAAATCAGCGGTCAATGTATGGTGCCCTGTCTCCAATAGTTAGAATTCATGGGTCCAGGAACCAAGTGGCGGAAGCTGGCATGGCACCACTCACTATTACTCCTAGTGATCCGCTTGCAGCATTTTTGCCTCCTGTCCCAGAAAACCTATGTGCTTCAGACTTGGAGATCCTGGTGATGAAGGAAGGAACTCTCCAACCTGGAAACACAGGACTGATTCCATTGAACAGGCAGCTGAGAATGCCCCCTGGCAACTTTGGGCTTCTCATGCCTTTGGATCAACAGGTCAGGATGGGTGTCACTGTACTAAGTGGTGTGATTGATCCGGATTACCAAGGAGAAATTGGACTGGTGCTACATAATAGAGGGGAAGAAGAATATGTCTGGAATCCAGGAGATCCCATAGGCTGACTCTTAGTGCTACCATGCCCTGTGATTAAAGTAAATGGGAAGTTATAGCAACCCAATCCTGACAGGACATCTAATGACCCAGACCCCTCAGGAATGAAGGTCTGATTCACCCCACCAGGCAAAGAACCATGGTGAGCTGAGGTCAGTCCAAGGGTAAAGGTAATAGAGAATAGGTAGAAGAAGGTAGTTCTACCTATCAGTTACAACCATGTGATCAATTGCAAAAGCGAGGTTTGTGGTTGTCAGTTTATCTTCTTTATATGTGCTTATTGAATATCTTTCCTCTGTTCATGTATGATGTGCCATAAACAATTATATTCAGTGTGTTTTCATTTATATATATGATAGATGTATGATGTTAGGTATAAGTGTGATTTCATTAATGTCTGGAAATTATATATGGCTAAAGAATTGTATACAACTGCCAGGTTGGCAAGGGGTGGACTGTGATAAGTAGGTTTATTGTTTCAACCTGGTCAATTGGAACATGTGGGATTTATAAGGTTACAGTTTGATAGGAAGGCAAAGAGATGAATGGCTTAGCATACCTACACCCAGTCTCCTGCTCTCTGGTGATCAGACCAGTGTGTGACTGCTTTAGATAGTTCTCTGCCTCAACTTGTGAGCTACACTACCTGTGGGACAGCTAATCCATGTATAGTGTCTCTAGAGCTTGATGTTCCTTTGAGACCTGCTTCGCCAAGCTGCTGGTCTGTGCACTGCTTAAGCTTGAGGCTGGTGGATTCTGACCTCTTGCATTGCTGGAGTTCAATATCTCATTGGGCCTACTTCTCTAAGCTCCTGAGTTTCTGACAGTTGGTGACCAGCCCTGCTGTTTGCCGCCTGTGGGCAGATTTCCTGCATTGCCCTGGGGAAGACTCAGCTGCCTGCTTCCTTGACCTTGGACCCAGAAGCCCTGATGACTTGAAGTACTTTCAGTATATTAACTGTTCCATGGGAGAAAGTTAAACTGAGCCCTCTGTATTGCTGTTTGGACTAATCAGCTGTCATATTCCTTTGTGCTGTATAATTCTATCTATCTATCTAATCTATCAATTTATACATATATGGATATATAGATAGATATAGATATAATTTATATATATATATATATACATATATATATAAATAAGTTTCCTGGTTTTGTTTCTCTAGAGAGCCCTGCCTAACACAATGAAATAAGCCAAAGATCAGTGGAACGGTCACAGACTTGCGGCTGTGGAGGCAAATCAGATGGCTGGCCACTGATGACTCCCAGAAGTAACGTGATTTTTGGCAGGGTGCATCCTCATATCTGAAGGATCAGATTTCAATGAGTCGGATGCAGGATCAAGACCCAGAAAAATCAGGCAAGCTTTTCCACAGCATCCACTTATATTGGAAATAGGACACCGTACGATCTGAGTAAGGGTACAGCATTTCACCTTAATCTTTCCCCAATTAAGTTTAAAATCAATTGACAGATTACATTATATTGGATTGTTTAATGGGGGATTAATAGGTGTTAACTTTCAAACTGCTGAGAATCCTGGTCCAGTTAATTTGAAAGAAGATGCATCACACCACCTTTTACATTAAAGAATAGTAACCTAAACTGTTAATTAAACAAGAATGTTGTTGTATACTTCTATTTTTAAGAATCACTGTGATTCTTACCTGTGTGGAATGCTTTAATATCCCAGACATCCATATGCCTCCGTTACTTTAGAGTTTTAGGTAACAACTGTTGCCCACTCTGCTATTTTTGTTTGTTTGGGTGGGGGATGAGGGTGGTGGTGTGGGGGGCGGGGGATGGGGGCAAGGATCACTTGTGGCTATATTATCTCTAAGAATAAAATATATATGTATTTTCAAGATTTAACTTTGACACATTTTCATTAGTAGAAAATGGAAATAAACTTTTTTTTTTTTAAAAAAAGGATGATATATATTCAGAGCTGAACTTTGTGGAGAGCTATTTAAGGCCAGTGCCAAAGTCATATCACAGAAGCACAATAGAAACTAGTGCCCTCTGATGCCTGAAAGTGGAATGTTCCTATGAAATTTTTCGTTAGATGAAATGACATATAATGAACAATTACTATTCATTCATATCGACAAAACTTGCACATTTCCAGACTCAAAAAAATAACCTAAAAATTCATACAAAATAACACCAATAAGCAGTCCTGCAAACAGAAATGGGAATTTTGCACAGTTTAACATCTGCAAAGGTGCACATTAAGTTGTTTCCTTTTACCATAATTATTCAATCTATAGTTTCAGCAGATAATTCCAGAAACTGGACTATAGGAAGAAAATCAGGACAATAGGACTGGAGACACAGTCATTAAGGATGTAAAATATGCAACACTTGTCTGCCAATTGGTCTTACTATGTGTGGCGCTGAGGCTGGAAACTATGTCAATGCATTTCAAATTACAGCAGGACCATCCAAGGTGAAAAGGTTTCAGCAGAGCTTCCAGACCGAGAACAAATGAGGAAAAAGAAATAGGCTGTTCATGCCTAAGGGATTAGCCACTGAAAACCCTATGAATAACAGCAGAACATTGTCAGATAGCTTGATGAAATTTATCATCTCACGAAGGAACACACTCAAAATATAAATGTGCAAGAGCTGGCTTCTTAAAGCAGAGTCAACCATAAGGACATGGATGAAGTAACTTTTCACGACCTTCATTTGCTAATGGGGCACATCTCAAAATGAGAATAAACAGCTACAAACATCTATCAATAATCAGCATACTGTAATAGGTAGATTTATTGTGCCAAGCTGGCCAACGGGAACATGTGGGATCAATCAGGTCACAGTTTGATTGGAGGACAAAGAGATAAATGGCTCTGCAAGTCCCACCAGCCCTCTCTCTTGCTCTCTGGTGATCAGAGCATGCTGGAGCGTGCTGCTGCTGCTGTAGCTAGTTCTCTGCCTCAACCTGTGAGCTACACTACCTGTAGGCCACGCCAACCTGTGGGTCGTGTCGCTAGAGCTTTAGGCTCCTTCGAGACCTGCTTCACCACACTGCTGGTATGGACATCACTTGATCTTGAGGATGGTTGATACTGTCGCATTACATTACTTGCATTCCATATCCCATCTGGGCCTGCTTCACTAAGCTCCTGAGCTACTGACTGTTGGTGGCCCACCCTGCTGCTTGCTGCCTGTGTGAAGACTGCTTGCCTTGTCCTTAGGAGGACTCTGCTGTCTGCTTTCTTGACCTTGGACCTGGCAGCCCTCGTGAGTTGGAGGACTTCCAGTATATTGGCTGTTTCACAGAAGTTAGTTGAACATAATCCTCTGTACTGCTGGGTGGACTAATTAGTGTTATATTCCTTCCTGCTGTATAAACTTATCCTCTTATGTAGATAAAATCGTAAGTGTCCTGATTTCGTTTCTCTAGAGGACCCTGCCTAACACATTCAGGATGTGGTTGTACAATCTAAGAAAACTAGAAATCATCAGTAATAAAATGGAAAGCATAAAGGTCAATATTGTAGGCATAGGTGAACTGAAATGGAGGGGTACTGGCCATTTGAATGATATGGCTTACTGAACTGGAAAAAATAAGTTTAAGAAGAATGACGTCACATTCATCTTCAAAACTCACAAATTTCATTAGTGTAATATCAAGCTTCTACATTATATGAAAGCATAGACATCAGGCTTGGATGAAGGCTTAATAACAACCTATAATATTCGGATGACAAAACTTTGCTTGCTGAAAATGAGGATTAACTGAAGAACTTCATGATGAAGATCAAGTATTGCAGCCTTCAGTATGGATTACAACACTATGTAAAGAAAACAAAAATCTTCACAATTGGATGAATAGGTATCCTGAGAGAGTAAAGATTGATTGTGTCTTGCTTGAATCCACAATCAATGCTTATGGAAGCAGCAGTCAAGAGATAAAATGACATTGGGTAAATGTGCAGCACAAGACCACTTTTAATATGTTAAAATGCAAGGATGTTACGCCGAGAGCTAAGAAGTTCCTGACCCAAGTCATGTAATTTTCAATCACTTCCTATATATGTGAAAGTTGCCTATTAAATAAGAAAAATCAAAGAAAACCCACTAGTTTGAATTTTGTGCTAAATACCACGGACTGACCAAAGAACAAATAAATCTGTCTTGGAAGAAATACAGCCAGAGTGCTCCTTAGAAGCCAGCATGACAAGATTTCATCTCATGTATTGTGCACATGTTATCAGGAGAGACAAGTTCCAGGAGAAGGACATGGTGCTCGGTAAAGTGGCAGGGCAGGGAAAAAGAAGAAGGCCTTGGTGAGATGTATTGACACAGTGGCTGCAACAATGA
This sequence comes from Echinops telfairi, assembly GCF_000313985.2. NCBI lineage: Eukaryota > Metazoa > Chordata > Mammalia > Afrosoricida > Tenrecidae > Echinops > Echinops telfairi. The sequence continues at coordinate 42,480,111 of NW_022103898.1, read as the reverse complement.
GTTCAAACATACGAGTAATTGTGAGGATGGTACAAGCCCGGTGGTATTTTGTTCAGCTGTACATAAGGCCACAATAAGTCAGAATTGAATGGAGGCCACCTAACAACAACAGCATTAATATTACCTGAAAATAAAATTTTACTGGAGATCATTCAAAAAGGGTTGCAGTAGTACATCAACAAGGAGCCACCAAGATGGATTCACAAAATGATGCTGCATGAAGGATATTATTGCTGATATCACATGGCCTTTGCTCAAAAGAGAGAATCCAGAAAGATATTTGCTTGTGGTGTCTTGGACAATGCAAAGGCATTCAGATGTGGTGATTGAAACAAACTATGGATACCACTGAGGGAAAAAATGGGAATTCCAGAACACTTAATTAGGCTTATGGGGAACCTGGGCCAAGTGGCAGTCCTTTGAACAGAACAAGAGATACTACATGGATTCAAATCTGGAAAAAATTAGCTGAGGGTTTTTTCCTTTCACTATACTTATCCAATCTGTATGCTGAACAAATAATGAGAGAAGCTGGGTTATGTGAAGAACATGGCATAGGATTTGAGGAATGCTAATTAATATTTGATATGCAAAATGATACAATCTTGCTTGCTGAAAGTAAAGGTTTTAAGCACTTATTCCTGATAGATTATGATGCAGGGTGAGTTAGTTAATTGTGCCAACCTGGCCGATAATCACATGTGGGGCTAATTGAAAGGCAGAGGGATAAATTGGTGGTGAGCCTCGCCTTGCTAGTTCTCGGGTCTCTTGCTTTGTGATGGTTGCACCGGGTGCAGCTGCCTTAGCAGTTCCCTGCTTCAACTTGCAAGATTGACTTCCTACAAGACATCCCCAAGGAGAAGCTACGTGGACCTATCCCGATGCAGCCCTGGGTGCTGGAGCAGCCATGTGGAGACCCCTGCTAGTGCTGAGATGCTTGTTCATTTACTGACTCAGCTTTCCTCCTGCAGTCGGCATCTTTGCCTCTGTTTTGTGAGGTGGAGGACTTTGTGGACTGGTGTTGGGTTAATGGGTTAATGTTGAACTTGTGAGCTTGGGCAGCATTGGGTTGGGATGTTTTCGTGATGCACACTTTCTTTACATAAAACTCTCTTATACATGAGTTGCTGTGGATTTGTTTCTCTAAAGTATCTAGACTAATATACAGGGTGAAGAAAATCACAATCCTTACAACTGGATCAATAGACAACATTAGAGTAAATAAAATTTTAAGCTTTGAGCATTTCATCTTGATTGGTACTACAATCAATATTTATGAAAGTAGCAGTCAAGAAATCAAAACTCATGCTGCATTGGGCGAGCCTAATGCACACGATCTTTTTAAGGTGTTGATATGTAAAATATCGCTTTGAAGACTAAGGTGTGCCTGAATGAATAGGAAGACAGAACAAGAACTGATGTATCCAAACTATGATATTGGCAATGAACACTGGAAGTACGATGGATTAACAGAAGAATAAACTAATCTGTTGTAGAAAAAGTATATACAGGACACTCCTTAGAAGTGAAGATTGTAAGACTTTTTCTCACATAATTTGGAAATATTATCAAGATAGATCAGTCCCTGGAAAAGGATGTCATGTTTGGTAATGTAGAAAGTCATTTCAAAAGAGGAAAACCTTCAAGGAAATGCATTGACACCATGGCTGAAATAACAGGCGTTAGCCTAACAATTGTGAGGCTGACTCTTGACTGGGCCACGGTTTGTTCCTTTGAACCTCGGGTCAGTACGAGTGGGAACTGAATCCAGGACACCCAAGAGCAACAACAGCGACACGGATCATTTAAATTAGCCCTAACTCATACTGTTCAGAGTCCGAGTTCAAACTTTTGGGAGTGGGATACTAAAATGCTCTTGAGTCTCTGGAAAAAACTCTTGACAATGATACACTTGCTACTTGGGATCCTGGCTGCAAAACAAATGCTAAGTCATACTTTCAAATTTGCCTTTTTTTCTTAAAAGCAAACATTTCTTTCAGTTAGGGAAATAGAGGTACTCATGTAGGTCTTTCATACAAGGTAAGTAGCAAAGAGTGAACTTTCAAAGCCAAGGGTTACCTGCACTGAAATAAATCACATGCAGCATAATGGAAACCATCAGGGGCATCAAAAGTCAAAGCTCTGACTTCCGAGGTAAAGGATAGAAAGCACAGGATGTTGCAACTAGTTGGAAGGTAGGAGATAGGAAGGGAGTAAGAAATAACCAAGTTTTCAAGTCTTCATGGTTGAGGCAATATTGAGCTTGAGGAAGTAGTTTTGAGATGGAAACAGTCAAAATTATGTTAGGAGCCATCAGGGAATATGCATAAATGTGATCAGAAGACAAAGGAAAATTACATGAGATTCATGAATGAAAGATGAAGCACAGAGACTCATAGGCACATATTTGGTTGATGTTCTCAAGATGAAAATCCACCATTTTACAAAGTACGAAAAACTCTTATTTGGGATGAAAACAGCATATGGATAATGTTTACCATTTAAAATATTATGTATTCATTCTTAAATAAATATTTCTTATTAAGTAAAATTAAAACTTCCATCCTCAGTGAAATGGACTGACACAGTCGCTGTAACAATGGGCTCAAAATAAAGCCATTTGAGAGGCAGGGACAGGACCAGGTGACCCGTATTCCAGTCGTACATAGGGGCGCAAAACATTTTCTTGAATTCTCCAAGGACTTTTGAAATAAGTAACTGAACCTCTAAGTGTGACTATTAAGCAAGTTTAGTTTGGGTAATATCTACCTTATGATACCAGGTTTTTAATAACTTAGAAAGCAAAGTCAAAATCTGTCAACCTCTCATGTTAAAGACAGGAGCTTATTATGCTTACTTATGTCAGCAAAGCATTTGATAGCTCTGAAACGGAATCTGTTGTATCAAATAAGTTGATTAATGAGAAAAACTTCTTCAAGATTTTCTTTTATTTTAAATAAAGTACACATAAAGAACTGCATAATATGTACACTAGTATTTGATACCAAAGTTCAATGGTTACGGGCCTCAGGCAAATTCTCAATGGCTTCCAAAAGTATTAGGCTCTCAGTCAAAATGAAAATTCATTCTCCATTGGAGCCTACTAAATCAACACTTGTCACATTAAATCCTTCAGCTATTTTTACTGTTTAGAAAATGCAGTGACTAATCTTAATGCGAAGGTTCAGTATAAAGCACACACACATTATTTATGAGGATGGAATTGTGACAAAGCAAATTTATTTATAGTTTTCAGTCATATTTTAATTTTTGTAATTTAGATTATTTTACATATAATTATTAGAACAAAAATATTTTATGTTTTGGTGTATACTAAAAAATTACTTATAGCAAAAGATATGCCAAAGTATTCTGGGAGCTATGACAGAAGCTTGGGTATTTCAAAAATGTTTATTAAAATTTTATTTACTAAACATGTAATAATATGATACCAGTATTATACCTAAATACCAATGTTTCAATTACATTTGAATTTATGTCTTGGGGTAATTCCATTTGAAAAACTCTCTACTGTGTCATTAATTGAAGACTATGAAGAAATAGCAAATCCAGACTTAAATATGTTATCACATGATAGCATGTAGAAGGCTGACTATGGATCTCTCTACAATTAGCAGACTTAGATACATTTAAGTTTCTCAGGTTTAAGAAAACATGCATAGGAGTTAATGCAACAAAGTAAATCAAACAAAAAAGGAATAAAAGTTGCAAAGCTAGCATACGGTAATAGCTACAACTTCATCTTCTTGATTGTCGATGTGCTTATAAAAATGTACCCGTTACCCTCATAAATTCATTTTATAAATATTAAATGATACCAATATCACATGTAAAATTTAAACACACAAATACATAATTTAATATTGTTTAATATGTTCAGAGATAATATTATGTAAATACCTATAAAATACATGAACTCATCTTAAATTTCATGATTATAAAGGATGATCTTACCTAGACTCAGAACATGTTTGCTGATAACCAATTAAAGGGTATTTCCATTATATCACTGCTTCTTTAAAAGTCAACTCAGTTTTTAAATTCTGGGATCTGACTCGAGGTCCATTAGGAATTACCAAGGAGAGCAGATTTTTTTCTCTAAATTATGGTACCAAATAGTACTCTAACATCTCACAAAAACTGAGAATTCATCCATCCTCTTAACTAGGTGTTACATATAACTTCAACACAATTATCTTCTTCATATTTTAGAAACTATTTGACCTGACAACTCCATGAAGCCTGATAACACACCTCTTTTGTGTCCTGAGACTCAAAAATAGCTTCTTGTTCAAATGTGTACTTGCTCAATCAATCAGATCTCGGGGTGGGGGTGGGGGGTGCAAAAGTGTTTTGCTTTTGGCTTTTTCTTAATAACTAAAAAATACACGTTTCTCTCTTCCTTGCATACACATACACACTCACACAATCAGAAAACAAACACATTGAATACATCAAGCTACTTACATTGAGAATTCTAGAATATAAAAAGCATTATATACAGTAGCATCCCTTGCCATATAGTTGGAAGGACACAAATACATTAACCAAGTATTTCAAGTTAAGGGTTTATACTGTCATCTTTTATCTAGTATCAGTAGACTCAGAATTATTTCAGGTAGCCTAAAAGGTAATAGAGAATGTGTAATTCTTGCACTTAAAAACCATGATCTGGCTATCGTGGCCTGTATATATTATGATGCTAACAGTAAGCTTCTTGAAAAACTCCCCTTAGCTCAAAATATGTATTCTTATAGGTGAGAGCAATTTACAGATTTTTAAAATACTTCAGGCTTATCCTACACTTTCATAGTTTTAGTTATGTCTCCACAGCTTGTAATACTAGTACTCCTTTGTGAGCTAAAATCAGCTCAATGACAGTGAGTGTTTTGGAGTTTTGATATTATAAGTTGCAATTGCATTGTCTTTTTCTATATTTTCCTATTGCCTTGGTTACCTAGAGCTGCCATAACAAATATATCAAAAGCAAAAGAACAGAACATTATCTTCCCATAGTTCTGAAGACAAAACTCCAGATCCGAGTCTTCACCATGGCAGTCCCTTAGATGAGCCTCTAACCTAAGTTCTAGTGTCTGTAAACAATCGCTGACATTCCTTTGCTCATAGATGATCCTCAATCATTGTCTGACCGTGTGTGTATGTGTGCATGTTTGTATTTATGTATGTATGTACACATGTGCGCATGCACTTTGTGTCTTAACTATTAGATTTAAAACACACCTATTCATGTACACTAAATTAGCATTAGAAAAAATATTTTCAAATAGTATTACATCAAAAATATAGGAATTAGGATTCCAACACATATTTTTAGAGAACATAATTTAATTTATAACGCTATTTTTGTGCATACAATGTAATTGATTACAAAGAAAATCCCAAAGCATATTAAAAATCCTTTGATAATAAGTCAAGTTTTAAAAGTTGCACTACCTATATGTATTTCTTTCTTATATCAATTGTATATCTTATGCTAGCAACAACCAATTTGGCAAATGGAATTACAAAGCCTTTTTTTCTGTTTGCTTTTATTTTTATTTTTTTAATCATTATATTGGGGACTTATAGAACTCTTATCATAATCCATACATCAATAGAATCAGGCATGTTTGTACATTTGTTGCCCTCATTCTTTTCTAGACAGTTATTTTCTATTGCACACTTAGAGCTCTTTTAAAAGCTCTAAGAAACAGAAAATTAAAAATGCATTAATTATGTATAAGACCTGGATAGTGAAAATTATAAAAATGACTACAAGAAATAAACATTATAAGTGGATATATTTTCTCCAAAAATATTATCTCTACTCACTTTATATTGTAAAAATATCAGTTTCTCCAAATTGATGCATAAATTCAATGCAATTCCAATAAATATTCTTGTAAAAATTTACAAGTTGACTCTAAAAGTTACACAATGATAAAAATGGATACAAAACAGGTAAAACTTTTTTTAGTTTAAGAATTCTTACAATGCTATAGTAATTGAGACTGTGAAAATCGCTTAAGGGTAAATACATAGATAATAAGATCTATTGTAGTGTCTAATTCTTGACTAACATTTATGATCCATTAACTTTGTCAATATAACTCTGTCAATATAATTCAATGGAAGAAAATATGTTCAATAATCGGTGCATGGGTAACCATATGGAAAAATTCAATCTCCGCTCCAACTTTATATCTTTCACAAAAACCAATATTAATGATAGTTTCCTTTCATATTAATGTAAGAATATAAAATGTACTGAATAAAATAGGACAACATCTTTACAATCATGGGTTAAGCTAAGATTGCTTAAAAGGACAAACAATATTAGTATAAAGGAAAAATGTTAATTGGATATTAATAAAATTAAAAGTTCTCTGTCAATAGAAATACTTCAGACTATGAAAGTGTAAATCAAAAACCTGGATAACATGTCTTCATTGCAGATATCAAAGGAGTCCTGATGGCATAGTGGGTTACATGTGGGGGTCCTAACCACAAGGTCAGCAGTTCAAATGCACCAGCCCCTCTGGGGGAGAAAGATGAGGCTTTCTGGTCCAATAAAGATTTACGGCTTCAAAAATCCGCAAGATACTTCTGCTTTGTCCATAATGTTCCTATGAGTAAAAATTTATTTGATGGTAATGAATTTTCTTTTACTTTATAAAAACATTTTTCTCATACATTGAATAGTGTACAACAAACTACCATAAGCAAACAAAGATATAAATATTTCACATGCAAAAGAAACCCAAATACATTTACAGAAGTGCTGAACTGGAAACAAATTCCCATTAACAATATATTCTGACCCAAACTCACTGCTATTGAGCGGCTTGTGTGGCACCACGTTAAGGCTGTAAATCTGTACTGAGCAGACAGTTTCATCTCCACCCACCAGAACCAGGGGGCATTGTGGACTGCTGAAGCTGACCTGATGGTGCGCAGCTGCCCAACTTCGGGCACACCGTGCCACCAGGGTTCCATTCCATGCCGTCCAGTCCAACACCAAGCAAACAACAGAAGTACTGCTAATGAGTGCAACAGTATTCGTCGATCTCAAAACCATGCCGAGCGCAAAAGAGTATATAATATATGATCCCCTTATTGGAAGGTCTACAAGAGACAAAATTAATCTATATTGACCGAATTCATATGAGTGTTGTGGTTGGATGATGGGTAAGTTCCTTCATCGTCGAGCTGGTAAAAGGACACACAGTACTGGTGATGCATTGATTCTCCGTGGTAAAGAGAACTAGGTGACCTTTGGATCCTTCCAGTGGAAACGCACATAGAGAATTAGTGTACTATGAAAATTATGTGCCAATAAAACTGTTCAAAAAATAAACATCTATTACAAGCTCTAATGGAGAAATGATTAAACTGCTAAAGGAAAGACTGGCGAGTCAAACCCATCCATCCACTGCATAGGAGAAAGTCCTGGTAATTTGTCCATAAAGACTACAAACTAGAAAATGCGGCAGTTCCCATCTGTCCCATGTGGTCTCTAAGTGGAAGTTGACCTGACAACATTTAACACGTACAAGCCTGGGCAGGGGCGGGAATCTAAAGAATATGTACACACCAATACTTTCCAGTCATTTCCGACTCTGGGTAATCCCGTGTGTGTCAAAATAGTGAAGTCTGAGGGTTTACCTGAGTTTTCAATAGTACCTTGCCAGTCCTTTCTTCTGTGGCACTTTTGGAATGTATAAGAAAACTATAACATGGTTTGTTTGTAAGAAGGATACTGTCTTTCAATGGAAACTTTCCACATTGTTTAAAATTTTGGTCACGTTACTTATATGGCTTTTCCCCTTAAAAATATTAGTATCTGTGTGGAGTGAAATGGATGATTCTGCTTTTCTTTTTAATTTTCTGGAGTTTAAAAGGTAAGGATCTGCAGACATAAATCACAGCAGAATTACATCTAAATCAATAACTAACAACAAAAAAGCTTTAGTGTAGAAAATGTATGGCTTATTTCCAAAACTTCACTATCAATCCCTAATCAGTCAAAAATCTGTATCAAATGTCATGAAAATAAACTTAAACTACTAGGAAATGGGGTTCAATTCTGAAAAAAATAATTTTTGTTAATTTTAAAAATCTCGTAGTACATAATAAAAAGCAAACTGGCCTATTCAGTTGTCAGAAACAGTGCATCATCATCCAGGAGGTTTCCTGTGGCCCTAGCCGGCTCTTCCCACGGCCCTCGCTCTTCTTCGCTGTTTTATACAGCTGTGGTGTAGAAACTGCTTTAGTATTTTGTTATCATGTGGCTTCTTCAATCCTTTGTTTCCATAGAATCAATTTCTGAGCAAGGTAGTTTCTTAAAGGCTTATTCTTGAGAAATGAGCATCTGGCAGGAAATATGGAATTGTCAAAACTAATTATGGGACCTTGGCCACAGCACTTCATCTTTCTGAGCACAATGCTGTAGATTTGAATACCTCCTCTGTGCCAAGCACTATGCTCACCTACGAAAATATGCTGTTTCTAGGATGATTTTAAAATTCTATGAGTTTAGAAATTTTCCAAATATCCCCATCCTAATAGAATTGAGCCATTGATTAATCCAATTTTTAATTAGAAAAAATTCAATAAGCATGAAGCCAGTTTTAGGAAGCTTCTAATTTAACGCTAAACAGCATTTAGAAAAAACATGGACAATATATTACACCTGAATTGAAGAAAAGCAACAATTTTCTTTGTAGCTATGTCTACCATTTTGCTCTCTGAGTTCCTAAATGTTTTTAATAGAAAGGTACAGAGCTTGTTCCTCTCCTTGCTGAGATCCTGGGAGGATTCTCCAGATCATATGCATAAACCACGCTGCCCCATTCAGAGGGCTGCGCATAGAGAGAACATTGTTATTATTTCCCTTATGGTGCAAAACATGCTGCATGATAAGCTCTGCTTCCCAAAGGGATCGGCCATTCCCGTTTTCTATTGAAAGGGGAATGAATTATGTTTCAGCCAGGGAGCACATGAAAGTTCTCTCAATAAATACCGCTTTGTTGCCCTTAGTGATCACATAATTATAAAATGTTCCTGCATTTTCTGATGTTAAAGCTAACACTACAAAATTTCATTAAAAATTTGATCATCATACTTATGCCAGTATGCAAATTCAAAAAATACAACAGTGTTAAATCATATTGGGAAAATAGTTTTACTGTGTAATTAATTTACTTGGCTCTCTGTGGCTGGTAGACAGAGAACAGTTTATATTTTTCTTTGCAAGGGGAAGAAAGACAGCTTTTAACATTAGGTCTGACAAGAGGGTGAGAAGCTAGCGATGCCAATGCTGGCCACTTTTCTTCCCTCCCTCTCTGTCACTTTCTGCACACTGAATGATCACTTCAGTATAAACAAAGCATACATCAAGCAAGGGGCTCGAGACACAAAAATAAATAAGCCTTAAAAAGACCATTTCTACAGGACAATGTGATTTGTACATGATCTCCAATATAAGGAACAAAGTATTGGCACCTCCACAAAGTAAAAGCACCTCCACATAAGGTATGATCAGTTTGACTATCAACATGCCAGCGCTCTACAATGAGTAGTCACAAATGTCCAGTGTATCAGCATATTAGCATACAGCATGTGGAATTTATGCACACTGGTTCCCCGAATTTTGTTTATGTGTTGCTTGCTCTGAAAGGTTATAACTTTGACAGGTGCTAAAATGTTATGGGAAAGGGGATGTTATTTTTATGATTCCAAGATCACATCTTGTATGTGGATTAGAAATGTAAGTAGCAATTTTGTTGTCAGGTGATGCATGATATTCCTAAGTAAACAGAAGATATAGACAGAAGGAAAGGGGGCAGTCTTTAGGACAGCCATGATAAAATACCACAAATTGGGTCAGTTCTAAGTGCAAAGCCTTTTGTCTCGCAGTTCTAGATGTTAGTAATGCACGTGTAGTATGTTGTCTGGGCCATGCTCTCATTGAAGTCTTCACAGGAAAATCTTTTCTCGCCTCGGCCAGCTTTTGGTGGTAGTGTTGTGAGCTGCCAGGGGGTCGGCTCCTTGCATAGGGACCCTATGCACGACAACACGAACCACTGCCGAGTCCTGTGCCATCCTCACCAGTGTGCCTATGCTTGAGCCCATTCGTGCAGCCATCGTGTCATTTCACCTCCTTGAGGACCTCCCTAAGTTTTGCATCTCCTCTACTTTCCCAAGTATGATGTCCTTCTCCTGGGACTGGTCTCTCCTGGCAACATAACCAGAGTGTATATAAGATGAAGTCTCACCATCCTTGCCTCTAAAAGGAAGATTCTGGTGGTACTTTTTCCAAGATAGACTTATAGCCAAGACAGATTGGTTGCCTCCGGTAATTTTTGTACCCTAGTAGATTCTCTTCACATGATTGACTTTCTGCTATCTCCACGTGTCTCTTCTCCTATTAGGCTGTCACCACATTTTCCCTTAACTAATATTATTTTTAATTATCTCTGTGGAATTTATAATTAACTTCAGCCAAAGAATCTAGTCTTTGTGTTTGGGTATGTGAGCCGTATCTTACAATCATACAAAATTTAGAACTATCGTAGTCACTGAAATCCCTCAGATGAAACCTGCAAACCCTCTCTGAGGAGTTGGGATGCTGAAATGACATGGGTTGAGGCTGACCAGGCAAAAAAGGCCACATCAGGTCACCTAATGAGGTGGGGCATGATTTAATCAAATTTGCTTAAGAAATGAGGCTGTAATAAAGGATCTGAGCATGGAAGCGCCCTGGGCTTTGAGGTAATCAATCAAGATATGGATTCACATTGGTGAATAACACCTCTCTTATTAGAACATGGAAGCTCCATGATAGGAACCCACCTAGTCTCTGCCTTAAATCTATCTGAGTTGTGTCATTATTACTGAAGTAAAGCTAAAATTGTAGAGATAGCACTTTTCATAGTTTTGTGAGTCATTCTAAAGAATTCTCAAATCCAAGGGAGTAGGGGAATCAGCAGGTCACAAGTGGTGGGAGATTGGCAACCACTGAGCTTATGAGAGGTATCCTGAGAAAGACACCACTCAAATTTTATTTTAATCATTTTCTTGGGGGCTCTTACAGGTCTTATCACAATCCATACAATCCATTGTGTCATTCACATTTGTACATATGTTACCATCAGCATTTTCAAAATATTTTCTTTCTACTTGAGCCCTTGTATCAGCCACTCATTCTTCCCTCTCTCCCCACTCTCCCTGATGAACACTCGATAATTTATAAATTATTATTTTTTCATGTCTTATACTGACTGCTGTCTCCCTTTACCCGCTTTTCTATTGTTCGTCCTCCTGGGTGGGGGTAGTTATATGTCAATCATTGTGATCAGTTCCCCATTTCTCTCCCAAACTTCACCTTACCCTCCTAGTATCACTACTTTCACTATTAGTGCTGAAAGATGTATTTGTCCTGGATTCCCTGTGTTGGGAGCTCTTAACTGTTACGGTGTACATGCTCTGGTCTAGCCAGATTTGTAAGGTTGAACTGTAGTCATGATAGTGGGGGGAGGAAGCTTAAAGAAGTAGAGGGAAGTTGTATGTTTTGTCGGTGCTACACTGCACCCTGACGGGCTCATCTCTTCCTTGTGGTCCTTCTGTGAGGGGATGTTCAATTGTCTTTGGGCTTTAGATCTCCACTCCACTGATACAATTTTTTTGTTCTGGGTCTTTGATGCCTGATCATGATCACACACAGTGGTGTGATTCTTCCATGTGGGCTTTGTTGCTTCTGAGTTAGATGGCCACTTGTTTACCTTCAAGGCTTTAAGACCCCAGATGCTATATATTTTGATAGCTGGGCACCATCAGCTCTCTTCACTACATTTGCTTATGTACCCATTTTGTCTTCAGCAATTTTGTCAGGGAAGGTGAGCATCACAGAATGCTGGGTTATTAGAACAAAGCGTTCTTACATTGAGGGAGTACTTGAGTAGAGGCCCAATGTCCGTGTTCTACCTTAATACTTCACAAATAAATATACATACATAGATATATTTCCCTATAATATATGCATTTACATGTGTACATGACTGTATTTAGACCTCTATAAATGTCCTTTGCCTCCTAGTTCTTTCTTCTATTTCCCTTTACTTTCCTCCTTTTCTACTATCATGTTTGACCTTCAATCAGCTTCCATTAATTCTTCTTGGCTACATTGCACTTGATCAAGACCCACCATGCATCTTACACTCTCCTCGTCTTCGATTTTAGATCCTTGTTGTTCCTTTGTTGCTAGGTTGATTGACACTCCCCTTACTTTCCCCAGGTTCCCCATCTCCTATGGCATCCCGCCACCTCCCACCCTCCACCTCTGGAACCATCACTCCCATTGTTTTCTCTTCCAGATTGTTTATCCGGCCTGTCTTATCTAGATAGACATGAAAAAATGATAGCAAACACAAAAGCAAAAGTAAACAACATCAATAAAAGAAAAGTGTATAAGTAGCTCCAGGTCTGTTTTTGACCTTTATGAGTGTTTTCCAGTTGAGTATGTTGAGGCCACTTCATTGCTCTGCCACCCGTGCTGCTCTGTTGCATACCTTTAGTGTTTCACCAGTTTGGTGTGGTCAGATCAGGCACTGTGTCTCCAATGTTGTCCCCCATAGCACTATGGGGCAGTGAGGGATGTTGTGTCTTGTGGTAGGGCTGGCCCTATGGTCCTCTTTATACACTGTCTGCTCGGAGGAAGAATACTGTCCTCATGGCTTGGTGGACCAGGATGTGCTCCACTGGCCCTCCCTCCTTCCCTCTTGGTTTGCTCCCGTGTCATCTAATCAGACATGCCCCTCTCCCTGAGCTGTAGCTTCAGTGCTGTCCTCTGTAGTGCATTCTTCAGGGGCGGGGTGGGGGAGGGCAGGGGGTTGTCCACATAGCTGGAATTGGGGCCAGTTACACAGACTTATCTTTTGAAAACCTCGAAATTTTAATGGTAAAGTTAGTAGTGGGACCCCAAGGAATTCTGTGCTTAGAGCTGGCCTCCTGAAGGGGCAGTAAAATAACCTCAAATTTATAGTCAGTTATCAAAAATGAGATTGTGTGCCATGGAGTCCAGTCTCCCAAGTTTGCTTTGGAAGTTCAGACAACTGTGCCCTATAATTTGTGATGTTGACCTGGGTGGTAGTAAAAGATGAATGGAAACAATTGACCATAGATTATATAGAAAAGCTATAGCCTCTACTCTCAGGATCACTGGTGATATAGTGGTTAAGCTTTGGGCTGAAATCTGCATGGTTGGCAGTTCAAAACAACTAGTAGTTTTGTGGAAGAAAGACTGGACTTTCTAATCACATAAACAGTTACAGCTGCAGAAACACAGTGAGTTCACTATGAATCAGGATTGACTCAATGCAGTGATTTTGTATTTTTAGTATCCTCAATCCTCTTTACAAACAAGTCATATTGAGATATGTGAACCAAGGGTTAGGCCTTCAACATAGCTTCTTTGGGTTATTGGCAATTCAATCCATAATGAGGAGACATTGACTGCATTAGTTTTGTATGCTTCTGGGTAATTTGCTCTTGAGACATCTCATTTAACATAAATCACAGGTCATACATTTTCATGCTCAAAGGTATCTTAATATGAACTAGGGACGTGGGACATGTCATGAAGAAAGGCTCTTCCCAGTAAATGGGCAGCCTGTTTGGTAAAGTAGAGGATCAACAAAAGGAGGAAAACTGGATGAGATGGGTTGACTCAGAGCTACAACGATGGACTCAACCATCAATAGCACCATGCTGATGAATTACTGGGCAGTGTTCCGTCTATCGCCGATAGGGTTGTGATGAGTCCGAGGTGAATCAAAGGCCCATAAAATCAGAACAACTCGTTCACTAGCCACCGTGCTTTCCTGTGTGCTTGGTGTTTGTCTATTGGTTCCAACTCCTAGCCACCCATGTACAACAAAATGAAACTACCAGGGCCTATGCCATCTCGTCACTGTTATTGCTATGCTGAAGACCATTTTTGCAGTTACTAAGTCAACCATCTAACTTAGGACCTTTCTATTTTTCACGTACCTTCTTTTCCTGGCATGGTATCTTTCCCCAGTGCTGATCCCCTTTGATAACATGTACAGAGCCCAAGAGGAAAAGTCAGTCTTGCCATTCTTGCTTCTAAGGAACATTCTGACTGTACAAAAAAATAATACTAACCTCACTGCCATTGAGTTAATTCCAACTCATAGTGACCTATCAGTTATTTCATGGCCTCTCTGGGTTTCCAAGACTGTTTATCTTCTCCAGGAGCCAAAAGGCTCATCGTCCACCGGCAGTGTGACTGGTGGTTTGAAATTGTTGATCTTTTCAGCAGCCCACCGTGAAATCCACTGCACCACCAAGACTCCTCATGCCGGCTGTACTTCCTCAATAACAGATTAGTTCATTTATCTGTGTCGCCATGGTGTATTCCATATTCTTATCTAACACCATCATCCTAATGTATTAAATATTCTTTATTCATTGTTCAAATTTCAGTCATGTGAGACAACTGAAAAGACCATGGTGATTTTGTACTTTAATACTTTCAATTGTGTGGTGCAGCAGAATCACCCACTGCAATATATTGTTTGATTTCGTGACCGCTGCTTCCAGAAGTGGTTTGTGGATTCAAGTAAAATGAAATCCTTGATAGCGTCAATCTTTTCTCTGGAAATCATCATAATTTCATTGACCCAGTTGGGAGGGTTTGTGCTTTATTTTGAGCTGTAATTCATAGCTAAGGCTGCAGCTGATCTTCCATAAGTATCCCAAGTCCTCTTGGATATCAAAGAGCAAGTTTGTGTTATAGCCATATAGTAGGTTGTTATTGTCTTCCTTTAATCCTGCTTCTTTCTTCCTCATATAGTCCATCTTCTTAAATTATTTGTTTACCATACAAGTTGAATAGCTATGGTGAAAGGCATACCATTCTTGATTTAAAATCATTCAGACAGAATCCCTTTGTTGTGACTGCTTCTTGGTTGGTGTACAAGTTCCAAATGAGCACAATGAACTATTCTGGAACTCTCATTCTTCACAATGTTACCTATAGTTTGTTATCACACACAATGGAATACCTTTGCATAGCAACTAAAACTCAAGTTAATTTCTTTCTGGTATTCTCTACTTTTAGCCACAATCTATCTGACATCAGCAATGCTATTTTTCTTTCTATGTTCTCATAAAAGTGCACTCCCAATCAATGTACTCTTATTATCATCTTTTATACCCAATTATATTTTGTAAAAAATTACTTGTGTGAAATATGAACAGTTTTGTTTTAGCATTTCTGTATTCTTTTGGGTTACCTTTCCTTGGCATTGGCACAAATATGAATCTATTCCAACTGATTGGCCAGGTAGCTATCTTCCAATTTCCTTGGCATAGGCTAGAGAGTATGTACAGTACCGCATCCATTGTTGAAATATTTCAATTAGTATCCTGTCAATTTCTGTAGTCTTTTTTCCCCAATGCCTTCAATGCAGCTTGGACATCTTTCTTCAATAACATAGGGACTTAATCATATGGTACCTCTTGAAAAGCTGGAACATCAATCAATTGTTTTTAGTGCAGTGACTCTGCATAGTCTTTTTATTTCCTTTTGTTGCTTCCTATATGATTCAATACTTTGCCCATTGAGTCCTACAATATTGTAGCTCAAGGCTCATATTTTTCCTTTAGTTATTTCAGTTTAGGAGATGCCATGTTCTTCCCTATTGGTTTCAGACTGCACGTTTCATTATCATACTTCACTTTGTCTCCTTAGCTGCTCTTTGAAATTTCTGGTTCAGTTCTCTTGCTTCATAAGTTCTTCCATTTGTGATGTTCAGATTTGAGCAAGTTCCAGATTCTCTGGACATTCACCTTGGCCTTTTCTTCTTTACCTGCCTTTTTAATAGCCTTTAACTTTCTTTACATATGATGTTCTTGCTCAAGCCCGCAAGTCATCTGACCTCCAGTCATAAGTTTTAAATGTGTACAATACATTTTAGAAACGATCTCTAAATTAAGTTGGGATACATGCAGGGTCATTCCTTTTCAATTTTTCTTCCTTGGGATAAGCTAACAAAACAAAAACTCACTGCCATCAAGTCAGTTGTGGCTCATGGTGGCACTACAGGACACGGTAGAATTGTCCTGTGAGTGTCTGAGGCTGTAACTCTTTACGGGGAATAGAAAGCCCCACCCAGCTCCTTGGAGCTGGCTAGTGGTTTTGAAACGCTATCCTTGGGCATCTCAGTCCAACTTGTAACTGCCATACCACCTGGGCTGCCTTATAAGGAACTACTGCCTTGGAAACTCAATTGGGGAAGTTCTACTCTGTCTTTTAGGGTCACGATGAGTTAATATTGAATTGATGAGGACAGGTTTGCTTTATATGTTTGTGGTCATTTATTTAGTTCTTTCAACAAGAAATCTAATAGACAAGTTTATGCATAGTGAACAGTTTGGTTAAAAATTGTTAGACAATGATAATGACAATGATAAAACTGGTAGACAATAATAATGGCTGCATTTGACAGGGTTCTTTTGTTTGTTTCTTTGTTTTTATGCTGATGTGCCTAAGAACCTAAGAATCACGTGGAGGGTTTGTTAGAACACAGACTTGGGGGGCTTAGGTGTGGATTAAAACATAAGAATTTCTTCTCTCAAAAGTTTCCAGAGGACACTGAAGGTGTTCCTTAAAGATAACAGTCTGAGTATGTTTATGCTAAAGTATATTAAATTAACTTAACTGGAGTACATTCTATTTATGTTTAAAAATTCATAGAGATTCAGGCTACACGTTTTCAGCAAAATTATTTATCCTTATCCAGCTTCCCAGAGACAATTAGAAAAATGAAAACGATGTATTTTTCAGGTTCACCATTATAACCAAGAACCTCAGTTTTTAAAAGTCCCCAAGTGACATAAGCAGTTTGCATTCAGTAGCTAACCTAAAGGTTGGTAGTTTGAACCCACCCAGGGGTAATGTGGAAGGAAAGCCCTGACTCAACTCCATAGCAACCAATAACAACAATGTGATGAAGTGCTTGCTGTTGTTGTTGTTAGGTGCTGTTGAGTAGATTCAAGTTCATAACTGCCCCGTGGATACTAGAAGGAAACCCCGCCCGGTTCTGCAGCATCTTCACAGTAGTTCTTAGGTAGAGTTCATTGTTCGAGCTGTGTGTCAATCATCTTGTTCAAAGTCTTCCTCTGTTTTGTTGCCCGCCGCTCCCCCCCACCCCCCACATTACCAAGCATGATGTTCTTTTCCAGAGACTAGTCTCTGCTGATAATATGTTCAAAGACCATGAGATGAAGGCTCACCATCTTTACCTCTAAGGAGGATTCTGGCTATACTTCTTCCAAGACACACCTGTTTAATCTTTTGGTAGGCCAGAGTACTTTCAAAATTAAGTGTTCAGTGCTTAGATGATAGGTAAAAGGACTTTATAAATGGAGTTTATGGATCTTTATAAAATGTGGGAAATTATACACAGTATTACATAACATATAAATCTCATAATCAAAGACAATTATATTTCTGTATTTATATTTGTTAAAAATGCTCCCTCTAACAAAAGCAGGCTGCAAGCCCTGATTAGATTTTGATTGGATTTGAGAGTCGGGAGTGTGGGATACTCTGTAATTCACAATATCTAAATTAAGGATTGTCATTATATTAAAGAGACTCTTGGAATTACGAGGAGCTCTGCTGGCATAGCGGGTTATGCTTTGGGCTGCTAACTGCAAGGTCAGTGTGCATCTCCACCAGGCACTTCCCTGGAGGAGGCGGCTCTCTCCTCCAGTTCAGATTTACAGCCTGACAAATCCGAGAGTTCTACTCTGTCCTACAGGGTTACTATGAGTCAAATTAACTCACTAGCAGTTAGAGTTGGTTTTAAATTATTATATGGCCACTTATTCATTGTGGTTGTCTGTGCCCATCTAGAGCTAGAAATTCCACTCACTGCATTGAGGCAATGCTAACTCATAGTGGCCCCTGTGTTTACAGGAGGATTAAGCTCGGTCTTTCACCAGAGAATCACACCCAGCGCGTAACCACTACATCACCAAAGGCTCCTAGAATTCTCACAGTAAGTTTGTATTTCACTGGTAACATTTAAGCCAGTGAATCATTAACCCTGATGGTCTTAATTTCCTAGTGCTGCGGTAGTCAAAATGCCCCAAGTGAATGGCTTTCAAAAACAGAAATTTATGTTTATTGTTCTAGCCTGGTTTGGGTCCTCTTCAATAATAATCTCCTAGAAAATAGTGAACTATTGTTATTGTCCTCTCTAGTTGAGAGAGCTTTTATAAAGTATGTATTCCTTTCTGTAAATAGTCCAAAGCCGTGACCAAAGAAGCCACATAGACCCAGGGCTTCCTGAGAGCGCTGCAATAAAATCACCTTCTAGAATTGTGGTGGAGTTTAGTTTCTCCTAAATTCGGTGTCAGTGTTGGTCATTCTTATTTTTCAAGGATGACGGTTGTTCATTCTAGGATTTAGACAAGGATATATTTAACAGTTAAAGTTGGCTAAACCCGCACCTGCGTAAAGCAAAAACAACAACAAAAACCTGCAAAAGAAGGAAGCCATTTAACTTCCACTAATTATTATCCACTTCAAAAAGTGATAGGAATGTTTTCTGTCCTGTCAAAGGTGGAAACCTTTGGAGGCCCACAACAGCCGCGCGGTTTTACCAAGTTCCGGCTTTCACAGGGTTCACTGTATCTCATATTTTAATTTTAATGCTTTTAAGACCTCTAATGAAGATATTCAACCAGAAACTGATTTATTTTTCTTTCTGTTAAATTTTCTTTAACTACAGAATCGTCGCAATGTTGATTCTTTCATTAAATTAGCTTTAAATTTCATGTTTTTCTATATTTTCCATTTATTACACATGTATATATATATATATCCACATTGTTTGACATTATTTTAGTTCTAGTTTTCTTACCTCCTTCCACTTTGGGGATGGAGGGCTGGTTATGTTTGTTCCTTATGTATTTACTTTGTTGTGCTTCATAAAGTGAAAGTTAGAAGCTGAGGTCATTGATCTGAAACATCCATTCACTTCTAATATTACCATCTAAGCATACATTTTCCTTAAAACAGTGCCTTAGCAGCAACCAACATTTTTTGATCACTGTGTTATTATTCTTAGTCAATTTAAAACAGTTCCTAATTAGTCTTATGATTTTGTTTTGTTTACTCATGTGGTATTTATAAGTATTGTGTTAAATTTTCAAATATTTGGGCATTTTTCAGATATATTTAATTGATTTCTAATTAAATTTTTTTTTCAGAGAACAACTTTCTGAATAATCTCAACTTTTGAAAATGTATTGGAGACTTTTTATGACCAAGCATATGGTCTATCTGGGTTAATGTTCCATATGCAATTGGAAGAAATATGTGTTTTGCAGATGCTGGTGTGAAGTCTTTTATAAATTTTAATGAGGTTAAATTGGTTAATAGTGTCTTTCAAGTCTTCTATATATTTCCTGTTGTTTTTTCTTGTGAAAACTTATTCTACTACTAATACAATTAGTAACTTTAATTGCAGATTTATGCATTTCTCCTTTTAGACTTTTCAGTGGACCTCTTTTGTTCTTTAAAGCATTATTTTATGTGTGCATATACATTTAGGCTAGTTGAAACTTTTTTGTTGTTGTTTCTTTATTATTAAGAAAGATCACCTTTATATTTGGTAATATCCCCTTGTACTAAGAAGAACTTTGCTTCATACTAATATTAGAGTTGACATGGTATATAGTATTCATCCCTTCATATAAGATAATTTGCTTTTCCCTATTTTAAAACCGTTACTTGTACAGACTATGCAGTTGGGTCTTGCTTTGCTTAATCCATGCTGAAATGTTTTGCCACATATTTGTTATGTTTAAATTCATTTTCAGTTAATGTAATTTTTTATAGGTCATTTTTATCACTGTTTTTACACTTGCTTCATAGTTATTTTTGCTTGGGTTTTTTCTTTTCCTACTGTCTTTTGGGTTATGTGTCTTTGGTATTGTATTTCCTCCTTACCTTTCATTATTTTAATTGATTATTCATTGTGTGATCCTGAATCTGTAATGTCACAGACTACAGTCTCACTCAAGTTGATATTATCATCATACATTTTACTTCTATGACATAACTGACATTCACATCATTATTATTTTATTTTAAGTGGTTGCAAAAATAATGCATTTATTTTAGGAAAATATATAGAAGACTAGTCTCAATGAGGTGGAGATTACATGTGTTTTAGTATTCAGTTTTTCCAAAATACTATTCTGCTTCATTATCCCAATCACTACTGCTCTGTCAGTATATTCCCTCCTGTCCAGGGTTCTGTAATTCACTGTAAAGTCTCACAGAACTCTTGAACCACCAAAGAAATGATTGGTGTGGTTGTGGATGCTAACAAGTCCAAAAGACAAAGTTCAGATGTCTGTATAGAGAATCCTTCATATCATGAAGCTTCGGAAGCTCGTGAGATGAGGTCAGGTAAGATTAGACCACAACTCGGGCCAAAGAAGTGGATCTGGCAGAAGCCAAGCAGTGGCAAGATCCAGAGGCAGAAAGAGAATGTCAGGAAGTCAAAACAGACCTCTTGGCTTCCTTCCGTGCATGCTCAGATAGGACGGGAGGCCATACCAACAATGACTTTGCGGAAAGTGTGGTTTTGCCTTCTGCAGACCAGACCCCCAAGGAAACAACAGGTTTTGACTCGAGTCACACCCTCTAGTAAGACAAGAACTCAAAATGAGTACCATGCTTTGGTCTCATCAATACAACAGACAACTCCCTCCAAAACGGAATTATAATCACAGGTGAATGGCAAGATTTTATAATACATCACAAGGGGGAGAACCATGGTGAAAGGGTCATATTAAGCAATTAGCCACACCTCAATATTTAATGATCCTTCAAAGTAGTTAAGACAAACGAAAAAGAAACATTTTCCAACATCTTCACCATTTGTATAGATCTGTCTAGTTAGCAGCATTTTTTTATCATGGCCCTTAATAATCTCTCCACTCTGGCTGGCAAAAACGTAAAAATGTCAGCTCAATGGAGCTATTTCAGTTTATGGATTCCCCGGGTGATTTTTCTTAGTTTTCGGTTATTTACATAGCCCTTGAAATCTTCCCTTTACATATGCAGCTTAACAGCCAGGAAGGCTCGGTGCGCATCTCAGGAGTTCTTTCTCTGCATGTTTTGCTTCTCTGATATCCTGCAACACAAAACCCAGTTCTTTATCCACCCAATCACTGATGTCACCTTTCTAAGCTCAGCATGACCATAGGTTTATGTTGCATGACCCAGCATCCAGAAAGTACTGTTTTGCAAAAATCCAGAAAGTGCACAATATCACTTTTGGTGCCCTTCCACTTACAGAACATACTACAGGGCTTTCTGTTGATGAAACATGTTGTTCCATGAATTTGGGTACATTTTTGTAGTTCCTAAGAGTGGAAAGATTCGTCCACAAAGAGTTACTCCTTCAGATCCAGAAACCACATTCTTTTCTGGCACCACTATCAATCGAGTACGTTCTATGTACCAGACCCGATTCTAGGGACAGGAAATTCCTAAATGAGCTAAAGCATCAACAGTATCTGATTTCTGAAGCCATGTTTTAATGGATGGTAGAAACATTAAAAATCAAATATGCATTATATTAGATGTTAAGGAAAAAGGAGAACAGTTAAATCGGGAAGGTCTTAAAATGCAGTGGCAGATATAGATGAGATTCCATTTCTTCTCAAGCTGAGAAGACACTATTGCAGACATCTATTAATAACTGAAACTTGAAATGTACAAAGCAAGAATCTAGACAAATTGGAGGTTGTCAGAAATGAAATGAAAAGTATAAAGATCACAAATATAAGCTCCTAGGTATTAGTGAGCTGAAAAAATAGACTGCTCTTGGTCATTTTAAATGAGATAATCATATAGTTTATTATGCCAGGAATGACAATGCAAGAGGAATGGTGTAATAGTGTCATAAAGAACATTTCAAGGTCTACCTTGAAGAACGATGCTGTTGTTTAGAGGATAATATCAATCTGCATACAAGGAAATCCAGTCAATACAACTATGATTCACATTTGCATAGCAACCACTAAAGCTAGTGATGAAGAAGTCGAAGAATCGAGTTACCATATTCAGTTTAAAATTGATCAAACATGCAATCAAGATGCAGTGATGATTACTGGTGATTAAAATTTTAAAGTTGGAAACAAAGAGGAAGGAACAGTGGTTGGAAAATATGGCCGTGATGATAAAAGCAGAACTTACTAAGACCTGCAATATTACACTGCCACTGCCACGGTGGCTGAAGGTAAAATGTATTTCAATAACTTGCTGGTGAAGATGTCAGCCTTCAGTGTGGGTCACAACTCACTGTAGAGAAAACAAAAGTCCTCACAGTTAAACTAATAGGTAACATTATGATCAATGGAGAAAAGATGGACGTGTTTAAGGGTTTCATGTTGCTTGCCTCTGTAATCAACGTTCATGGAAGCAGCAGTCGAGAGGTCCAGTGATGCATTGCTTCGGGGAATTTGGCTTCACAAAACCTCTTTAACATGTTGAAGATCATCGATGTCACTTTGAGGACTAAAGTGCATCTGACCATGCCGTGGTATTTTAAATTCCCTCATATGTATGTTAGAAATTGAATATTGAATAAGGAAGACTAGAGAAAACATGATATCTTTGAATTATGGTGCTGATAAAGAATATCGAAAGTACTGGGAATGGCCAGAAGAACAAATAAAACTGCCGTGAAAGAAGTACAGGCAGATGGCTAATTGGAAAAACATAGAGAGGGTCTGTATTTGGATACTTTATCAGAAGAGGTCAGTCATGCTTGGTGAAGGGGAGGGAAGGGAGAAAAAGGAAGTCCATCAATAAAATGGATTGGCACCGTGGCTGCAGCAACAAGCTCAGACATAACAATTGTGAGCATGGTCAAGACTGGCAAGCGTTTAGTTCTATTGCACACGAGGTCTACATGAATCAGTACTGACTCATGCACACAGCAATAACAACAAGTTGCTTAAGGAAATGCAGGAGACTAAGAAATTCTCCACCAATCTCCCTGTACAATTTCTAAAATCCAATTGAATACTAAACTAAGAAGGAGGCAAGCACAGATGTCACCTGTCAGTAATAACATGGAAACAGATGAGTTTTAAGGAAGGGTGGATAAGACAACGTCTGCCCCCTGATTCTTCCCTGCTAGAGCAAGAGGGGTAACACAAAGAGATGGGCCACAATGGGAGATGATAAAGAGTCATAATTAGAAATGCATTTGATATACTTCCTTGCCTTTGGTTTTGTTTAAAGGGCATAAGTCATGATTTATAATATATTTTGAGATTAGAGTTTTTGCTTCTAGCTTATAATTCCAGAAGGAGTTGACTAGGGATGGCTGCACAGCCTGCAAAACTGCTAGTTCTCTCGCTTTCTTAAGATATTGCCTGTCTTTGCATTGCTTTATTTTTTAATAAAATAACAGCACACATTTCCGAGAATTTTCTTCTTCATCCTTATCCTTAAAAATGCTTACTTTGGTATCTGTATTGGGAGAATAATTGCCTTATATGTATGGTGAGATACACAAAGGAAACGGAACCACTCATGGAGGAGGCATTCCTGGGAAAGCACATGGTCAGGCACAGGGAAATCAACAAGCTGCCCCAGGGGAACAGAGCATGGAGGGTAACATGGAACGGACCGATCCCAATCATGACGGAGGAGTAGGTTTGTATAGCTCTTTGCCTGGGAATCCCTCTCTTCCTTTTTTTATGCTAAAGTCAGGGTCTATAGCCCTGGGTAAATTCTAATTCTACAAATATTCACAGCCTAGGAACCACAAATACAAATATTTCCAAAACATAGGCACTAAATTGTAAAACTCTTCCTCAAAACTGAATAAGAATATGACTGGAATTAACAAAATTATCAATATATTATTGTGAATGCATGTGGTTAGAGATAGACTTGTTGATTATTTTGTGGATTAGCAAAATGATAACACCATACAGATTTTTTTAAGTCAGCATTACAACAGTTAATACCTGCCTGGGAATCTCTTTTAAGGAATAATTATTTCACAAAAAGACACTTAGGAGACACATTTACAGCTGGGATAAAAATGTCTTTGCACACCAAGTCTCAATAATATATAAATAATTGTCTACTAACCACAAGAGAATGAATTTAAATTGTCTAGATAACCCAAGTTAAAAATATATTTGCAGAAACAGGTTTATCTGGTTAATTACTTTGGCTCATCATTTCTTTTGCATGCTTTGAAATGACAATGTTAAAATTACTTTGTGGAGCCATGTGAAATAACTGATCAGAGCAACATCATAAATAACGTGTTTCTTAGTACGAGGAAGCCCTGTAGTTTCTGGCAGCTGCAGTCTTTGTTCCTTTTATCTAATTTCCTAGATCATGTAAAATGTGCTCACACACTTTTTCCTGTCTCCCAGATGTTATCTGTGCCCTTTTACAAAAAGGTTTACTAAATCAACTATTGTGTTAAAAGCTGTTGCTAAAGCATCAAACTGGATTCATCTACATATATCCAGCAAATTTTACAGTTTTCCTCACTAGATTATGCGTTCAATCTTCAAACTGAGCAAATGAAAAATGAAGAAGAATGTGACATCAGGATTCGAGGAAAGCTTATTAAATACCTTCAATATGTATGTGATACATGTTTAGTGTGCCAACCTGGCCAATAGGAACATGTGGGATTAACCAGGTTGCGGTCTGATTGGAGGACAAAAAGATAAGTGGCTCTGCATGGCCTGCCCCCCTCTCCTGCTCTCTGGTGATCAGACCAGCATGTGGCTGTGTTAGTTAGTTCTCTGCCTCAACTTGTGAGCTAAACTACCTGTGGGACAAACCAACTGTGGATCCTGTCAACAGCCCCCCTTTTTTTTTATAATACAAATTTATTTAATATTGTGAATGTGTCCTCTAGTTTATTTCTTTTTTTAAATCATTTTATTAGGGGCACATACAACTCTTATCATAATCCATACACACATCAATTGTGTAAAGCACATTTGTACATTCAATGCCTTCATCATTCTCAAAACATTTGCTCTCCTCTTAAGCCCCTGGCATCAGCTCCTCATTTTCCCCCATCCTCCCTGCTACCTCTCCCTCATGAACCCTTGATAATTTATAAATTATTGTTTTGTCATATCTTACACTGTCCGATGTCTCCCTTCACCCACTTTTCTGTTGTCCATCCCCCAGGGAGGAGGTTATATGTAGATCCTTGTAATCGGCTCCCCATCGCCACCTCACCCTCCCTCCATTCTCCTGGCATCACTACCCTCACCACTGGTCCTGAAGGGATCATTTGCCCTGGATTTCCTGTGTTTCCAGTTCCTATTTGTACCAGTGTTTGTTAACACCTGGGTTTGTTAACACCACTTCCTTTCCTCCCACCTCCCCCTCTCCCATGTCCCCCCGGAACTGTCAGTCCCATTGTTTTCTCCTCCAGATTGTTTATCCATATACATATCTGGTCTAGCCAGATATGTAAGGTAGAACTGGGATCATGATAGTGGGGGGGCGGAGGGGGGGCGCATTTAGGAACTAGAGGAAAGTTTTAGGTTTCATCGTTGCTACACTGCACCCTGACTGGCTCATCTCCTCCCCGCAACCCTTCCATAAGGGGATGTCTAATTGCCTACAGATGGGCTTTGGGTCTCCACTCTGAACTCCCCCTCATTCACAATATGATTTTTTTGTTCTGATGATGCCTGATCCCTGATCCCTTCGACACCTTGTGATCACACAGGCTGGCGTGCTTGTTCCATGTGGGATTTGTTGATTCTGAGCTAGATGGCCACTTGTTTATCTTCAAGCCTTTAAGCCCCAGACACTATATCTTTTGATAGCTAGGCACCATCAGCTTTCTTCACCACATTTGCTTATGCACCCATTTGTCTTCAGTGATCTTGTCGGGAAGGTGAGCATCATGGAATGGCAGTTTAAAAGAACAAAATATTCTTGTATTGTGGTTGTACTTGAGTGGAGGCCCAATGTCCATCTGCTACCTTAATACTAAACCTATACATATATGCACATAGATCAATATATTTACATATGTACATGCCTTTATTTAGACCTCTCTATATGTTCTTTGCCTCCTAGCTCTTTTCTCTTTTTCCTTTTACCTTCCTCTTGTCCCACTATCATGCTCAGTCTTCATTTGGGTTTCAGTAATTCTTCTCGGTTACATTACCCTTGGTCACGCCCTACCAGGCCTCCTGCATCTTCCTCACCACCAATTTGGATCACTTGTTGTTCTCTTGTCCCTGGGTTTGTTAACACCACTTCCTTTCCTCCCACCTCCCCCTCTCCCATGTCCCGCCGGAACTGTCAGTCCTATTGTTTTCTCCTCCAGATTGTTTGTCCAGCCTATCTTATTTAGACAGACCTGCCGAGATAATAACATGCACAAAAACAAGACAGAGCAAAACCAAGCAACAAAAGAAAACAAAACAACAACAACAAGAAGTCAATGACAAAAAAAAAAAACACAACACAACAAGAAAGAAAAGTCTCTAGTTAGTTCAAGGACTGTTTGTTGGCTTTTAGGGGTATTTTCTGGTCAAGTCTGATGGGACACCATGCCCTGGCCCCAAAGTCTATTTTGGTATTCCCTGGGGACTTTGTTGCTCTGTTCCCCTTGCTGTTCTGTTGCATGCCCTTCGTATTTTGTCTCGGTGTGGTGAGATCAATTCCCACACTGTGTCTCCAGTGTTGTCCCCTGTAGGGCCAAGGGGCAGTGAGGGATGTCATTTCTCATAGTGGGGCCTACCACATGGTCTTCTCTGTGGATTGGTTGCTCTGAGTGGTAATCTCTTCATCAAGGCTTGGTGGGCCAGGATGTGCACCATTCTCTCTTCCTCCCCCTTCATTTGTTCCTGTATGTTCTGATCAGACATGTACCTGCCCCAGTGCTGCAGATTCAGTGCTGTCCACTGAAATAAATTCTTCTGGGGGGAGGGGCAGGCTGTTACTAGATCTTTATGCTCCGTTGAGACCTACTTCGCCAAGCTACCAGTGTATATAATGTTTGAGCTTGAGGCTGGTGGATCCTGTTGCCTTGCATTGCTTGATTTCAATATCCATCGGGACTGCTTCGCTTAGCTCCTGAACTGCTGACTTTTGGAGATTTACCCTGATCCTTACTGCCTTTGAGCAGACTGTGTCTGCATTGCCCACGGGAAGACTCAGCTCTCTGCTTCCTTGACCTTGGAGCGGCAAGCCCTAGTGAGTTGAAGGACTTCCAGTGTTCCAAGGAAGTGAGTTGAAGTGAGACTTCCGTACTGCTTTGAGGACTAATTAGCTATTGCATTCCTTCATGCTGCAAAAACCTATCTGTATATATAATTACAAGTGCCTTGGTTTTGTTTCTCTAGAGAACCCTACCTAACACAATGTAGATTACATAAACTTGCTTGCTAAAAATGAGGAGGACTTGAAGCACTTGCTGATGATGATCAAGAATTGCAGCCCTCTGTATGGATTACAGCTCAATATAAAGGAGATCAAAATCCTTACAATTGGACCAATAAATAACATCATGATAAATGGAGAAAAGGCTGTAGTTGTCAAGAATCTTATCTTACTTGGACCCACTCTCAATACTCAAAAAAGCAGCAGTTTAGAGATCAAAAGACATATTTCATTGGGTAAGTCAGCTACTCAAGGACTCTGTAGAGTATTGAAAAGAAAGGATGTTACTTTGAGGATTCAGTGCACCTGATCCAACCCGTGGCCTTTCAATCACCTCAAATGCATGCAAACATTGAGCACTGAATAAGGAAGACTGAAGAAAAACAGGCTCATTTGAATATAGACAGTATCGTGGACAGGCAAAAGGACAAACAAATCTGTCTTGAAAGAAGTACAGCTAGAGTGCTCTTTAAATGCAGGCATGGCAAGACTTAATCTTACATACTACAGAGTTACATAACAGTGAACATTAGATTGTTTCCAAGTTTTACTATACCCAATAATACTCTATAAACATCTATGTTTTCATATGTATACGTTTTCTTTTTTGGTGAGATATCTAGCATGGCATTGCTGAGTCATATGGGAACTGTGTGTAAACATTTGAAGAAATGCACCAAAGTATGGTACCTATACCACTTTACATTCCCAATAGAAGTGTGTGGTGTTCCAATTTCCCCAACTTCTCATTAAAGCTTATTGGTATTTGACTTTTTTCTTTTGCTTGTATCTCTTGATATGAAATAAAACTCATCGTCACGAGTCAATTCTACCTGATAGTTATCCTACAGACTGGACAAAGCTGCCCCTCTGGGTTTATGGTGCTATGAATCCTATGGAAGCAGAAAGACTCATCTTTTTCCCATGGTGAATCAAGAGGGTTGGACCTGTTAGTCTTCCATTAGCTGCTCAATTGCATAACCCTCTGAAACTGGTAGCTCACTGTGGTTCTGTTTTGCATTTTCCTAATTTTGAACAAATGATAACCTAGTCACACAATTGTAAATGGTAAAGGTGAGTCCTTTGAATTCATCAGGAGAGAAAATGTGGCAATCTGCTACCATAAAGGCTGACAATCTTGGACCCCCTATGTGGCGGTTCTCAAAAAACAAAAACTCACCGCTCTCAAGTCCATGCTGACTCATAGCAACCCTCCAGGACAGGGGACAGCTGCCTCTGGAGTCCCTGAGAGTGGAGTAGGACAGTCACCTTTCTCCCACTGAGCAGCTGACAGTTTTGAACTTGCATTTAGCAGTCCAATGAGTAAATCCCTCTGTCTTTTAGGGTTAATTTGAATCAAATTTGACTCAAGGGCAATAGGCTTTTTTTGGTTGGTTTGTTTTTTTAATGCAAAATTTCTTTTCATGTGCTTTTTTGGGACATCTTTCTTATTTTATTTTCCTGAAAATGGCAATCCACATGTTGACAAGGCATCAGAATTTACAAGATAACAGTGAGGTTTTATTTTGATATATTGTATTAATACAATGTAGGAAATATATTTGATGTAGTTTATACAGTAGGCATGTATGAAATATATTTTATATAATTCATATATTAGGCTTAATAATATTGTTCCTAAAAATCTAAGAAAATAACACAGTTGTACATTTCACTCACTCTAATGGTAATTATCAACATTTTAAAATGAAAGCTTTTTTAAGTTAATGGAAATTTATTTTTCTTCTGTGAAGAGATAGCACTTATAAATTTATTTGTCATATCAACGACAATGCAGTGATAATATTGACCCTGTAAAAGTGAAATTTTCTTTACTCATCAGCAATTTATTATTTTGTCAATAAATTCCTATTAGAATAATATTGTTTCCTAGAACTTAAAAACCTTAAGGCAGAATAAAGGTTTTTTTATTGATCCATTTATTTCTACCATTAAAACTGACATCATAACTTACATGAATCAAATAGTCATTTATGGTCTAGAAGCAGTACAACTAGGATGTAGGATAATATATAGAAAGCATTTCCAAAATAAATCAATGCATTTAATAATCTTACAGTACATACTTGAGTATTCATTGTCACAACTCAGAAAAAATTAAACAAGTCACCAAGTCATTTTAGAATAATGTGTGAGAGCACAGCCTATAGCATCAGATAAAATACTAGTCTCTTAAAAATTATACCTCTAAGCAAGTTAACTTCTTGGAGGCTTAATCATTTCAAATATCAATATGAAAAATGAAACCTAACCCATGGGATTATGATATGCATTAAATGATAATATATGCATACATTGATAAACAGAATCAGGCAAAGTTCTCATTGCATGGCAACTAGCTTTATTATGCGTATCAGTTCAAATTAGCATAATCTTAGATCAATTGAGTAAGATCATTAGGCCTGGTATGAATATGTAAAAATTGAAAATTCAGGCTACTTTGGTTAAGATAGAGAATGTTTCCCTGTATTGTCTAAATAATGGCCAATATATTTCACTTTATAGCCATAGCGAGTGGCCTAGTTTAATACACTAATACCAAGACTCTTACTCAGCTCCTCTCCTGAATTTACCCAGCAGAGGTCACTTACAAGGTTATGGTTGATAACAGCCTATGGCCTTTCGCTGCAATTTGAGAATTGCCTCTCCTCCATCTCTCCAAAATGAATGAAGTAAGATATTTTTCCTACCTGCAGAGAAAATATTGTAGTAGCCTAAGGAACAAAAGAGGAAAAATTGCCCTTTTGTATCTTTAATATTAGAAACCTTAATTTCAGGTTTAAAGAAAGATTGGGTGGGAAAGGAAAAAATCCTCTACCTAAAATGACTTTAGGGCATATTGAGTACAACTTATATTTTACACGGAATATTTAGTAACATGATACATAAATCATAACACGAAAACCTGAATTGAGTTGACTCAGGGGAAGTTACAAAGGGTAAAGCTTAGCCAAGTAATAAATGAGGAGCGAGTCCTCATTACCTTGAGGGGAGGTGTTGGATCAGGGCAGAGGTTTCCTATAGACCTGATTTATTCGTGCTTTCTCACAAAATTGTTCTGAGTGTACCCTGTTCGTAAAAGCTCCTGCTGTTAATTCATGCTGCTTCTATTTGCATGGATGCTCTGTGTGCCTGCCTGTGTGTGCACGCGTGTGTAACTTCTAGCCACAGATTTGCCATCAAAAAGACACAATTTAAAATACATTTTTGCAAGTAATAATCATGGGAACTTTAGAGATGTTTCCATTGTGACTCCACTAGAGAATGCGACTCCCTGATTGTATTTTAGATTCTATGGCAGGAAGGTGATAAAGATTTACAGTTTCGGAAGCGCCAAGGGCAGTTCCACCCTGTCCTACTCGGTCTGTGAGTAGACATCAATATGATGGCCGTGTGTACAGGGCAAGTGGAAAGATTTTGTTCAACATGGAAGGATAAGACCCCTTATTATCTACCTTTACTGTTCAAATCAAAATGTCAAATTATCTTTGATTTATATACTATTCAATCCAAGTTAATTGTCTGTGTAATCTTATCAATTCTACCTTTAACCAAATTGAACTCATTATTCACTGCCATCACGTCAATTCTGACTCATGGCGGCAGGAGAGTGCAGGGGGACTGCCTCCCACTGTGGACTTCTGAGACAGTACCCCTTCCCAGTAGAGAGAGGCCTCATCTTCCCCCAGAGGAGGAAGTGGCTCTTTTGAACTGCTGACCCTGAGGTTGGCAGCCTCACGCTTAGCCACTCCACAGCAGGGCTCCTACCTCTAACACATCTCTCAACTCTCTGCTCTTAGAGAATCTCCTCGATAAGTAACTGATGCTCATAAAGTGATATTTTACCTATTACAGTCCTGGTTTCCTAACTGGTGTCCCCATACCACATTTCCTTTTCTTGTTTCCCCACCCCCCAAATGCAACATTATTCAAACAAAATTGTCTCGTTGATGAGACCCCTTATCCCATGCAACATTTTAAAGAGTTCTTTGTAAGAGAATATAGCACACATCCCTGGATTTTAAGCATACAGAAATCATAACAACGTATGTTTGACATTATTCAATTCAGCCAACAATTTTGTCAGGAAATTACAAATGCTAAAATATTTATTATTACTTAAGGTTGTAAGACGGATATATAAGGAGGTGATAATTAATTTACTATGAAGTCCCTGAACTAATTAACTCAACCTGCATCAAAGGACTCTGGATATTCTTTTGACTTTGCGAACATAAGTAAAGGTGCGGCCTGGGACCGGGAGGGTGGGGGGAAACTAAACTAAAAGTTCAAAACTGACATGAATTGACTCAAAAAGATTAATATCAAACCAAACTGCTGAACCTGGATTTGGCACACCGCTCTAATCCTGTCTCTCAGATGCAAACCACCTCTTAAATGTCGCATCTTCTTCTTTTCAACAAATTCTTTTGTACTTTCCTCTCCCGGGATGTAAATTTCAAGAAAACAAACAAACACAAAAACTCAATACCATCCCCCATGACCTATAAAACACTGAGCAGGATGAGCTCACGTCGGTAATTATGAGATGACAGGCTTTGCCTGCATGAGGTTTCCCTCCCTGATATTTCCATGAATTTCTCGTGCTGGTCTGTTGTTTTGGGAGGCATTTTATCTTCCACAATTGGCAGCAAACAGAAAAGGGACTGGAAGAGCAATGGACTGTGTCCACCCCTTTGGACAAATGTCTAGGCAAGGACGGTTCTCCAGTAACTGCTATAAATTGGAAATGTTGCAAAAGAAGAGGTTGCCTTGAACTTGTAGACAGGAACTATCAGAAAGGAAATGTCTTTATTTTCCTGGGATTATGAAAACTCTGTAAACTCCAGCTACACAGTCATTGGCCTAAGGGCCTGGAGCAAGTCCTCTTAATTGGACAGGATGAGAGGAAACAAAGGAACTGAACCAAAAGTTTCTCTCTCTCTCTCTCTCTCTCTCTCTTTTGGAAATTGTGGTGACATCTATATAGGGATCCCTAGACATACAAATGGTTAAGCACTAGAATATGAGCCAAAGGGTTGGTGTTCAAACTCAGTCAGATGCTGGAAGGCCGGCTGGAAATAAAACCGGCGATCTACATCCAAAAGGTGCAAACTGTGAAGAAACTGGAAAGCAGTTCTCCACTTTCGTGAGGGTATGCGAGGCAGAATAAATTCACAGGTGACTATCAACAACAAAATACATCCAGCAAATCGGTTGCCATATGAACTATTATTACACATACAATTCAGAGGGATTACATTTATTCTCTTATGTAACTAGCAACATTAATCATTATCAACTAGTATTCATAACTCTAAAGAGAAACACAATTAAGAACTCAACTTCTAACCCCAAAGTAAGTCACAGTCTTTTTTTTCCTTTGGTAAGTAATATTTTAAACAAAGAAGTCTCCATTTTAACTGTACTAGAGAATGTTACTCAATTGATATAAGCAGGGAAAAGCTTCCCTGGGTGGAGCTTCCATAGTGCGCATTTTTCCCTGTGAGCAGTGTCCAGCAACTTGCTCTGAGTTACTGCACTCAGAGGTGTTGTCTGGGAACGTTCTGTGGTCACAGTGAATTTTTTCCTAAAATCAGTTTTGCTGATACCTCGTTTTGGGGTTTTTTTTTGTCATGGCCGATTTAAGAGAAAAGTGTGAGGCTGTGAAATTTTGTTTCCTGCTCGGGAAAAATGCCACAGAAACTGCTGTGATGTTGAACACAGCTCACAAGGACAGCACTATGGGAAAAACTCAAGTGTACAAGTGGTTTTCCTGTTTCCAAAAAGGGGAAATGTCGATTGATAACAAGCCTCCATGTGGACATCCATCAACTTCCTGAACAGAAAAATATGTCGATGAAATTCATGCACTTGTGCAAAAAGACCCATGATGAACCACTGAAGAGACGGGGAAGTTATCGGAACCATCTTGAGCTCAGTTTAGGGAATTTTAAAGGAAGATTCGGGAATGAGAAGGGTTGCTGTGAAATGTGCGCCTCAGGCTCTGACTGCCCAGCGAAAGAGCCTTGACTGGAAACATGCTGTGCTTTGAAAGAACGATTCGGAAGTGACCTAGACCTTTTCCCAAGGTCATTACTGGTGGCAACACACATTGCTGTTCTTAGGACCCCAAAAGGAAACATCAATCAAACCAGTGGAAGATGCCATCACCACCTTGTCCCCAAAATGTCTGTCAAGTGAAATCAAAGATCAAGGCAATGCGTGTTTGGTTTTGTTTTATGTGAGATGGATAGTGCATTTAGAGTTTATTCTACCAGGTCAGACTGCTAAGCTTTTTATTTAGAGAAGTTGAAAAGATTGCGTAACAGTGTGTGACAGAAAAGTCCTGGCAGACAGGGGGCTGGTTTTGCCACCACGACACACCTGCTCACACAGCAATCTCAGTGTACCAGTTTTGGGCAAAAACAGCATGCTTCTCTTTCCCCCACACCATACTCACCTGATGTTGCTCCCTGCTACTTTTCTTTTTGCTTACGTGAATGCAGAGGGACATAAAAGACAGTGATTTGATGATATCGAAGAGGTGAAGAAAAAAATGAAGTAAGTGCTATCAGCCATCCAAACAGATAAGTTTGAAAAATGTTTCCAAGAATGGAATCACAGATTTGAAACACATATTAAGTGTCATGGAGAGTACTTTGAAGGTGATAGGCTGTTTTGTAAAAAAAAAAAGAATTACATAGTTTTGAAAAACAATCTGTTGGGGTTTTTTTTGTTTTTGTTTTTTTAAGGTACCCCCTCATATTTTAGATTCTAAAAGGACTAGGGCAATTGGAAATATTTTTTTCATAATGGATGGAGCCACCACTTTTCCATATTGGTCAAGTAAAACTTTAACATTATCTTTGATTTATTTTCCATATAATCTCCATTTTAATTTTGTGTACAATCATAAAGTTCTACCTCTAACACATCTCCCAACTTGCTCTTCTCTTTTCTAATCACCTTGCATAGGTAACTGAGTGCTCATATGAAGACATTTTATCTCTGTTATAGACTTGGTTTCCAAACTGATTTCCCTAGCACCAAATTTCCCTTTTCTAGTCCCCAAAGTTGGTAGTTCAAATCCACCCAGAAGCACCTGGAAAGAAAGATCTATGGATCTCCTGTCAGAACACAGTCCAACTCTGTAGAGCACACTTCCACTCTGGCAAATGTGGGTCATCAAGAGTTGGAATTGATTTGATAGCAAAGATTTTGAGTTTGCCACCAGAAGCTCAGTGTCCCTTAAGTAATACCTCGTGAGTCCCTCCTCGTCTTAGTCACCAAGAGCCATTGATAAAGCTTTGTAACACATTTGTCAATGTCAGTGTTTTAGATCAATGGACTCATACAGTATTTGCATTTCTGTATCTGATTTATTTTACTCAACATAATGTCTTCAAAATTCAGCACTCTCTTAGTGTTTATCAGAATTATGTTATGTTAATAATTTTGATCCATGATGCCTGCATAAGTTGATTTCATTGACTTTTCAGTGTAATGGAAAAAATTTATTTCCCCTATTTTTAACATAAGAAATTTGAATTAATTTTCTGGCACAAACAGTTGAATAGTACTGGTTAAAACTAGAAGAAAGCTTAGGGATTATTGCAATGGAATATGTAAGTATTCAGGAAATCAAGAGGATATAATGAGTTTCTTTGAAATCATTTTTCATTACTAGATCATGTTCTACTAACGGCATTTTTTTTATGTTTTATTTTTTCCACCCTCCCAATGGCATGTTTTAAAGACTGAATTTCTGGATTATGATTGTGGTGTCATCGCATTGGTCAACATATTTTTCACAAATCAGTTTATAAGGATAAACATTTTATTTTCTGTCAGTTTGTTATACTGTGGTGTCTGACATGCTCCTTTGATACTAAAAGTTATCTCACTAATATTTCAAACACCAGCAGTGCCACCTGTGGTAAACAAGTTTCAGCAGAGCTTCCAAATTCAGAGTAGAAAACAAAGAAGCATTAAGTGACTCGCTTATGAGGCATTAGCCACTAAAATGTTTTGAATATCAGAAATTTATTAGATGTCCTGCTAGAAATGCAACTGGGAGGATCACCTCCTCAAAGTAGAGTAAATATTAATGGCATGAAAAGAGCAAAGCTTCCAGAACATTTACCTCTGATGGGTCGTGACTCAAATGAGAAGAAACAACTGCAAACCCCCATGAGAAATCAGCACATGGAAGGTGTGACGTATAACTCTAGGAAAATTGGGGCCCAATATAAATGACATGGAGCAGATAAAGATAGGGATTTTAGGTATTCATGAATTTAAATGGACTGGTATTAGCAATTTTGATTATGACAAAGCTATGATTTACTATGCCAGAAATCACAAATTCAAAAGCAATAGCATTGCAATCAACATTGGAAAGGGCTTTTTTCTTTTTCAAAATAATTTTATTAGGGACTCTTATAGCTCTTGTCACAATCCATACAGCCATCCATTGTGTCAAGCACATTTGTACATATGTTGTCATCATCATTTTCAAAACATTTTCTTTCCATTTGAGCCCTTGGTATCGTCTCATTCTCCCCCTTCCTTCCCTCCCTCCCTCCCTCCCTCATGATCCCTGTATAATTTATAATCTTTTTTTTTCATGTCTTAACACCACCACTATCTCCATCCTAGTGTTCATCCCCCTGGGGGGTTATATGTTGATCATTGTGATCAGTTCCCCTTTTATTGATACTTTCATTATTGGTCCAGAGGGGTTTATCTGTCCTGGATTCCCTGTTTCCAGCTCTTATCTGTACCAGTGTACCAGAGGTCTAACCAGATTTGTAAGGTAAAGTTGGGGTCATGATAGTGGTGGGAGGGAGCATTAAAGAACTAGAAGAAGTTTGTAGGTTTCATTGCATCCTGCATCCTGACTGACCCTTCTGTAAGGGGATGTCCAGCTGTGTACAGATGGGCTTTGAGTCTCCACTCCGTGTTCCCTCTCAATCGCATGGATATGGTTTCTTATTCTGGGTCTTTGATGCCTGATACCTGATCCCATCAACACCTCATGATCACACAGGCTGGTATGCTTCTTCCATGTGGATTTTGTTGCTTCTGAGCTAGATGGATGCTTGTTTATCTTCAAGCTTTTAAGACCCCAGATCCTATGTCTTTTGATAGCCGGGCACCATCAGCTTTCTTCACCACACTTGCTTATGTATCCATTTTGTCTTCATTGACTGTGTCAGGGAAGGTGAACATCACAGAATGCTGGGTTATTAGAACAAAGTGTTCTTGCATTGAGAGAGTACTTGGGTGGAGGCCCAATGTCCATCTGCTGCCTAACTACTTAACATATAAATGTATGTGCATAGATATATCCCTATCATTATATATAAATGTGTTTACATGTGCACATGCCTATTTTTAGACCTCTAAAAATGTCTTTTGCCTCCTAATTCTTTTCTTTATTTTGAAAGAGCATTTCAATATCTGGTTTGAAGTATAATTCTGTCTGTGATAAGACAACATCTATACACCTACAAAGAAGATTAATCAATCAAATTATTTTTCATATTTACATACATACCGCTAAAGCCAGTGAAAAAGAAATTGGATAAGTTTCACTTTCCTCAGTTGGAAATTGCTCCAACATGCAAACAGGATGCACTAATAATTGCTGGAGATTGAAATACAAAAGTTAGAAACCAAGCGGAGGAATCAATAGTTGGACAATATGGTCCTGGTGATATAAATGAAGCCACACATTACATGATAGAATGTCATACAACTGATGGCTTTTTCATTGCAAAGATTGCTTTTAAATGATGACTTTGTACACAGACTTCTCCAGACGGAATGCACAGGAATTAAATTTACTATGAGAAAAGAGCCTATTTAGATGCTCAAGACCATCTACTAAAACAAGGCAAGGGTTGATAAATCAACCATCAATTACTCAGATACAAGTACATGTTGAAGTAAAAGAAAAACAAGTCCACTGGGCCAAAAATACAACCAGAATTACTAAAAATAAAACTTTATGTGCATTATAGCATAACAGATAAGGAACTAATCTCTGAAATCTATAGAAAACTGCAACACCTCAATAGATAAGAAGACAGTCTATTTTTAAAATAACAAAGGACATGAGCATATAGAAACACACAAATGACCAAGAACCTGAACCAAAAATGACATACAAATAAACATATAAATAAATGTTCACGATCATTAGGCACCCCAGGGGATCAAATCAAAACAATGATGAGATAGATACCACTTTACACTTACAATGACAGCCAAGTTCAACAGCAAATAAAAAATTCTGAGGATGAAGAGAGGTTGGAACTCTCACACATTGCTGCTGTTACTTAGGATAATATTTTGTAAGTGCACAATGTCACCAGGGCTCCTGAAAGGCAGCTAGAGTTTCCCAGGAAATGCAGACAGAAAGCTAGATAGATAATAAGTGTGGGAATGGTTGTTAAGTGTGTGGGAAAATGGTGCCAGTAGCATAAGGTTGGATCAGTCTGACTTTGTTAATGTGAGCCCACTAATCACAAATTATTTATTCAATGTTTCATATCAGGAGAGGATCTAATAGTTTATTTGATTGGTTCAGTGAAGTATGGATTGTATGATGACTTACAATAAGTCAAGTTGAATTAACAAATCTATCTTGGTTTACTGTAGACGGTATCTAAAAGATTAGGGAAATTGGCATACTAGAGTGGATTTATAAAAATAGAACCATAAACCCAAACAGATAGTACCTCAAAGACACTTTTTTTTTTTTAACCGCACAGTGAGGAACAAAGTTGTGAAGGTAGCCCTTGAATCTAAAGATGTTTTTGATTGCTGTTTTATGTAATTGGGTTGATGGTGGAAACTGTATAATTGAATTGGGATACATGGCTAAATGGGGCTGATTGGGCACCTTGCTGGTAGGGGTCAAGTGGCATCACTTCACGAACAGAGCCAAGGTGGCTGCGGTTATTATAACGGACATCATAATCAAAGTAGTAATCAGAACAATGTTGACTTGTATAGACTCTATGGACATGAACTACATAGGCAAGGAGATGAGAAACTTAGTGAATATTTATTTGATCTGTACAAGTGGGAAAACTATAGGTCAGGTTATTAACAATCTAATTTGAATCCCCATAATAGTTGCAATCCCTCAATTAATTCCCACATTCGAGCCAGTCTAGAGATCTATAATCCCTTGAAGGATGGGAAGACAGGTTCTTTTGAAGAAGAGCCCACTACACTATCAAAAATGTATACTGTTAGTTTTTCTTCCAGCCTTTTCCTTAGGGGAATGTAAGTTATTCGACTTTTCATAGTATACTGAACACTGTCTCTGAATTGACATTAATTTCGGGAGATCCAAAATGTTCTGAAGGCCCACCGGGCAGAGTGAAGGTGCCTAGTGGTCAAGGGGGTAGTTGCTGAGGCTCATCTCACGGTAGGCCCAGTGGTCCTTAAACTCATCTTGCAGTAATTTCCCAGTTCCAGAAAGCATCACTGAAATGGGCATGCTCAGCACCTAACAGAATCCCCAACTTGGATCTATGACATGTGGATCAGGGCTAGTTTGATAAGAAAAACAAAATGAAAGCCATTAGATCTGCTATTATCTAAGAAAATAGTAAATCAAGAGTGATATTACATCCCTGGGAGGATTTCAGATAATAGTGCCAATATCAAGGACTTGAGGCATGCAGTAATTGAGGTAATTCCTACCTCATCCCCCTTTAATTTGTCCATTTGTCCTGCGCAGAAAACAGATGGATTTTGGAGAATTGTAGTGGATGTGTTAACACCAACTGCAGTGCTTTTCCAGACGAGGTTTCAATGTTGGTGTCAATTAATACTTCTCCTGATACCTGGTAGGTAGCTATTGATCTGCCCAATATTTTTCTCAATTCCTTTGTCAAAGGATCACAGAAACGTGCCTACTGTTTGAAAGAGCAACAATACTTTTACCATGTTCATTGTTCTCTGTCAGGTTTAAGTCAACTCTCCAGTACTATGTCTAATTTTAATTCATAAGGATCACGATCACCTTTCCCTTCCATGAAATGCCAGGCTGGGTCACTACATTGATATGATGCTCACTGGACCTTGTATGGAGAAAGTCAGAGGACAGAATAAAGCTGTCTCATAAGGATTCTTTGGCTGCAATCTTGACAGGAGCAGAAAACCAGGTCTTTTTCCCCATGGAACCACTGGTGGGTTCAAACCGTCGGTCTCCCCGGGAGCAACCATTGCACTGCCGGGGCTCTTTGATGTAAATATAATTCTAATCAGTTTATTTCCTTAGAATGCTAGCTACAAAATGTGCTGAATGGTGTTTTTCCCTGTACTAGCATTTCTGTTCTCTATGGCAATCTAAGAAGCGCTAAATTATACCACAGTTTTTAGGCATGCACTGCTGTTTATTTACTGCCAATGTGTTCGTTTGCTGCTGAGTAAAAAGAGTGATAAATAATGGCTTCCGGCTTCTTTGCTTTATGTACACCTTCAATTGGAGCGGACTGAAAGCACTTGGCGTATTCCTCCTCCATTTGTTTCTAGAGCGCCTTGTTAAATTTAACTCTCTTGTGATCACATTTACCAAAATGGCTATAGCTTTTCATGTTCACCTTTTTGTTCACAGCAATTCCTTAACTTCTTTTATAAACATGCCAAAATCGTCATTGTATTTTAAAAACGGAACAAATTAAAAGCAGAAAGGGACATAGCAAAACTAGAGATTTGACTAAAGATGAAAAAAAAAGAAAAAAAGCAAGAAGGAGCTTTTAAAACTTATTGTGCTTTTGAGATTTTCAATTATCGCCTATTATAATATGGGCAAAGAACATCAGTTATCTGCAAAACAAAATTTAAATTACAAAATATTCTTAACAGTAGTAATTTCATTTACTCCTCTATCTAGTTAATTTACATCTTAGTAGTTAACAAGACAGCATATTCAGTTTTGAAGTTTAAAAATAAGTTCTCAAAACTATTAAATATTAAATTTTAAAGTTAGAAACCTTAATATTGATTAAATAATCCATGATTTTCATTGGTTTGCATGCATCTAAAATCTGCCTTATGATAAATTTCATAATATTCTTAGATGCATAAATACATAAAATTTATTTAAGAATTGACACCGTTTTACAGAAGGATGCATTAAGCTAAAATGTCCTCCTCGTCTTAAAGCAACAGAACAATGCGGAATAAAAGTAAGACAGATATTACATAAATCATGAGGGAATTAGTAGTTTACAGCATAACTCCTAACAAAAAGAAACAGGAAAATTTAAAAGAAAGAGATTCTTTCCACTCTCCAAGCCTATAAGGTATATTTGCATAAGAATAAGTGTGCTAAAAACTCTCCAAAGGCATACTATCCTAATGAGCTTCATACCAAACTCCCTGTCATCAGGCTGATGCTGACTCTGAGAGACCCTACAGAAAAGAGTGAAACTCCCTCTGTGGGTTTCTAAGCCTGGAAATCACATGGGCAGTAGAATGCCTCATCTCTCTCCTGCTGAGCGGCTATTGCTAGTTCGAAGCCCAAATGCATAACCCATATGACACCAGGGCCCTACATCCTTATAAGAGACAATGTGTAAGGTAAGTGGCAGAGATGATCAATGTAAAGATTCACATAGTTACGAGTTATATTACTTGTGGCAAGTTGCTGTACTTTGAGGATCAGTTTCTCCACATGTAAACTTGAAACAATGCTTCTTTCCTCATGGTGCTCTGTGGAGTATTATAGAGAAGATGCGGTATCTAATTAGTATTTCCTCACCAATCTCTAATCGTCACAGAGTAGTAACACAAAGGCATGTTCAGAAGACAAGAAAAGCAGAAATCAGAACTCCAAGCTCACTGATCCAAGAATGAGGGCAGTTTGAACGTTTTTCGTAAATCTTGTTTTCTGTTTTAGAACTTCCATGAAAATCTGGAAAACAATCAGTCACACAAAACTGGGATAGAATCAGATTTCTGAATATAAATATGCGAGCTCTGGGAATGTCGAGTAGGACACGGAGCTGTTGGAAGTTCAATCCACCCACAACTCCGTGAGAAGAAGGCGGAGCTCTCTGCTTCCACAAAGGTTTATACTTTCAGAAACCTCATAGGGGATTAGCGCTAACTTGATGGCACTGGCAATTTAAATTACATCTATAAACATATATAAAAGAACAATTCAGGGTCATATCTGACCTCTGCCTTGTGGCAATTGGCCTTGGGCTAGCGTGGAGAAAGATTCTCCCTTCCATTGGGTTGTCCAAGGAGGACAGATACAGTCCTCAGGCCCTGCCCTTAGTAAGTCAAAAAGTATTGCAGCAAAATGATAGAAATCTTTTTTTGTTTAATCTCAAAATGTGAATCTTTTGTTTCTTGTTATAGCCTCTGTGTTAGGTTGGGTTGTCTAGAGAAATAAAAGCAGTGACTTTCATCTGTGTATAAGAAATAACTTTATCTCAAGAAGTAATTTTATATCAGAAAGGAATCCCAGCAAAATCCAGCCCAATTCAACTCAAGTACATGGATCTATTGCTAGCCAGAGTCCTCTTCAAATTCACGTCGGGGCAGGCCCACAGTACACAAGGTGATGCCAGAAGCAGGGCAACCACAGGCCTGTGGGTCCAGAGTCACATGGATCTAAGGTCAGTGGGAATGTGGCAGGGTGCTGGACAGCTGCCAGATTGGTTGCCAGTGTTAAAGGGTCACATGGGGGAAACACTAGAGGTAGATACAGAATCCCAGCAAGCAGGGAGTGTCTAGAGCAAGCGAGAGAGTTTATCACTTTCTCTTTATAAGAGAGCTTATTAAAAAGGCCTATCTCAAAGGAGTCATCACCAGGGTACTACCTCATTGACAAGTTGAACTCCATTCCTAACTCAACATAGGTACCATCAATCAGGTTGGTGTAAAATTTAACCGCCACAATCTCCATCTGGGTCTGCACACTTTGGAAGGCAATATTTCCCTCTCTCTAAACTTTCCCTGAAGAATTCC
>NW_022103898.1:42428893-42437019 GCF_000313985.2 Echinops telfairi | reverse complement strand
TGTGTGTGTGCATACAACTTTCCTGATATTTTTCTCACTAACAGTTTTCAAATTTCTTAAAATTTGTCCATAAGACCCCATGATTATCTTACTTCCTTTGAGAACATCTGTGGTGATTACCATTTTGCAACCACCCAAGCTTTCAAAGTCGACCTGTTGGCCTTGGAGCTAATTTTCCCAGAAGATTCCCTTGAAGGGATTGAATCTGATTTTGATTGAATCTGGTTTGAAGATACTCTATTGAGACTGAGACAGGTGTATCACTGAGAGAGCTTACCTGTACCCATCCACTGATTACAGAGACACATTTAAACATGTTTTTTACATTGAATAACTCTTAACATGTATGACTGGGGACACTAACAGCAATATACATATTCTTTACTTAGCATCATAAAAATAAAAGCTACACTATAGAATGTTTCACATGGGTATAGCTTTATTTTTATTTGTAAATCAGCTCTTCTTTAAGCACAAATTCTGTCCTTGCCTACTATGCGTTCTTCTTTTAAAAGAAATTTGGCATGACAGAGATTATTTCTAGCTTACTAATTATTGGGTCGTCTTTCTTCTGGCTACATACCATCTACATTTTTCAAACTCCTTTGCAGTGAAGTATGGCCATAATAGTTCTGACCGCCCCACCCAAAAAAATGTGTTTAGCTGATATGATAGTTAAATTGATGTGAGCTTGGTGGTACATGTGTGGAGTTAAGGGTGGAGTCTAAACTGTCAATTAGGCCATAGCTGCTGATGCCTTTTGGGGGGGGGTGGTCAATTTTGTGAGCGAGACAGTGAGAATGTAGCTCTCTCTGGTCCTTATTTGATTCCTGTTTGCTTGGACTCTGTGTCTTGCTCTGTGGATGGCCCCAGGGGAGCTATCAGTGCCCTGCCATGTTCATGTGCACCCTGTATCCACAAGACTCTGCACTCACCAACGGGGGATTTCCCAGATTCCCACTTCACAGTCCTGCTTCACCCACTGGTGCCTGCTGAGTCCGAGAGAGTCTCCAGCTAGCATCTGACCCAAGACACAAGTTGTACTACGTGGGGTTACTTTCTTGATATAAAATTCTTTCTTTATGTGATGTTCATTCTTATACATATATGAGGGTCATTGGTTTTGACATCCTAGAAAACTCAACTTAACATAGTAGTGATGCATATTCCTTCCATTCTAAGCCAATATAAGTAATTTTTATCCCCCACGCTAACACAAATGGGAGTTACGTTAGTCTGGGTAGACTAAAGAAACAAATTCATAAACATGAAAATATGTATATGAGAGAATTTTATGTAAAGAGTAATTATACATTAAGAAAGCATCCCAACCCAGTTTATTCCAAGCCCATAAGTCTGATATTAGCCCATATGTCTAAATCCAGTCTATAAGTCCTCTTCAGACTCATAAAAAACATGCAATGATGCCTAATGCAGGACTATCACAGACCAGTGGGTAGAAAGTTTTTGAATCCAGTGGCAGTGTAAGCATCTCAGTGCTGGCAGGGGTCTCCACGTGGCTTCTCCAGCTTCCAGGGCTGCATCAGGGTAAGTCCATGTGGCTTCTTCTCAGGGATGTCTCGCAGGGGGTCAGCCTTGTGTCTTGTCAGTAGAATATCTTGAAGGGGGTAAGCCAAGAGAGAGGTGTCTCTTGCCTCCAAGGAGGAAATACCGGATTTCCCACAATTCTCAGGAGAAGGCCATGCCCACACAGAGACCTCATTGGTTATATTTTGATTGACAGTCCATACTCCACCCCTTCACTCATAATCCTCTCAAATTGACACCAAATTATATAACTACCATAAGAGTCAAATATTTAAATAATTTATCACACAATAAATTAAAGATTAATATTAATTATGAACCATAAACAATTTATATTTATCTCTAACTAGGAATTTCTATCTGTGCACGTACGTGGTTCATCAGTCAGTATTTCAGAAGTGGATTCAGTCTGGAATTTATTGCAGTCTGCAATTGATTTCTTCTACTGGATTTAGTCTAAAGTCGATTTTATTGTGCATTCTTATATTTCCCAGCACATCTATCTTCAAAAGAACATAAAATCTCTCTCTAAATTTAAACAAACATCAATTTTTATATTCTTAAGGGAAATAGCAATGAGAATGTAGGAAACATGGCAAAAGCATGTGGAACTTAAAACATGGTTAGCGTCACTGAGGAAAAAGGCACCATCATGTCCCTTCAGAGTTTGTGCAGGGCCTGATACTTAAGGCATGCATTGTAGATGAATACTCCTCGTCTCTCCTTCTGGAGTGCCTGGATGACGTAGAGTCATGCTCCGTTAAGAGCCCAAGGAAGGTGTCCTGGTGAGTGATGCATTGGGTTGCTAGCTGCAAGG
The DNA here is from genome assembly GCF_000313985.2 of Echinops telfairi. Classification (NCBI taxonomy): domain Eukaryota; kingdom Metazoa; phylum Chordata; class Mammalia; order Afrosoricida; family Tenrecidae; genus Echinops; species Echinops telfairi. Next base: position 42,434,654 of record NW_022103898.1, on the reverse strand, counting down.
TCAGTGGTTTGAACGCCTCCAGCTGCTCCAGGGGAGAAAGATGAGGCTTTCTGCTGCTGTAAAGCTTTAGGGTCAGAAGCGCATGGGGCAGTTGTGCTCTGTCCCGTATGGCGGCAATGAGTCTGAACAGACACAATGGAAGGCAAACCTGGTGTGGTTTTGTTGCTTGTTTGTTTAGTTTTCTAGGCATGCGTTTATATTATATGTACAATATATCACTAGTAACATCTAGGTTGGGTCATTTTGTAGTAAACTGACTGTAAATACTCTATCGTCTATGTACTGCTCAATTTGCAGAATACAATCGCCATGCTTTCTGCACAGTAACTCTGCTCCAGAGTCGCCATGAGGTGGAGCCGACTTGACAGCAATGGGTTTGGCTTCAGGGGTCTGAATCTAGAAGACACCAACCTTGTAACATTCGAAGCAGTCAATAAAACTATCTCTTTGTATGTGATATAGTCCAGATGAGTAACTCCAGTTAAAAAATTCAGAAAGAGATGAATTGTCTTTAGAATAGGTAGCAACAACAAATATATAATAAAGTCATCTCCTGGATGGATGGCACTTGGCCCCACCTTTCATATGAAATATGTTTCCTGATACTCATATTTTAATTTTGGGCATTTCAAAAACCTGGTCATATAGCTAACAATAATGCTCACCTCCTTTTTAAGTATGAGTAAAGTGTTTTCTATTTATTTTTTTAAACATTTATTCTCTATTTTTAAATCATTTTATTGGGGGCTCATACAACTCTTATCACAATCCATCCATCCATCCATTGTGTCAAGCACATTTGTACATTTGTTGTCATCATCATTCTTAAAACATTTTCTTTCCACTTGAGCCCTTGGTATCAGCTCCTCATTTTTCCCCTCACTTTCCCCCTCCCCCCCTCATGAACCCTTGATAAATATATGTATATATTTATGTCATACACTGTCCGATGTCTCCCTTCACCCACTTTTCTATTGTCCATTCCCCAGGGAGGGGGTGGTTTCTGTTTCTTACTACCTTAAGAGTCTAGTCTGAAAAATCCCCTAGCTAAAGATGTCATATTAAATAACACAAAGTCAAATCTGTTTTCTTATGTAGTATGCTAATAAATGTACATAGATTAAGTATTCTTATATACAAAACGTTCATATATATTATACATAAAATATATCATTAGTAAAATCTTGGTAGGGTCATTTTCTGGTTAACTGACTGTAAATAAAATATTTCCTTGTATGGTATTCCATCTGCAAAATGCAATTATCATGCTTTCTGCACAGCCTGAGTTAAACAATTTCCATATTTAAAAAAAATTATGCTTTTACCTTATCTATGCATACATATTGTGACAAAAGAGAGCATTTTTTTCTATTCAAATTCTGTGCTTAATTATCACTGGTTATGACTGTGTGGAATAAGGGAAAACTAGATTCTTCGTGCTGCTAGTCCCAGGCTTAATGCTAGTCATAAAATGCTTTTATGACTTTGTGTCAGGTTTTCCATTTGTAAAATGAGACATGATTGGACAGATACCCTAGTTCTAGGGCAGTAAATTACTTCTAGGCAAAGTCTCTTTCACCAAATGACCTTTTCCTGTAAGAAGGTGGAGGGAGATACTGATGGGATTCACTTGCAAGTAATTATGAACAGGATTCATCGGCATGGCAACTGGCTAGGTAAAAACAAGTCATCCAAGGAGCAGGGGAGGGAAACTCACTGCCAGCAAGAGGATTCCAAGATCCTTGCACATTGGAGCTCCTGGATCCGTAAGACAGCTGTGACATCAGAGACCAGCCAGACTATGAATCAAACTAACGGACTTCTCAACCCATGCAGCAAATTTTTGTTTTTACAAAAATTAAACTCATCACCATTAAGTTGATGCCGACTCATAGCAACCCTGTAAGACAAAGCAGAACTGCCCATGTAAGTTTCTAGGACTATAACTCTTTGCAGGAATAAAGAGCCCAGGGTTCTTCAGCCAGCTGCTAAAATTTTGTGTTTGGGGGCAAGAGGCTGGCATATGGACCAAGGTGCCTCTGGGCAGTTAATTTGAGGAACTGGATTTATGGACCCATGGAAGTGGGGCTGGGTGCCTTTGGGCTGAAGCTCCATGGGGCAGGGTGCCTCTGAACACTCAATTTAGGGATCTGGGTTTACTGGTCCACAGAATTTGAGTTGGATGCCTATGGGTTGAGGCTTACAGCCAAGTGGCCTAGCCTTGAGCATTTATTAGCAGCCCTGAAAAACGTTGTAATATGCCTTGATAAATAACTGTTTCCTGAGTATTTTTCACTTGTATTACAGCCTACTCACCTTCCTTACTAAACCCATTAATTGTGTTTATTATCTGTGAATTTGAGGAAGCTATTGTAACAAATTATAGAACCTAGATATAAAAGTACAAGATAATTGTTAGTGCTTGACTGATAGGACATAATACCTAGAGATACACTAATATGGTTAAACTACCTGTAGTTCTTGAGCACATCTAATGTAACTAATCCAAATTGATATGTGCTTTAAGGTAAAATCCACACAAAAGCTTAAAGACTACAAAAAATGAAGGTAAAGCATCAAATTCATAAATTACTATTTAGTGATATTTAAACAATACTATTTTATTGGGGGGAAATAAAATATATTCTGATTTTTTTTAACTTGGCCTGTTTTGTGTATTCTTGTTAAGTCTAACATTTTTTAAATTAAGCATGTGGATAACAAATGGTGCTATTGTTATACTTCTACTAGACATTGCTGCCTTATAGGTCTATTCAACAATATTCTATGTATAATAGCTTTTCAGTTTTACAAATTCAAAACACAAAATGCATTTTATCCTACCTACAGCTGAAGAATAATTTGATTTTCTTCTTTAGCTTTTTGGAGTGGAATTAATTGAAGATACAATGAAAGGAAGTTTACTCACAGATTTCTGTTCTTTAATTCATATTACAATGAGTCATTTGGCATGGTAAACTGGGCTGACCTCAATAGGATGCTTATCCGCTAATCTATCTATGTATTCCTCATGAAGAGTGAATGCTTGTTCACCACTTGTTCACTCCCCTACTTCACCTGTGTAATAAGCGTGTTTCTAACACTAACGTGTCTCAAATAGACATCGTGATAACTGGGGAATTTGTCAAGGGGGTAATTTTACTTGATCCATAACCGATGCGCATGGATGAAGTAGTCAAATCAAACCACACATTGCATTGGGCAAATCTGCACAAGACCACTTTCAAGTGTTGAAGAGCACTTCAGGATTAGGGGGTACCTGAGCCAAGGACTAATATTTCCAATGACTTCATATGCATGTGAAAGTTGTCTAACGGATATGGAAGGCCTCTGAAAAATGGAGGCATTTTAATCCTGGTATTAGTGAAGAATATTGAACATGCCCCAGATTGCCAAAATAATAAACAAATCTCACTGTGGAAGAACTACAGCCAGAATGCTGCTTATAAGTGAGCATGACAAGGTTTCATTTCACATCATTTTAAACCTACTATCAAGAATGTCAGTCCCTGGGAAAGAACACCATACTTGGTAAAGCAAGGGGCAGTGTATCGAACTGGGTGATCTACAGAGACACACACACACAGAGCGAACGGTATATCAAGAAAATGAATGGCTCATACAATTGTAAAAATGAGTAAGTCCAGTCCAGTTCATCTGTAGATCAGATAGTAAGCCGAGGCGTCTCTTGATTCACATAGTTGCAGGAACAGATGAACCAGGAAAGAAATAAAAAACATGAATCAGGAAAAAGGAGGGCAAATCAGAGAAGAGGAAGACGAAGCAGAAAGACTATATGCTGTTGGATGCAGAGACGATGAATCCACGGTCAGCAGGCCAGGCTAGTAATCTTTCCACAATGACTTGCGTGCTCACAGCTGGTCCCATGATAAAGTGTATTATGTTGTGTTACCTAATGGGATGACTGGGCCTTAACTGCCAAACCACTGAGAATTCTGGCCCAGCCAATGTAATAGCTGAAACCTAACAGAGTCCAAGAAGAAGAGGAGGACCCTCAATGGGAAGGAACGACACCGTAGCTTAAACACTGGCTCAAACACACCAACAATTGTGAGCATGGTGCAGGACCATGTAATGTGCTGTTGCATGTCTGGTTACTATGAGATAGACAAAGCCTTCAAAGTGGACATGTAAGAATGTAATTAAAATATAATTGGCATTGTCCCACCAATTATTTGAAATACCCTTGTGTTAGGCTGTGTTGTCTAGAAAAACAAATCCAGAAATACTCATGTATGTGTAAGCAAGAGCTTTATACCAAGAAGTAATTATTTATGAAAAAACATCCCAGGCCACACTAGTAGTCCCTAAGTCCAATACTGGTCCATGAGCCCCTCTTCAGAGTCACACAGCCACATGCAATGATGCCAAACACAGTAAGATCTCAGGCCTCCGGGTGAAAAGTCTTGTGGATCCAATGGCAATGGAAGTAACACAGGGCTCTGGCAGGTCTCAGTGTGGTTCACCCACAGGAAGGTGAAGGCAGAGAGAGAGAGTGCGTGGAGAGAGGGGGGCTTTCCGCAGGATCATTCTTACGACAAGGCCATACCCACAAGGAGGTTCTATCAAACTGTGACCTGACTGACAGACTAGACTCCACCCCAACACTTCTATATATCAAAGGGACATGAAATTATGTAACTACCACACCTTGCATAATGGAAAATAAAAGTAATTTGTATCCTATAAAACCTCTGAGAAATCCTACACTACATTTGTATCCTACAAGGGCTCTAAGTAAGAAATCCTGTACTGCCTGGGTCCCATCAGCCACATCCCTGCCCAAACCAATATATCCGACAGCCCTTAGGATGACAGCCCTATCTCCACACAGCCCTCAGTAGAAATGGTGAAGCTGTACTGTTCCTTATCCTTGGAGCCCTCCTTATACCTAGAGGACCTTGAACTTTCCATGACCTCCAATCCTTCATGTATGCACTTCACTCTGTGTGGAGTCATGTATGCTACAGGATTCCAAAATCCACCTCCAGTGCTGGATGCTGAGTAAATGTGCATAGGTGAATATTTAATAATTATTCATGAAGATGTTATTCATGCCTAATGGGCAACGAGAGCTCAATACTACCATTGGGTACTACATTTTTTTTCCAAAAGAAATTAGTCTGGAAATAGAAACACATCACTGTGTTGTAACTGAGCAAAGGTGATGATGCCATTCTAGGCCCATGAAACCTTTAAAAAGGCAAGGCACAGAGAGTTACAGAAAACGCTCACTTCTTTAGTGGTAAAGTGTCCTATCTCCTTCATGTTTGACTATAAATTACTAAGGCATTTTATCAAAGTGTCTTATAATATGAAATGGGAAGTCTACTAAAATTATCCTTCATAAAAGGTAATCTATTAACAAAATCAAAGTGTACACAAGTTCAATTTTCCTATCTTTGTTTTATAAAAAATAGCAACTAAAACAGTTGGAAATTAAGTTACCATATGACCCAGCAATTCCCCTACTGGGCATATACCCAGAAGAGGCAAGAAACAATCCAAGGCCAGATATCTGTGCTCCAATGTTCATTGCGGCACAGTTCACAATTGCAAGGAGTTTGAAGCAACCCAAATTTCCATCAACTGACGATTGGATTAAAAAACTGGTATATACATACGATGGTATATACATACATAAAAAACTGGTATATACATACAAACGTATATACATACGCATCGCTAAAAAGCAGTGATGAACGTATGAAGCACATCG
>NW_022103898.1:42424268-42426413 GCF_000313985.2 Echinops telfairi | reverse complement strand
GCAATGAATGTACGAATGTGCTTTACACAATTGATGTGTGTATGGATTGTGATAAGAGTTGTATGAGCCCCTAATAAAGTGATTTAAAAAGATAGCAACTAAAGAAAAATGACCTAGATTTTCACAAATCATCTGTCAGTTCACAATATGTTGCTTCAATGCAAAAACATGAAAGAGTGCAAAAAGCAGATGGACTTGGTGAGACCTCCGTGAACTGACAGCACATCACTACCAAGGGCATTTGAGCATTTAAAGAAAAAGAAAAGGAAAAGCTTTTGGCTACAGAGAATGGAGATATTTTAAAGCATGATAAGGAGGGAAACTAATATAATTAACATTATTAAGTTTTGAGGAAGTTTTTATATCTCTAAAATATTGGTGTCAAACACAATAGAGCAGTTTAAACAAGCCTATTCAATGAAACAATTATAAGCTCAATGACTGAAACAAAAAACAAAGCCATTTCCATCAGGTAGATTCTGACTCCTGGTAACTTTCTGGGACAGAGTAGAATTGATCCCTAAATTTTCCTACACTACAAATCTTACAGAAACAGATAGCTTCATATTTTCCCTCAGAAAAGCTAGTGGGTTTGAAATACCAATTTTATGGCTAGTAGCCCAATGCATAGCCCACAGCCCTGTCAGGGATTCCACAATGATTACAGTGATGGTTTACTTTGTGTGTATATATGTAATCCTCATGCTCACAGACTGTCTTGTTATTCAATATTTCACATTTACCTCAATAAATATATGCACATAGAACTATTTCCGTATCACCATATATAAATATATTTACATATGCACATGCCTGTATTTAGACCTCTATAAATTACAGGGCAGCAATCTTACTCTTATTTGAGACTGTTTGCCTCTGTGCCTAATATGCTTCTTTTGTATCTCAATAGTGATTAAATTAAAACACACTGGACCCTGATATAGGCTCATTATATGTCCAAGAAATAGGACCCTTCCCCAAATGGCTTTATATCCATAGGATTGTAACACATATTTGGTAAACACAATTTAATCCACTTTGACTCTCAGAATCGATGTCCTTCCCACTTGCAAAACACAGTCACCCATTCTCCTCATCCCCAAAGGCTGATCCCATTTCAGCATCAACTCTAAATGCACTATCCCTATTCTGGATCATCTAAATCAAGTATGACTTTGAGTGGGTCATGTGGGGGTAAAATTCTTCCATATTTGTGAGCCAGTGAAATCTGTAACACTTCCAAAATAAAACAGTGGAATAAACACAGGGTAAACATTTTCATAGGAGAAAATGGAATGAAAGAAGGGCCCATGGGCACCATGCAAGTTCAACACAAAAACCAACGAATTGTATTAGCCCTCAGTGCTTGAAAATAACTCTTCGGTGCTTGAAAAGAACTGTTTTTTCAGACCTTCTGTTCAGCGGCTCCATCCTCCAGTCTCGGGTGCTGGTCACTCAGTCTGAGTTTTGAGTGGAGTCCTCTTGCATGAACTATGTCTGAATGTTTATCAGAAGGGAGAACTTTTAAGTGATGGACTTGGATCTCTGTTGAGATTTCTATTCAAGGCATTTTAAAGGGCACTGGGGTTCATCCGTGCTATTGTCAGTAGAATGAGGGAGGTAATGAGAGATGGACTTCAAAATGAACTGTACACCATGAAACAAGAACTTATTTGGAAAAGTTGCCAAGCAAACTAAGGACACATGCCCTAGAACGTTCACTGAAAACAAGACTGCACAATCGTTTGTGAAGATTAACCTAGTGACCAATGGATCGAGTCAACCATGGAAGCAAACGCCTGTCAGCTTTGAATCAAAAGAACTCAGATCAAAACCCACACTCACTGCCAACAAGTCCGTTCTGCTCCAGGCGACCTTACAGAACAGAGTAGAACTGCCCCTGTGGGTTTCCAAGTGGCAACTGCTCCAGGTTTCCTCTTGGATTGTTTTTTCTGATTGATTTAAAATTCCTTCCATACAAGGGGTCTTTTAAAAATTCATGAAACAAATTAAAAGATAATGCAATTCTTCCATGACAATTGTATGGCTTTGTTGTATTTTCTTTTTTTTTTTTTTTTAAACATTTTATTAGGGGCTCATACAACTGTTATCCCAATCCATACACACATCAATTGTGTAAAGCGT
>NW_022103898.1:42408633-42422681 GCF_000313985.2 Echinops telfairi | reverse complement strand
GTTTTCCAGTCTAGCCTGTTGGGGCACCATGCCCGGTCTCCAATGTCCACCCTCATCATTCCCTGGGGATCTTTCTACTCCCCTCCCCTGCTGTTCCGCTGCACCCCCACCCCCCACCCCAGTGCCTTGGCTTTGTTGTATTTTCAACAGCTTTCTACCCTTAAATATAACAAACACTTTCTCACAGATTGTAGCTTTTCATTTTTTTTTAAAGAGTTATGTTTTGAACAACCATGTTTCATTTTAAAATTGCCAAAGTGTCAAAATTATAAAGATTGCTCTATTGGCATTATAAGAATTCTGCCTGCATTAAGGTTTAAAAAAAAAGATACATGAGTATATTTTCTTTTAAAATGTAAAGTCTTGCTTTTGGCAATTTAAGTCTTTAATCTTTCTGGAATTGCTAGTTACTTTAGGTATGAGCTTGGAATCTCTATTTTATTTTTCCATATGCATCATTTTTGTGTTTTCCCCTCCACCTATCTAACAGTTTCTCTTTATTCTATTGATCTGTCACATAGCAGAAGACTACATCTGTGTGGGTCTATTTCTCAAAGCAATTTCTCTTCATTCCCGTGCACCTGGCTTATGCAGCTTCATAATAGGGCACGCTTCCTTTTTATATTCTACTTTCACAGAAGTTCCTCAACATGGATGGTTTGTATAAATTTTATAATTAGCTTTTAGTTCTATTGAGGAAATACCTTTTTGAGAATTATATTGAAAATGCTTTTTATTAATCTTTTCAGGGAGAATTAAACTTTCATATTAAATCCTCTCATCCAATTATATGTGCTACTTCTCACCCTTAAAGATCATTTTGTCCTTCCAAGGCTGTAGACACTGCACTTAAATAATGATTTTCAAAATTGGACAAGGCAGTTGTAAGATGTCCCCTACTAAATCATCTTGGTGACAACCATATACTTCCACAGCAGCAAGAACGATAAAGTATTTGAAAGGCCCTATCTGAGAAATAATTATAATTCATATGATGATGTGAATTTCCCTTCCAAGAGTGAGTGAGGAATATTTACTGAGCTACAATATCAACTGGTCCAGGATGAATTCAATGCCACTAACTTGTCCAGCATGAGACTTGATGTAGTATTCAAATCCCATTTGTTTTCCAATGTGAATAATGTTTTTATCTCAACACATTTCTATAGATGTTCACCTAGATATCAGTTACAACTTGCCAATAGAGGACAAGCTCCTTTCAAAGAGGGCTAAGAACAACTGATCAGGTCTTAGATTTAAACTCTCGTCGTGGGCAAATAGACACTAGATAGAAATAGTTATAAATCAAAATGGTGAATCTGAGTCTCCAGCTTGTTTGGAAAAGCTTTATTTTTTTTTTCCAATGGTGAATGACTTGATTGGGTAAAGACTCTGAACATCTTTAAAAGATGTGAAGAAAGAGTGAAATTTTAACGCACTGGATAAAACAAGGAGTTTGACAAAGGATTAGGAATTCATATTTGGAGAAGCACAATTTGTAAAAATATTAGTAACTATACAGTTTCCATTGAAAGATGAACTATAGGATTAACAAACCCATTTAGTACTTTTAATACTTTCCTGTGAAGTAACATACATACCCTGTTTCCCTGAAAATAAGACCTACTTACAGTTTTGCCTCTCACTAAAATATAAGGCATTCCCCTGAAAATAAGGCCCCCTGAAGCTACCATAACTGGACTCTGGACCATAGCGGCGGGCGTCGCCGTGCAGCTCACTGTTGGCCGCAGTGCAGCCGGAGCAGACAGGAAGTGCGAGGTCTCTTTTAATAAAACAATAAACAATAAATGTGTACCGTATTCTTCTTCATAGAAAAAGAAGACATCTGAAAATAAGACCTAGTACATCTTTGGGAGCAAAAATTAATATAAGACACTGTCTTATTTTCGGAGAAACAGGCTATGTATGTTATAGATGTGTGTGTGTGTGTGTGTGTGTGTGTATTAGCTCCTTTCATACATACTTCTGTGTGTTGGGTATCATCTATTTGATTCTCCCATAGCGATTCCATAGGACAGAGTAGAACTACCAATAGGTTTCTTGGTTGGATCTTTACAATTGTTTGTGGAAAAAGATCACCAGTTTTTTTTTTCTTCCTGGGCCACTGAATTTGTTTCTCTAAATAGCACAGCCCAACACACCCTTCCATGAGGTGGATTGACCAGTAGCTCCCTCAGTAGACTCAACATAACAACAATTGTGGGATCCAGCTCACATCTGGATGGAGTCTAAACGACTACTGTGTCACTGACGGGAAGAAATTAAGAGGCAGACCAAAGCTTGGGGTGCTCACCTTTCCCCATGGTAATCTGTTCTGGGAAAGAGAGAGAATGTATTCTTTCACCAATTTATACAGTCGCAGGGACCTTCAAGCCCCCCTAATTACAGGTAACTACATACTTAACAAAGTGGGCTGTACCTTAATCCTGGAAGTCCCTGAGTTCATTGGAGGAGTAACCTAACACCAATGCTGGGGGCAGGTACTGAGGAGTGATTGTCTCCTGTGCTGGGAGAGCAATAGCAACCTGCCTGCTTCTCTAGCTGAAGCTGCCAGTTAGGGAGCCATCAGCCGCGTGCTTCTAAGAAGTAACCTTAAGGTAGCACTATTATGGGAGAATATCGTGGGGATGAGCTTTAATTAGGAGAATGTGACTGGAACTCACCTCTAACTCACCAGGGTGAAGGCCTCCCTCCACCCAGCACCCTGGCTTCTTAAATATGAGAAGAAAGAATGCATCCGCACGCACTCTTTTCTCGGTCCTCAGTTTCCCACAAACAATTGTGAAGAGGATGCAGGCTGGGCAACATTTCTTTCTGTTGTCTGTGGGGCTGCTATGGGTTAGAACTGACTTGAGGGCGCCTAAGAAACAAACAAATCATGTGATTATTATGTGAACAAGCTAGAAAGACAAGCAAACTTATGAAGCAGAGTCCAATAACCCCAGCTGAGGGCATTTTAGACTTGCTAGCATTGGGCCAATGGCAGGTGATACCAAAGAATCCCTAGCTTAACCCAGACCAAATTGTCATTGGAATCATGAGTTAAGAGTTATAGTTTTAAGCCACTAATTTTTATATGGTTTGTTTAGCAGCAATAGCTAAATTAACACTGTTTCAATTCTAATCTAATATAAATAATCCCAAATAAAACAGATGTTTCTCAGATTAAATTGATAGTGTTGCTGACTTTTTTATTGTAACCATTCAACTTTGAAGTACAAAACAGTTCTCTTTAAAAGAAACCTCCGGCTTCATGTGTCACTTAGAATTAACTTCATGAATGTAAGCATGTCAGATACTGTAAATAATAATCATAGTAATAAGAATACCTTAATGATAAGCTAAGTGGGGTTAGAAAATTCATTTAACTTTCTTTGCCTCTGAATAATGATTGCTTAAAATGAGGATATTGAAGAATTAATGTGCTTAAGGGAAGAAATAAATACATAGACACACACATATGTGCACATATATGTGGAAACACAGAAAAGTTTGCATATAGCTGTATGTATGTATCATATATATACATATATATATGCAAAATGCTCTTTAATTCAACAAATATTAAATGCAGTATAGTGAGTCAGAGGAAAAATTATTGGCACTAAATTATGGTTCTTTTGTACATATTTTTAAATCAACATGGAAACCTCCAAATAAATATGTCTCTAATTATTAAAGAAGTGAAGGAAGCAAAACTATGTAACAAATGGTATAAGCTTTCATCAAGTCATATATCTGAATAAGAAAAACCACTGGCCAGTCTACCATTGATATAGAAATGAAAAGTGTAAGCAGGACTCAGCTCTCTATAAAATACAATGCAGGAAAATCAGACACTGATGAATTAAAACATTGCAGAATTTAGAGCTAAATAGTACTTTAAAAACCAAGTCCACAAGGGCTCGAGTAGAAAATGTTTTGGAAATGAAGATGGAAACATATGTACAAATATGCTTTGATACAATTGATGTTTGGAATGGTGTAAGAGCCACCCAATAAAATGATTAAAAAATAAAATAAATAAATAAAATCCATCTTCTTTTTGATGTATCAATTTGACTCAGTTAAACTCAACAAAGATGTACTGAAATCTCCACTGTGAAGCATAGTCTGTATCTTATGAAAATTCCATTCTGGGAAAATCAAACAACTTACATAAAGTCAACCAATTAATAGTTTAAAATGTAAAATAAGTTTCCTTAGTTTCGGTGCCATCCTATTTCCACCACACTAGTAAAGTAGTCCAGCTAATGACAAAAGATCTCTTACAGATCACGATTAAATATTTCCACTACCGGAGAGTCAGTTCTGACCCACACCAACCCTGTGGACAGGACGGAGCAGAGCTGCCCCTTGGGCTTTCAGAGGTGCAGTACCCCTGTGGGGGCAGAAAGCCCATCTTTCTTCAGCTGAGTAGCTGGTGAGGTTGAATTGCTCACTTCGGGTTAGCAGTCCCACACATACCCCTGTGTGCTACTACGGCTCCTATAATTAAGTAATAGCTACATATTATACAAAATCAGAATTGTAACATAGCGACCAAAAAGCATCATTCAATGGAATCTCATCTTGAAAAAATAATTTAGAGGTGAGGAGGTAAAGGACTTTTCCTATTTAACCAAAATTCCTGTGTAATCAAACTACTGCATCTACTTTGATTTTCTGGGGTTCCTATCTATGTAAAATCTAAATTGCTCTGCCAGTCACAGTTAGGAAATAGGGCATAAACTGCTGAAATCAATTCATGCCTCACCCACTTGGGGCCCTATCTTTAAAAGGATCCTTCAACACTGTAATAGTCGAAAGTTTAGTAAGCTTTTCTCTTTTCTGAGACTTGCTCCCTCCATTCTAAGAAACACAATTTTCTTGTGCCACACATGTCACTTCGAATTAGCAATTATCTCTTAATCTTAATGGTTTCCCTTTTTCCATTTTCTCTCTCTAGTCAAATGCCATTTCCCCCAGACTCCCTTTAATCTGAGATTATAGTGTTCAATTTTACTTGATATTATGAGAAACAAATAATAATGATAATAAGAGATTAGTGTTTTTTCTTAGCAAAAAATTAAGTAAAAACAGCTAAAATTCTTTGCTCTTTACTTCACGTATCCCCACTGCTGCAGGAAGGTCAATAACGTAGGCGGCATACATAAGGGTCTCAGAAGAACACTACATCAGTAAATAATTAACCAAATTTGCTCTTGAATTAACTCTCATTCATCACAGTCATATTAAAAACAAACATGCACTGTCATGGAGTCGATTCTGATTCATAGTGACACTATAAAAGTCCTCAAAACCATGTCTTTGCCCAAGCAGACCACCTCTGTTTCATGGAGCCACTGGTGAATTTGAACCCGGTAGTTAGCAGTTCAATACTTTGCCACCAAAGCCACCAGGGTTCTGTACAGTAATCCCACACTCACTGCTGAGCCCTGGTGGAGCAGTGGTTGCACATTGGGTTGCTGACCTCAAGGTCAGCAGTTCAAAACCACCAGCCATCTTCGGAATATAAAGATGATGTTTTCTGCTCCCTTTAACCCACAGAGGCAGTTCTACCATGTCAGTGAATGTGTACGCTCCATGATTGAGCTGATTCTAATTCACAGGGACCCTTTAAGACAGAGTAGAACTTTCCAAGGCTATCATTATTTTTCTTTTTAAATAGTTTTATTGGCCTGTACTTTACATAACATATAAGATAATTGTTCAGTCACATTAAGAAGAGTTGGGCAATTATCACCACAATCAATTTCAGAACACTTTCTTCTTGTACTTATTGTTAGTTCCCCACTTCTCCTCATCCTCCACTGTCATACCCTAAGGTAATTATTAATTCAGTTACTGTATCTATAGATTGACCTATCCTGGATTTCATATATAAGAAATCATACACAATACCAACAGGAAGCAAACCAAACTACAACTGTGATGAGAAAAAACATAGGCAAACTTCAATCAGAAAGAAAGCAAACAATATTAAAAACAGAAACAACTTTTAAAATAGATCAAAATGGAGATCAAATGATAAGCTATTACACATTAACCTAAGTACACCTGTCATAATCAACTTTACCATGTTCTCTGTCTCACAGCAAGACTCTTCACATCCCTGGGCTACGATCAGCGGTGACTCACTGAGGCTTAATCCATGTACAGGCCCTGCCAATGGATTCTGGGTTTCTGCTGTCATCCACAGCCTTCTGCAAACTGGGTGTTCACAGCTTGTGTTCTAATACCATTCCCTCCTTTGGATTTGGATGGAGGGTGTCCAGGGAATCGAACTCTTATAGACCATATACCACTGGCGGGCTTGTAAAAGTGCACAACCATTATGGAAAGTAATATGGAGATACCTCAAACAACTGGGAAGAGAAATGCCATATGGTTCAGCAATGCCTTTGCTGGAAGTATACCTGAGGGAAATATGAGTCATAATACAAAGACATAAGCTCTCCCATGTTCATTGCAGCAAAGTTCACAATATCAAGGTGCTAGAAAGAGACCAAATGCCCATCAATAGGAGACTGGATAAAGAAACCCTGGTACAAACACATAATGGAATATGATGCATCCCTAAAAAACAGGGATGAAACCATAAAACACTTCCTGACATGGAAGGACCTGGAAACCATTATTACTGAGTGAAGTTAGCCAGTCAATGGCAAAAAGGACTAATTTGTATGAGTCCACTACTGTAAGGATAAGCAGCAAGGCAAAGGCGGCTTCTTCTCTCAGGTCATGTAATCCTCTAACTGATCTCCCAAGCCACAAAGTAGATGGTAGGATTGAAATCCTAGTGCCCATGAGTCCCCTTGATACATACATCTTAAGAAACACTTAGAGGATACTTCACCTCAGTAAAGGCTATAAGTCTTTATAGAAGAAGAAAGTCACATTTTTCTCTGGAAAGGTGTCTGGTGGGAGAGAATGCTAGAACTTTCAGTAAGCAGCTAAACCCTAGCAGTCAGAATAAGCATGTATGTTAACCAACCCTCAGAAACTTAACATGTTTGTTACTTGTTCATTTTAGTACCTGCAATTAAGCCATGGAAATAGTACCGCAGGAAAGGTCAATTCAGTCAATTCAAATAAAAGGCTGAAAATTTTTAAATAGCATATTGAATTCAGTTTTTAGTATTATTGACTAACAATATTTCTAAAACCTTTTGCAATTTCTCAAAGGCTTTTACAAGCATTAGTCCCTTTGGTAAGGCCATACAGTATTTCTATTCTCATTTTTCAATTGAGGAAATTAAGGTTAACAGAACTTAAGTGACTTTCTAAGGATCCAATTGTTGGATCCAATAATAATATAGTAACTTAAGGAGTCAATAGTTTTCAAAACTGGGATTTAAGTACAGACATTTAAAATTTAATCATTAAGTTATTTCTACTGCCTCAGGCTGTCTATGTCAGGATCTTTAAATGGCATGTTTCTTTGGTGCAAATTGCATAGGACCAATGGAGAAATAGCACTTATATATGATTGTATAGTTAAACTAGATTTTCTGAATGTGAGAAAATTGATAATTTGCTTATATTTAAATTAGACCACATAGTGGCATCTGTTTGTGAATGATAGTCAAGTTCAGATCATTGATTAATGGATTTTAAATGCTGATCTGTCATATATAGCAAATAGGAAACTCTTCCAATTTATCATTCTAAATCTAGTTTACACTGTTACATGTAGTGAATTAATCCAAAACCTTTTCCCAACTCCTTGCATCTTTTAGTATTTAGAAAGAATACATTGATAAGAGATTAGCTCTTTACCAAGTATCTATCAACGACTACAGCCTTTCTGGAGATATTCTTCGCAAGGGGAGTAAAAAATATTAAATCAAACCAGTAACTTCTGAAAGGATGTTCTAGGCTACTTAAATTCAAGGTGAGTGCACAGATCTATAAAGAGGTAGAGAAAAAAATGTCCTTATATTTTGATATTTAAAAAATAAAATTTTCTCTGATTTTAAAATATTTTGAACTTAACATCAAATAAGTTTTACTATAAAAAAAATTTGTAAAAGTTCCAAGTCTTTGTTTTGTTCTGAACCTAATCTTTAAAGAGATGTGAATTTTTGCAACTCAAGAATCTCTCATTCTAAATTGCTTTTGAACCCATTTTAATTTTCTTTAAATATGTGTGATGAGAATTATAGCTTCAATCAAATTGAAGGGAGTGAAATTCTTTTTCGAAGGAAACAAAAACAAAACAAACCAACCAACCTAAAACTATTACATCAAAAATAACTCAACAATAAAATTAAAATATCATAAGACATTTTAGGAAGCTGGGTTACCTACCAAAGGTGGCTATATTTTGCCTGTGTATGCTGTTTCTCAGAAAAGACTTCAATTAATGGTCATGATGAATGGGACCGAACTTGGTGCCAACAAGTTATTTTAGTGCCACTCTATTGAAGCCCTGGTGGTAGAGTGGCTATGTCATGGACGGCTATCTATAAAGTCAGCAGTTCAAAACAGCCACTTGCTCCTAGAAAAAAGGTTTTCTAATCCCATAAAGAGGTACAGTCTTGGAAACTCACATGGACAGTTTTACCTGGTCCTATTGGAGCCATGGTGCCATAGAGGTTATAAGTTGTGCTGCTAACTGCGAGGTCCACACTTCAAAACCACCAGGCCCTTCATAGTAGAAAGACTGGACTTTCTACTCCTGTAGAGTTACTGTCTGGGAAACTCACAGGGGCAGTTCTACCTGGTCCTATAAAGTCACTATCAGTCAGCATTTACTCCATGGCAGTGAAGTGTGTGTGTGTATGTTTTATTATTTGATTTTATCCTATTTGGAATATTTGTTCCTGCATGTCCTTTATATATATCTCAAACATTGTAATAAGGGGTAACTTAATTTCTTTCTAGCTTACAAAAAATGAGGAGACACAGACTCAAATCATTTCAAATCAAAATACATTTTGAGAAGTTTGCTATACATTGACTTGTAATTTGTCATTATGTATTCATCAACAAAGAAATGTTGAAAACCTATTAATTGTCAGTGTGTTGAGGAGAGAAACAAATCCAGGGACACTCATATATGTATAAGAAAGAGCTTTATTGGGCTCATCTCCTCCCCACAACCCTTCTGTAATGGATGTCCAGTTACAGATAAGTTTTGGGTCTCCACTCCGCATTCCCTCTCATTCACAATGTTATGATTTTTTGTTCTGGATCTTTGATGTCTGATACCTGATCCTATCAACACCTCATGATCACACATGTGCTTCTTCCATGTGGGCTTTGTTTCTTCTCAGCCAGATGGTCGCTTGTTTATCTTTAAGCCTTTAAGACCCCAGATGCTATATCTTTTGATAGCCGGGCACCATCAGCTTTCTTCGCCACATTCGCTATGCACCTGCTTTGTCTTCAGTGATCACCTTGGGAAGGTGAGCATTATGGAATGCCAGTTAATAGAAAAAAGTGTTCTTGCATTGAGGGAGTACTTGAGTAGACGCCCAATGTTAATCTGCTACCTTAGTACTAAACCTCAGGGTGCAGTATAGCAACAATGAAACATACAACTTTTCTCTAGTTCTTTAATGCTTTCTCCACCCCACCCCACCACCAACATCATGACCCCAATTCTACCTTACAAATGTGGCTAGACCAGAGCATGTACACGGGTAAAGATAAGAGCTGGAAACACAGGGAATCCAAGACAAATAAACCCCTCACGACCAAGATTGAGAGTAGCCATACCAGGAGGGTAAGGGGAAGGTGAGGGGAGAAAAGGGGAACCATCACAAGGATCTACCTATAACCCCCTCCCAGGGGGATGGATAATAGAAAAGTGGGTAAAGGGAGACACTGGGCAGTGTAAGACATGAAAAAATAATAATAATTTATAAATTATCAAGGGTTCATGAGGGAGGGAGAGTGGGGCAGGGGAAAAATGAGAAACTGATACCAGGGTCTCAGGTAGAAAAAAATATTCTGAAAATAATGATGGCAACAAATATACAAATATACCTGACACAATGGATGGATGTATGGATTGTGATAAGAGTTTTAAGAGTCCCCAATAAAATGATTTAATAAATCAATAAAACAGTGAGATGGTTTTAAACATGAAAAAAAGAGAAAGAACTTTATATCAAAGAGTAATTGTATAATAAGAAAAGAAAACCACAACCAAGTCCGGATCAAGACCATAAATCCAATATTAGCTCATTAAGTCCAATACTGGCCTGGAAATCCTCCTTCAGACTCACACAGTTACATGCAATGGTGCAAAATTCAGGAAGATCACAGGCTGGTAGGTGCAAAGACTTGCAGATCCAATGGTGGTGGAGGCATCCCAGTACTGGAATGGGCCTCCATATGGCTCCTCCAGCCCTCTGAGTGTGTCTCTTCAACAGGGAGGTGAAGCAGAGACTCCTTCACAGGTCTCACCAAGTCTCCTCATGACTTGTCAACAATGAAGGCTGAGAAAGAGTGTGGCCCACCTCCAGGGAGACAGAGAGACAAAAAGTGTCCAGAATCCTCCTCAAGAGGCCACACCCACAATGAGGCATCATCAGGCTGTGACCTGATTAACAGGCTAGACTCCACCCCTACAGTCTATTTATCAAGTTCAATATGAAATTATGTACCTACCACAGTCAAAGAATAAGACAGTCTTGAAGATGCATTGTTGTGTGAAACCACACTCTGTTTCTTCCAAGAGGCTATGTGTATAACAGGTATAATATGACAGATGTTATAAGAACAGATTCAGGAAGTTATATAAGCAGAAAACAGGGCTACAAAGCCAGATTTGGGGAGTTAAAGAAGCCTTCTGGATGGACAAAATGACCAAGGAGTGAGGAGGATTTAGGTGTGCAAGTGAGATAAATCAGCCAGCAATTGCAAGAAGGAAAAAGCTGAAGTATCATAGTGTTTAGAAAGTCAATGATAGTACTGGGCAGGACATTGAATATAGCTTGTTAGTGTGTAATGATATATATAATTTTTATAAAAGGGAAGAAGGAATTTGAGAGTGTAATTAAGAATGGAGGGTCATGTAAATGAATATAAAAGAGAAGGTACTGAAAATTTAAAAAGTAAGAATTAAGAGAAATTGGATCTTGCTATAGGGGTGGAAAGGAGTCCTGTGGGCTACACACTGAACGGCCAGCCTCGCGGTCCTCCGTGTGCACGCACAAGCTGGTCCACAGGACAAAAATGAAGCTGCCTACTCTCATCAGATTTCAATTCTTGGAAACCCACAGGGCAGTCCTACCCTGTCCTAGAGTGTCGCTATGAGTTGCCATCAACGTGAGGGCAGTACATTTTGGAAGGGATTATAAAAGGTAAGAAGAAATTGAGCTTAATATGTGAAATATTTTCACTTAAAATTTAACTTAATTTCATAATATATACAAGACAGGGACTTATGTTAACAAGAAACAGGGAAGAGCAAAACATATGAAAAGGAAATTTACAGAATTGGAAATAAATACCTCACATGTATAGTCAAAGGTAATGAAATCTACCAGTAATCAGATATTGTAAAATAAAAAAATATATATAAGATCTTAATTTAAGCCCAAGAGTGAGTTAAGTGTTTAAAAATTGATAGTCAATTGTTGGCCATGTTGTTGCTGCAGCTGGGTGTCACGGAGTCATTTCCTATTCATAACGACAGGACACTCTGAACAACACAAGGAAACCCTGCCTGCCCCCGCACCAGCTGCACAATTGTTACATCTGAGCACATCGCTGTTGTCACTATGCCAATCGATCTGACTGAAGAGCTTTATTTTTTGCTGATCCTATACTTTATCAAGCATGATGTCCTTCTCAGGGACTGGTCTCTCCTGACAATTGTTTGCAAGAATCATATTTAAGTGAAATCTTCAAGAACTACAGGGGGAAGTATGAACTTTTATGGTCATTCTTTTGAGAATTCTAAACACATTTTAGCAAAAATGAATATACATACAATCCAGGAATCTCAATCCTTGCACTAGTGTAAGATACATACGGGGACATTTCTCAGTCAATTAGCCAAAGTGATGGGGAGTTGTTGTTCTTTGGATGAATGGATAAACGTATGACACATATATAGTATTATTAAGGAGCCCTCGTGGCTCCAGAGGAGCCCTAGTGGTGTAGAGGTTAAATACCGGGCTATTAACTTCAGGGTCACTTGTTCAAAACCACAAGACACATCATGGGAGAAAGACGGGTCTTTCTACACCCACAAATAGAGTTACAGACTCAGACTCACAGAGGCAGTTCTACCTTGTCCTGTAGGGTCGCTAGAAGTTGGCATTGACTTGATGTCAGTGAATTTGGTTTGGGGTGACATTAGTTGAGAGCTCAGCTGCTTGAACGCATCAGGAGGAAGATGTGGCAGTCTGCACTCATGAGCATTACAGCCTTGAAAGCTCTACTTTGTTAAACTTATTAGAGTAGAGTCAGAATTAGATTTTTTTTTTAGAATTGGATTATTTTTAACATAATAACATAGGATGTGTTATTATGCAGCGGAATTAACAATATAAACTCTAGAGACATGTGAGCATCGTAATTTTAAGTAAAAATTGAAAAACAAAGCAAATTGAGAAAAAAGCAACAAATACAGTACATTTATGTAAACTAGAAATACATACACTTGTATTTTATAAAGATAAGTAGTGATAAACATTCAATGATATAAAGCAAGTCCTTCAGAGGGAGAGACATTGTTAAAGAAAGAAAATTTAAAAAGATGAAGGGTATTGCATACATCTTTAATAATTCATCGTCTATAGGCATATAATTAACCCAGTTCTCGTCTAGTTAAGTTTTCAAAGAAATGAGGGAAGAAATTTAAAATTAAGAGATAAAAGATTTAAAAATTTTGGAAAATCTGTCCAAAAAATAAAATGTATACATACTACACACCACATATACTTTTATTTACCACATATATTATGGAACAGAGTAAAAATTATTGAAGAAAGTGTATCTCTCAACTTATGTAAAATCCGAGTGACAATCAAAAGAACAACATGCAAATACAGTGTATTAGATTGTAATATCTAGTTCATATTTCAAGCAACCCCCAAATCTTATGTCCTAACTCAAAGACATTTAGTTTTTGATCTCACAAAGTCTACTGAGGGTCTGGATGGTGCTTCAGGGAAGCTGGCCCCCATCCAGTGGTCTGAACATGTCTATTCAAATGTCTGTGACCAAGAATGGGGGTCGAGAAGTGGCTGTCTTTTCCCATAGAAAGGATAGTTTTGGGAACCCAACTGGGCATTTCGATGTGGTCTCAGGATATAAGAAAGTGCAGAGGATGACAAACAACTCTTTAATACACATACACATGATCTTGACCTATCGATGAAGCACAGTTAGACGTTCACCAATTTTCAGCAATACTAGAGAATATAAGATTCTATTTGCCCAGGAAAAACGAGAACCAGGGGTAAGTACAAGTAATATTATTTTAATGTTACATGCATTTATTTCATATATAAACACACTAGGATAATTCAACAAATTTATACTACAAAGTTTAGTGAATAAGTATTACTAGAACTTTCCAGGCAGTGTTTTCTACTGTCATACATAGGATTTCAATGAGCCGGAACTGAACAGCCGGCATTTACAGCATCATCTACAATGCCTGTGGCTATAGAATAAAGAAAATCCATCAACCAAAATCAGCCCGCAGGTCCTGAGTGCATGCTAGATGCATGTATTTACTAATTGTTTACTTATCTGTCAAAACTAACTTCTTGTAGTGACAATTTCATATTCAGAACCTATTACTTCAGGTCTGTCTGGATAGGACAGGCTGGATGAACAAACTGGAGGAGAAAACAAGAGGACTGACAGTTCCAGGGAGACATGGGAGAGGGGGAGGTGGGGGGAAGGGAAGAGGTGTTAACAAACCCAGTGACAAGGGAACAACAAGCAATCCAAATTGGTGGGGAGGTGGGTGTGGGAGACCTGGTAGGGCATGATCAAGGGGAATAGAACAAAGAGGAAGTGCTGAAATCCTGGTGGGGACTGAGCATGATAGT
>NW_022103898.1:42357172-42406607 GCF_000313985.2 Echinops telfairi | reverse complement strand
TCATGAGGGAGGGGGGAACAGGGAGGGAGGGGAAAATTGGGGACCTAATGCCGGGGGAGGAAATGTTTTGAGAATGATGAGGGCAATGAATGTACAAATGTGCTTTACACAATTGATGTGTATATGGATTGTGATAAGAATTGTATGAGCCCCTAATAAAATGATTTTTAAAAAAAGAACCTATTACTTGATAGGAGCTAAGGTGTTTTGGATATTTTCCTTGTATCACCCATTCTTCTCAGTGGTTTACATGTATAGCTCATTCAATCATCATGAAATACTCTGAAGTTCTGTTAAATGAACTATTGTACAATGTTGGCCACTCGGAAAGATTAAATAATTAGTCCAAAATCACTCAGCTCAAAGGAGGACTGGGAATTAGAATGTAGGTCGCTCACTACTAAAACCCTCATTTTCAATTCTATCATGAAATGTGCTCCTTCTCATTGTCCTACTGTCTTCTCTGTTTCACACAGTAACAATGTGAAACGGGAAATGAAATTCTAAAGGTACTTTGTTGACTTTACCTGCCTCCTCCGAGATTTATATGGTCCATTATTCTGTAATACCAATTGTTTCTGGGTGTCTTTGAATTGCTCCATTCTTCACTGCTCTGCACATGGAGTTAGCCAAAGTTGCATAAGGGAATACACTTATTGCCATAATATTCACATTGTACTATTTACCATTTTAGATACGGATTATAGTTGTCATATGTGGTTTAACTATTTATATATATAGTAGCTCTGGTGAATTAATGGATTATGCAATCATTTGCTAACCAAAAATCAGAAGTTCTAAACCACCACTTCCTCCATAGAAGGACGAGGCCATTTATTCTTGTAAGATTTAAAGTCTTAGAAACCCAAAGATGCAATTGTATCTGCCCTACAGTAAGTCTATGAGTCAGAATTGACTTGACGGCATGAGTTTTTTAGTTTAAAAAATATAAAGTGATAGATCGAAATTTTGTAAATTGTTATAAGCAATTTTTTTAATATTTTAAGTTCCAGGTACATTGTTAGAAATACTGTTTAGGGGTGGAGGGAACATTAGGACTGATTGTGATGATGTATGTGCAACTCTTTTAAAAAGTGATTTAACTAAGTAAGTGTATGATATGTGATTATTATATCAATAAAACTACTGAAAAGGGAAAAGAAACCAAACTGGACCAATGGTTGCCATGTGTGAAGGAGGAAGAGTTGTTGGTAAGGGGGCACTGAGCTTACATTAATGGTGGTGGAATAATCAGGAAAAGTATATCGATAATGGTGTACAACACAAAGAGTATAATCAATGACACTGAATTATACATGCAGAAGGTGTTGAATTGGAGAAGATTTTGTTGTATATTTTTTGTCACAATTAAAAATAATAATTATATGAATAACAATGAGTTCAAGGAAGAAGAAAATGCTATAGACTTGATTATGGTAATAATTATACAACTGCTCTTGATATTATTGAATTATTGAATTATATGACATGTGGATGAAGTGCCAATAATACTGTTAAAAATACCATTTTCCAGAAAAAGATTAACTCATCCAAAGATTATTTAAATATCTTACAATGAGTAAAATGAATTATTTTAAACATCCAATATTACGCTTTCAAATTATTGATGTAAAATATAAACATTTCACCTATAACTATACTGTTTTCAAGGAGCCAATCTTCCATAGAGAGCGTGATCCCTTGGTTGATCCATGTCAAATAATTTACTTGGCCTTTTCATTTTTTCATGTCAAGAGATTCTCTCCTGTGGGAGAAGGCACCACTCCTGATGCGACCACTGCAACAAGACCATTTCATTCAACGACAAGGCTGACCGGCCTCGGCGACTTGACGGCCGTGGAGTCAAAAAGCAGTTTTACTTCAAAGCGTGAGGGCTTCTTGATCCCTGAACTTTCTCCTTCTTGCAGTCTTTGTCTGACTAAACCTATATATTTCTTATAAGATCTCACTAAATGCTACCCAGCCTCGTTAATAGGGGCTATGGTATTCTGAATGTTCGCAACAGTTTTTTCTCCACCACTATGTTCATTAGGGACCAGCTACTTCACAGACAAGAGTTCTCAAATATGTTCCCATAGGAACACAATGTTCTGCCTTCCAACCTGTTTTATTTATTGTTCTCTGCTGAATACCATGCAACCTTTAAGCTATAGCCATATATCTTATATTTGTTCTGATAGTACCCTTTCTGGTATTAGCTAAGAAAATGTTATCTGCTATAACAAACACATCCAAAATGTCATTGACCTCACACTCAGCAAGAGCTCACCCAATTAAGTGCCAGGAGACAGCAGATTCACAAGTAAACCTCGTGTTTGAAGGCATTCAGCTTTACTCACCCCACCACTGGGAACGCCACCAGGTTCTGTCCTGTGTCTGACTCTCACCGCTCTCCCCTTCCCATCATGGGGAAGTCGGCATGCAGAGATCGCAGTGCCGACCGAATGCGCTCGCTGGACACCTGGACTTACTTTCTGGATGGTGGTGAGATGCCATCCCCCTTCCTGCTTCCGAGATGACACATTTTTTTAGTATAACAGTGGTGTGTGTGTGTATGGATTTCCCGTATCATACAATTCAATGCTTTAAACATATTAAAAAGAATTGTGCAGCCAACACCACAATCGATTTTGTGATTGTTAAGAACATTTTCTTCATTCTCATGTTTTTTTCTTTTTTAAAAAAATCATTTTATTGGAGACTCATACAACCCTTATCACAATCTCTACTTCAGCCCTTGGTATCAGCTCCTCATTTTCCCCTCCCTCCCTGCCCACCCTCCCTCATGAACCCTGGATAATTTATAAATTATTATTGTCATATCATATACTCATTATTATTGGCTCTCCATTATCCTCCCAATCTCTCTTGCAATAGCCATAAGAAATTATTAATCCAGTTACTGTCTCTATAGATTGATGTTACTGGATTTCATATAAAGGAAAACATATTTTAAAAACTAAAACAACAACAAAACAATACACAGTAAAACCTCAACTGAAAAAAAAAGCAGGAAATGATAAAAACTAGAACAAATTTAAAATGGATCAAAAGGGAGACTTTAAAGTGTTAAATTCTAGCCTAACTGTAACTACGTTAATCTACTTTCCATTCCACTGTGTCTGATACAAAGGCTATCCACATCCCTGGTCAATGGTCAGAGGGGATTCAACAGAGGCTTTTTCCATGTAGGGACCCAGAAAATGGATTTGGGACTTTTACTAG
This sequence comes from Echinops telfairi, assembly GCF_000313985.2. Taxonomy (NCBI): domain Eukaryota; kingdom Metazoa; phylum Chordata; class Mammalia; order Afrosoricida; family Tenrecidae; genus Echinops; species Echinops telfairi. The sequence goes on along the minus strand of NW_022103898.1, from coordinate 42,403,361 downwards.
CATCCATAGTCTTCTGAAAATTGGATGCTCAGCATTTAAGATCTAATAGAGTTCCCTCCTGTGAGTTTGCAATTTATTATTTACAATGCTAGGATCATACAGCAGGTGTGCTTCTTCCGTGTGGACTTAACTGACACCACATTCTAAATCCAGGAGGACTACGAGACTCACTCATGCCTGAGTTAGAGTTCCACACCCTATTCACATAGTACCACCCAGGTGTTTGGTAGGAGTGACAATGACGATAGCTTGAAGAGCCATACTGAGCAACTCAATGCACAAGTCCTCACATGTAAGGAGCTTAGAAATGAGAACAACAATTTTTAAAAAATGAACGGTGGAATATTTAGAGCTTTTCTTGGACTCACTGGGAAATCGAAGTCATGGACAAACCAAAACTCAGAAATCCTATTGACAAATAAATGCAGAGATTAAAAGCCAAGCTCAGTCTATCATGAGCAAAAGTCATGAGTCGTAAATGGGTAAAAGAAAAATCATAAAGGGTAGTTTACTACTACTAACAATGATGCATTTACACGTATGTCAACCAAACTGAAGAAATTCAAAAACATAGGGGAGAAAATCTTTATAGTTTCTAGAGTGGCTAGAATACTTTACCTGTAAAGAATGAAAACTAAGAATTACACTGAACTTTTGGTCAAAAATCATGAAAATGAAACTAGAGTATAATGGAACAACAAAGTGTAGGAAATAAAGATTTAAAATGCACTAGCATAAACTTCTATATATAGAGAAATAATTATTCTAAACTGAAAAAGAAATGAAATCTTTATCAGACAAATAAAAACTCAGGGAATTTATCAGCAAAGATCTAGCCTGTAAAACATATTCAAAGTTCTTCAGTATGAAGGAATGTGTAAAACTCACATCCTTAAAAAACGGGGTGGGGGTGGGAAGAACAACATAACAGAAAAATAAATTAAACTATTAAAAATTGCTTTCTTAGTCTTAATGGATCTAATAGTTAATACTTGGATCTAAATAGTTAATACTTGGAAGTAATAATAATTACAGTGTATTGAATAATTATAGCATACAGAAAGTAAACTGTTTGACAGTACGTGATAAGGAATGGGAAGGGAGATTAAGGAATGTTCTGTCATAAAGTATCTGTATTATCTATGAAGTGATATGGTATGGAAATTGATGTTGTTGTTTTTAAGGTGGCCCTAAGTACAACAGAACCAAACATTGCTTACCCTGTTGCATACTCATGATTGTTGCTTTATTTGAGCCCATTGTTGCAGCCATTGTGTTGATCCATCACATTGAAAGTCTTCCCCTTGGATTCTGACCCCCTAATCGACTGACCATGATGTCCTCTCCCAGGGACCAGCCTCTCTCAATAACATGTTCAGAGGATGAGAAACAAAGCCTCCCATGCTCACTCCATTTTCTTCTTCTTTTTAAAAATAGTTTTATTGGCACACAATTTACATACCACACAATTCAATAGTTCAATCGTTCAATCATATCAAGGAGAATTGTACATCAATGTTAGAGTAGCTCCTTCCCGCGCCTCCCGCCCCCGTTAAAAGCCTTTCAAATGAGTTGTGCAATCACAATCCATTCTGGTGTTCCCTCTCCCCTCCTGCCTTCATTATTTACTCCCCAGACCCCCTTGCCCTCCCCATCATGCACCCCACCCCTGTTTCCCTACAGCACTTTGTATCAGTTAGTATCATTATGATCACCTCCTCCTGTGCGCCACAGCTGGAGACCCAACAGAAAACATTAAAAAACAAAATCTCAATAAGGTGATAAGGATAAAATCCTAATAGTATAAAGACATAAATACAAATAATGCGTAAGAAGAAAAAGACCCAATCAACATTCAAAAATCCAGGGGAGAAATTTCTGTCATGGAACAAATGCAACAAGATACTTGCACCCAAAACAAATTCAAGTCATGTCTACAGAGTGGTCAACTGGCCAAGGAACGAGATTGATCCAGCATATCAAGATTACAATGGTCTCTGCATCATAGTAAGGCTGTTCAAGACTCTTGTCTGGGCCATGCTCCTTTTGAATGAACATTCTGGCTGTATTTTTTTCAAGACAGATAGGTTTGTTATGGTTATCTCAATAGGGTTATCTCAATAGTATTTTCAATATTATTTGTCAACACTATAATTTGAATGCATGAATTCTTGTCTTATTTATTGTCCAAGTTTCCTATTCATATGAGGCCATTGAAAATACCATGGCTTGGGCCAGGTGCACCTTAGTCCTCAAAGTAACCTCTTGGCTCTTCAATATGTTCAAGAGGTTTTGTGCAGTAGATTTCCAAATGCAATGTGTAATTCGATTTCTTAATTGTTGCTTCCATGAGTATTGCTTACAGAGCTAAACAAAATGAAATCCTTGACAAGGTTCATCTTTTCTTGATTTAGCTGGTTTTGTCTTCCAGTCCAGTTGTGAGGATGTTTGTTTCCTTTACACTGAGTGGCAATTCATACTGGTGTAGTGTGTTTAAACACGGACTTCATTGGTTGTAAAAATATAGGTGAAGGGAGAAGTCAGCGCAAGATATGACAAAATACCCATTTGTGAACTATCAAGGGCTCATGTGGGAGAGGGGAGCGGGGAGGGAGGGGGAAAATGAGGACCTAATGTCGGGGGTTTAAATGGAGAGAAAATGTTTTGAGAAATGATGTACAAATGCGCTTTGCACAATTGATGTGTGTATGGATTGGGATAACAGTTGTATGAGCCCCTAATAAAATGTTTAAAAAATAATAATAATAGTGGCTATGTGATGTGTAATAAAAGAATTGAAAACATGCATAGGAAGGAGAAAAACAAGTGGAAAAGGAGAGAATTCAAGTTCAATTTATTGCTTTTTTATTGTAGTTATCTATAAAATAAAACATTTGCCATTTCAATAAAAAAATATATATATAATGTAAGCCTTAAGAAAATCATTAAAAAGTTTAAAAGAAAGTGAAATATATAAAATATTTAATTACAGCCAAGTAAAGTAGACAAAAAACATAAAGTAAAAGCAACAAAAGAAATATGAACCAGTTACAAACACGATAATCATCTAACTATAAGTATAATATTCTAAAGGCTAATAGTCTAAATATACCAGTTATAAAATAGGAATTATAGACTGGTTAAAATGATCAATTTTAAAAACACAAAAAGTACATGGATGAAGAAAGATATTAACACTAAGCAAAAGAAAACTAGATTGACTGTATTATTTCTGCAAAAGTAGACATTGCTACAAGAAAAGGTATCAGGAATGGAAATGGAATTTACACACAATGACAGTTCTTTTATTTTTCCAAGAACAAATGAAATCCTTAACACTATGTACCTTATAAGACCAAAAGTTGTAGAATTATCATGAATGACAGATAATTCCTCTATAATAGTTGAAGACTTAAACATCTTTTTCTCAGTATTTGAAATAATAGCAAGCAGAAAATCAGTAATTGTATGTTTGACATAAGTAGCCTCAATCTTTTATCCTTTGCTAATGCGTTACACTTATTTTTGTTATGGTTATCTCACACAGTGGTTTGAGCTCTCTTTTTCTTGGACATTGTTGTGACTTATTCAGTCTGTTGTATCTCTTGAGTTCACTTGAAAATAAATCCAACTCACTATTTAACTTTAAAAATAAATAAATAGTCTCAATCAAAGTGAAATAATGGGCTTTTATAGAATACTCCAATAAGAGCAAATACACATCTTCTTAAGATCACATAAAATTTAGGGATCTGAGGAGGGGACGGGAGGGTGTTGGAGCAACAGCAAACTAGCTAAGGGAGGTATCAAGAGGTAGAAATAAGGGGGAAATGACAGTGGGGCAGGAGGAAGGTAAAAGAAACAGAGGAAGGGCCAAGGACGCAAAGCAATGGATAGAGGTATAAACATAGAGGTGCACATATGTAAATGCATTAATCCACAAATACAGAGGTATTGGCCCATGTACATATATTTATATGGCAATAAACTGAAGTAGGGAGTGGACTTTGGGCTTCTGCTCATACCCTCCCTCAATACAAGAACACTTAGTTCTAACCAATCGGCAGTCTGAGATGTTCACCCTCCTGACACAATTGCAAGGACAAAATGGGTGCATGAGCAAATGTGGTGAAGAAGATGAATGATGCCCGGCTATTAAAAGATATGGCATCTGGGGTCTTAAAGGCTTAAAGTTACACAAGCCACCATTCAGCAGTGAAGCAACAAGTCCACATGGAAGAAGCACACCACCAATGCGATCATGAGGAGTCATAGGGACCGGGTAATAGGCATAAGCAGACACATAACAAACGAAAACACATTGTTGAGAATGGGGGCGGGGGAGGCTGGAGCAGAGATCCAAAGTCCATCTGTAGACAGTGGAACAATCTCCCCACAGAGGAGCCACAGGGAAGGGATGAGTCACCCGGATGCATGAAAGCATCGATGAAACCTACTATAGTCCTCTGGCTCCTTGAGGCTTCCTCACCCCCTACTACCATGACCCCAGTGCTGCTTCCCAATTCAGACAAGACCAGAACATGTACACAGGTATAGAAAGGGATGGGAGCTCACTGCACACAGAATCCAGGAACAGGAGTGGAAATGGTGGTAACAGAAGGGCAGGGGGAAGTGGGGGAGAGAAAGGGGAAACTGGTCGCAATGATCAACACATAACCATACACCCCTCTACAGGGGGAAGAACAACAGAAAACATGTGGGAAGGGAGACAGCGGTTGGTGTAAGAGATGAAAATAATAACAATGTACAACCTATCAGGGGGTTATTAGGGTGGGGAGGTTATAAAAAAAAAAGAGCTGAAGCCAAGGGCTCAATAGAAAGTAAATATCTAGAAGAGAATGAGGGCAATATATGTACAAATATGCCTGATACAATTGATGTATGGATTGTGATAAAAGTTGGATGAACCCCCAATAAAATGATTAAAAAAGATCACAAAATATAAACCAAGAAAAATCGTAATATGGATCATGAAATGCATGCAAATAATGCAAAATATGCTCTCAGAGCACAATGGAGAGAAACTAGGACCAAAATGGTAGCAAAATCCTCAAACATTTGAAGACTCGGCCATAAACTTCATGATAACACAGATATTAGCAGTTCAAGATGTAGCACAGAAGCTGCCTCCTAACACCCCACTTATAACAAAGATTGAAGGGAAAAGTGAATCAGATATAGATGACAACTCTGAAACCCAAAGCAGCAAAAGCAAGACTGAAGATCAAGTGCTAAGTGGGAGAAGAGACTACAAACACAGTAAATGCAGAGTATTATGCATTGCTGTTGTCCTGCCAGCCACACCTGCACAGCCCAGTCATAGTGAGACAAAGTGAGCAGCATTCAAAACTAAAGCCTCCATCGCCTGGTCAAGACAAGCAAGAGGAATACTACATTCATGTCCAGACCTAGGCAGGAGTACTCCCCACATTTTGAAAATCAAGTGCACTCACCATAAACACCATGCCCCCCACAAGCCCATACGGTGGATATTTCAAACCCATTAAAAAACAGCAACTAGGAATGCAAAAGGTTAATAATAAGATTTCAGGAATAGTCAACTTTTTAGGAGAGCATTGGAGCAAAATTGAAACAACTGAATACCGAATCAGCAAAACAGAAGAAACATTCCTATACATAAATTTGTTTGAGAATTTTTCAGAAAAAAAATAATTAGGGAAAATGAATAAATCCTAATATTTATGCATAACACCAGCAAGAAAAATTTTACACATAATTGGAATTCTAGAACAAGAGCAGATCCTCACCCCAATGCAGACTCACACACACAAATTACTGAAGATTTGTTGGCAGAAAACACTTCTAATCTTACGGAAGGCAAATAGGTATCTATCTAAAAAGGTCAACAAACCTTTTACAGCCAGCCCTCAACAACAACAAAAAATCACCAAGACATTTTGTAGTTAAATTTGCCAGCACCAAAGAAAGAATCTTCAGACGGCTCAGAAAAAAACAAAAGGTCATCTACACAGGGGAACCAAGACTAAGTTGTAATTGCTTGACAGAAATCATGTAGGCAAGAAGGCAATGGGAAGACATAGATAAAACCTTCAAATGAAAAAAAAAAAAAAGCCAACCAAGAATTATACATTCAGCAAAACTATCTTTCAAATATGATATTAAAATTAGATATGTTTCCAGACAATAGATAGATATATTTACTTAAAAACAAACTTACCAGAAAACAACATCAGACAAAATCTGAGATAAGATCACAGGACATCAGCCACATATCAAAGAATTCTAAAGAAAAGTCAATAAGGGGACTAATCGCTAAATAGTGTTTAAAAAAAAAACAAACAAAACCAAAGCAAAAGCAATCCTATTTAAAAAGATACACTCGTGAAATACTCGTGATCATTATCCACTACTAAACACAAACAGCCACTCTTACCAAATAGATTCAAACTTATAATGATCCTATTGGACAGAGTAGAACTTCCCACTTTGAATTTCTGAGACTTTTACATCTTTATGGGACGAGACACAGAACAATGGACACATTAGAACTGCTGACTTTGCAATTTTCAGCTCAATGATGATCTACAACATCCCTATGGCTCCAATAACTACTGTTGTTGTTGTTTTTGTTGTTGTTGTTAGGTGCCATTGAGTCGGTTTCAACCTAACGGGACCCAATGCACAACAGGATGAATTTCCGCCCGGTCCTGGCACCGTCCTCACAATTTTTCCTATACCTGAGCCCATTATGGCAGCCACTCCAGATGTGCCAATCCATCTCCTTGAAGGCTTCCTCTTTTTTTTTGTCCTTTTACTTTCCCAAACTTGATGTCCTTCTCCAGAGACTGGTCTCTCCTGGAAAGCTTTCCAAAGAATGTGAGATAAAATCTTGCCATCTTTACCTCTAAGGAGCACCGTGGCATCCTTCTTTCAAGAGAGATCAGTTTGTCCTTTTAGCAGTTATAAGCACTTTCAATATTCTTCTCGAGCACCACAATTCAAATGCAACTGTTCTTCTTTAGGCCTCCTTATTCAATGTCCAATTTTCACATGCTTATCAGGTACACTGTAGCCCTCAAAGTAATATTCTTGTTTATCACTACTCTAAAGAGGTCTCGTGCAGCAGATTTCTCAGTGCAACAGTGCAACACATCTTTTGGTCTCTTGATTACTGTTTCTGTGAGGATTGATTATGGATCAAAGTAAGATACAATCCTTAACAACTTCGACCTTTCTCCATTTATCATGATGTTATCTAATGGTCTAGTTGTGAAAACTTTGGTTATTTTTACATAATACAAATGAAGTGCCTGCTGATGAAGATCAAAGATTGCAGCCTTCAATATGGATTATGACCATTAGCTACTAAAGAGATTCAAATTAAAACAGTAATAAGATATCATCATGCCCAAGTTTTTATAGCAAAGTATAAAACAGCAAATACTGTTGATGGTGGGGAGATCAGAGCCCTGATACAAGTGTAACTAATGTGGAAAATTGAATGGTGCTTCCTTAAGAAATTAGAAAGAGATAAACCACATGATCAAGTATGTATATGTAGCATGTATACTACATGATCCACACCATAATATGTTCAGTCACCTCATATGCATGTGAAAATTTATTTTTGAATAGGAAGTTGAAAAATGATTCTATGTATTTGAATTATGGTGAGGGTGAAAAACATTGAAAGTACCATGGACTTCCAAAAGAATAAGCAAATTTGTCTTGAAAGAAGTATAATGAGAATGTTCCTTACAAGCAAGAATGGCAAGAGCTTTCTCAGATACTTTGGACATGTTATCAAGAGAGACCAGTCCCTAAAAATCATGCTTGGTAAAGTAAAGGGGGCAAAGAGGGGAGAGCCACTTGAAAAGATGGATTGACACAGTGGCAGCAACTCTCTGCTTCATCTCCCACCTGGTCACACCAGTCTCAGTGCAAGGGTACAAGCACCTTTGGGGCAGGGCTCAGTTCATTCTGTCAGGTCTTTCTGTTAAGAGCTTCCAGTGTGGCCCGTGGGTTATTCCACGCTGCCTGCAAGTCAGTGTTCAAGATCATCTCCTGTTAGTCCATGGCTTGCTTCACTAAGGGTTGGGTAGAAACATATTTGTAGTGTCTACACAGGAGCTTACAATCAGGTCCACTGCCTCCTTAAGTTCTCTATAATCATTGCTTAGCATCCCTTCCTGCTGTGAGGTTACTTCTCCCAGTCACCCACCGTAGTCACCAACAGAACTATCAGCATCTCCTCCAAAGTGCACATGCAAACAACAAAACAAATTATTATTTTTTAATTCACGTACAAATTAATGTGTTGATAGAAGATTACTAAATGTGGAGTCAAAGAATATGAGTTCAAGACTTGCCTCATCCACTTTGGTGGTGGTGGTAATAAGTACCATCAAGTCAGCTATAACTATTGCAACCCCATGTACTACAGAACAAAACACTTCCTGGTCCTGTGACATCATCCCAAGCCACTTCTTAGCTCTACGCTTGGGTCCTTAAAATAAATGAGTTTTAATATTTTCATCTTTGAAGTAAGGCTGATTACGCAACATGCTGATGCATTGTTCTGCACTTTTAAACACAAAAGGAGAAAATGTTGTGCCTCAGATTCCTTTCCCTATCTTTATAATTACAAATGCAACAGGATGACAATGTTGGGATTATGTGCATTAGTTTCTTTACACGTTGGGAACTCATAAACCATAGACAAAAGATTAAAATGAGAGGAGGGTACATATTTGATACACTCGAGTTCCATTCCATGATGTCTTTTCAGGTGTATAGAATTTCAGTCAGGTTGGGTGCCTCATATTACACAAGTCTTTGTGCCCGGATAACCCAGGAATTCAAGTGAGATAAAAATTAAGCAATTTCTGTGGATTTTGCAAGGTAATAAAAAAATTTAAATGCATACTGATCCATTTTGTACTGTTTAAAAATAGTTTAATGTAATCTTAGATGTATATTTAACACATTTTATGGAATATTGAAAGCATGGAATCATTGACAATCCAAAAACTGTACAGGAATGTAAGTAAGTGAAGTAATTACAAGCTAATCAGCTTAGCTAATACAAAGCACAAAACAATAACATAAGATTAGAATTTGTCCTATGCAAATTAGTTTGGATGACTTAACCAAGATTCATAGCAAGAGCAAAGTGGAAATAGGACCTCATGAATGTAAATTTAAGTATATAAATCATACAGTGGCACTAATATGTTTGATTCAGTAGTTTGACAGAATGAGCTTTAGAGAGATTATTTTTGCTTTGTAATCACTCATGTTTAAACAATAGAAAAATGACTTCATCTTTAACAAAGGCTATAGCTTGCTTCAATGATATACTATCAGAATGTTCCATAAATAACCTATCTACCATTATCATTGTAAAATATATTTCACAGGTGTATCTGTTAGGGTTCAATCAGAAAAGCAGAACTACTATGTGTAGTGTGAAATTAGTGATTTATTATCAAGATTAGATCTTCCTTACGCAGTGTGTTAGACAAGGTTCTCTAGAGAAACAAACCAGTACACTTATGAATATGTATATGTATATATGTGTGTGTGTGGATAGATATGTACAGCGCGAATGAATATAACACCTAATTAGTCCACACAGCAGTACAGAGGGTTCAGTTCAACTCACTTTCGTGGAACACTTAATATACCAGAAGTCCTTCATCTCAAGAAGGCTGCTGGGTCCAAGGTCAAGGAAGTAGACAGCTGAGTCTTCCCTAGGAAACGCAAGCAGTCTGGCCACAGGCAACAAACAGCACGGCAGGTCACCAACAATCAGCAGCTCAGGAGATTAGCGAAGCAGGCCCATTGGGATTGGAACTCAAGTAATGCAAGGCAACAGGATCCACCAGCCTCAAGCTCAAGCAATGTACAGACCAGCAACATGGCAAAGCAGGTTTTGAAGGAGCCTCAAGCTCTAGCAACATAATCCATGGGTTGGCTGTTCCACAGGTAGTGTAGCTTACAAGTTGAGGCAGAGAACTAGCTAAAGCAGCCACACACTGGTCCAATCACCAGAGAACAAGAGAAAGAGAGGGGTGGGCCTTGCTGAGCTATTTTTCTCTTTGCCATCCAATCAAACTGCGACTTTATTAATCCCACATGTTCCTATTGACCAGGTTGGCCCAATAAACCTACCTATTACATGCGGGAACTAGTTGAAGAAGTCTATGGGAGGCCAGTCCGGAAGTAGTACTAAAGTCACTGTCAGCCACTGGCCCAGGATAAAGGAAGAAATTTGAACACGAAGCAAGAAAATACTTAAATACATACAAGAGAAAAAAGCAAAACAAAACTGGAGTCCACAAGAATAAAAAGAAACTACTTCCAATTTCAATTACCTCCAACTTCTCTGACATGGTCAGTGTATCTTTCCCATAAAGCTTCTAATTAATCCAGTCCGGGACTCATAGAGCCTGAAGAAGTTGTGGACCCAAGATATATTTCAGGAAAGACAAGTCAGCAAATAAGCTTCTCAGAGAAAAGCTGGAGTCCAGCAATGACCTCAGAGACCAATGGCTATAGCTTTTCTGCTGTCTTCCAAGTTTTGTGCCACTTCGCGTAGGCGTAAGCCTAACTCAGAACCATGTATGAAAGGACTCCAATACAACACAATTACAACTTAACCAATTGATCCTGCAAGACTATCTAACAAATGTTTTATAAAGCAGTGGTTCAGCATTGGAATCTCAACTCCAACATTATCTAGTTTTATGACCTTTATAGCGCAAATCATTTAAACCTTCCTGATATTTGCTTCTTCATCTGTAACATAAGTAGTTGGGTCTTTACAAATTACAAAAACAAAGCTTCAGGGATTGATGGAATACCAATTGAAATGTTTCAACAATATACTGGAAGCACTCACTCATCTTTGCCAAGAAATTTGGAGGGAGATACCGGGCCAAATACTGGAAGAGGTCCATATTTGTACCTATTCCAAAAAAAGGTGACCAAACAGAATGCAGAAATTATAGAACACTATCATTGATATTACATCTAAGTACAATTTTGCTGAAGGGCATTCAACAACAATCAGAGCAGTACATTGACAAGGAGCTGTCAGAAACCCATGCCAGATTCAGAAGAGGCCATGGAACAATGGAGATCATGGCTGGTGTCCTGTGGACTTCGGATTAAAGTAGAGAATTCCAAAAAGATGTTTATTTGTGCTTCATTGACTATGAAACAGCATTCGACTATGTAAACCTTACTAAAATATAGATAACCTGGAGATGAATGGGAATTCCAGAACACTTAATTGTCCTCATGTGGAACTTATACCTGGAACAGAGGCAGTTATAAACAGAACAAGGGAATATTTCATGGTTTAAAACCTGGAAAAGTGTGCATCAGGGCTGTATCGTATTACCACAGTAATCACTCTGTATGCTGAGCAAATAATCAGAGAAGCAGAAGCAGGTGCAGAAAATGTGGTGTCAGGATTAGAGGAAAGCCTATTAACTTGTGATAAACATATGACACGACTTTGCTTGCTGAAAGTAAGGAGAAATTGACAAATTTGCTGATGGACATGATGGAGTTCAGCCTTCAATATGGATGACAACTTAATGTAAAGAAAAAAATGTCTCACAATTGGACTAATAAATGACACTCTGAGAAATGGACAAAAGATTGAAGACTTTCAGGATTTCCTCCTGCTTGGATCTATAATCAATGTACCTGGAAGAAAGAGTTTACAGATCAGACTACACAGTGCATTAAGTAAACCTGCTGCACGAGACCTCTTTACAATGTTAAAAAGTCAGGAAGGTACTTTCAGGAGGAAGGTGAACCTGACCCAAGCTGTGGTATTTTCAATGATCTCATATGCAAGTTAAAGTTGGCCATGGAATAAGGAAGATGGAAGAATAATCAATGCATTTGAAATTTGGTGTTGGCAAAGAATATCAAAAGTGCCATATACTGCCAAATAGATAAACAAATGTGTCTTGGAAGAAGTACAGCCAGAATTCTTTTGAGAAACAAGAATGCAAGACTTCATCTCATGCTATGGACAAGTTATCTGGAGGGTAGTCTCTGGACAGGGTTATCGTGTCTGGAAAAGTAAAAGGCCAAGATTCTTGACACGCTGCAGACCGAGCCGTGTTTTGTTTTGTAGTACCTAGGATAGCGCTGAGTCAGAACTGGCTGGATGGCAGTTAACAGCAACAATTCATCATATAATTAATATGCAATTAGTGTCTTGAAACCTAACACGCATGATGAATCTAGAATTTTAGCCTCAACTATAAAGTATGGATGTCTTGACAGTTAACCAAAGAGTTAATTTAGATATAAAAAATAATAGCATAGGACCCATTATATATAATTAATTTTTAAAAATCACATTTCTCTTTCTTTTAACACAAGGGTAATAATTCCATTTTTCTCTCTCTAACACAAGAGTAAACTGATATTTATTTTACAGTTAAAGTCAAGGACACGTATAGACTGAATTTCTATGACAAAAAAAGACAGTTCCCCCCACACCGACCCCCCCAAAAAAACATTATCTTTAATCATGCCTAAGGAAAGCAATCAAGAAAAAAATCATCTCCTGGGATGACTGTTGTTGGTGCATTAGTCATTAATCATTCCACATTTCCTTTGTTTCAAGCATACTGAAATAAAGTGTTTAAAAACGTCTGTTTATACCATACGATCAACCATTCATTTTCTGGGTATTCACTTTCTAACTTTGAGTTCAACAGTAAAAACGTTAATAATATTTGTTTGTGCCATTGCCATTCATGATCATTATTTCAACACTTGCCTTTTCCTCATGGGCCATCTGTATTCCAATGCTTCAAAAATATGTCCTATTCACCATTGTTAGGTTTTTTAGTCATTTCCAAGAGAAAACTATATATATATATATATATATATATATATATATTAAACCATTATAAAAATAAAATAAAAAGATAAAGAAATTAAAGTTTTTACCAACTTCTTCAGTTTGAAACGGACCAAACATGCAATCAAGTTGCATTGATAATTACTGGTGATTGGCATGTGAAACTTGGAAACCCACAAAAACAGGATAAGATGTAGGCTTCTATGGTCCTAGAGGTAAAAATGGCAGTATATTGCATGATAGAATTTGGAAGCCCAGCAATTCATTTCACATGCTTTTACAACAGCAGAAACAACTACACACATGGTCCTCAGCAAGTGGAACATAGAGACATCAAATAAACTGCATTTGTAAAAGTAGATGATGAAAAGTTCAGTATCATCGGACCAAAACCAGAGGCCAACTGCAAAATGGACAATCATTTATTCCTATGAAAGTTCAAGTTTAAATTAAACAGAACTAAAACAAATCCACAATGGGCTCATTGAACAATTATGCATCAAGCACTGATGAGTGAGACCAGACTATATGAAAATAATCAGAGAAGCTGAAAAATATCAGAGAATAATATTATATCAGGATTGCAGAAACACTCATCAATAACCTGCAATATGTAGATGACACAATCTTGATTGGTGAATTAAAAGAACACTTGAAGCAATTACTGATAAAGAACAAAGACTACTGCCTTCAGTATGATTATACCTCAACATAAAAAGAGAAAATCCTCACAACTGAATTAATAAACAACATATCATGATCAATTGAAAAAATATTAAATTTCTCAATCATTTAATTTTAATTGGACCCAAAATGAATGCCTATGGAGAAGAAGTTGTGATATATTGCACTGAACAACACTGCCACAGGGTTGTTTAAAGTGCTAATAGATAAAGCTATCCCTCAGAGCACTAAAGCGTGCCTTATACAAGCCATGGCATTTTCAATTGCTTTGAATACATGTGAAAGTTGACAATGAATAAGAAAGACCAAAGGAAAAATGATGCCTTTGATTTATGGTTCGGTGAAACATATTTAAAGTACCTCGACTGCCAGAAGAACAAATAAATATGTCTTGGAAGAAGTACAGCCAGAATGTTCCCCAGAAGTGAGGTTGGTGAGACTTATCTCACATACTTTGGAGCTGTTATCAGAAGGACCAATCTCTAAAGAAGGACATCACCTTAGTGATGGACCAATCTCTAGAGAAGGACATCCCCTAGAGAAAGACATCACCTTAGAAGGACATCACCTTAGCTGAAGGACATCACCTTAGGCCAGCCAAGAAAATCCATCAAACAGGTGGATTAAGTTAGAGGCTGTAACAAAGGGAAGCCATGATTGTGATCACTGGACACTTGGGGCTGGAATCTACTTTATGGCACTCATCAATAACCACAATAGGCTGTCGTGAGCTGGGGGATTTCAAGGCTCATCTAGTTTTCACCTTGACATTGCAGTGCTGCTAAACAAGCAATTTGTTTGAGCCAAAGCTCTGATAGATGTACATGGATGGGAACAAGCTCAAAGCCATGGCACTGGGCATGAAAGGAGGGCTACCCGTGTAAAAAAAAAAAGGCGAGTAAGTTACTGAGAGAAAAACAAGCAGAAACAGGATTTGTCAGTCTAGGTAATGTTGCTAAGCAATGCAGTGATCAAAGAACTCCAAAAGGTATCATCAGTTTGGGATCTTTATATCCGCGGAATTTTATCTATCCTTTGCTAGCAGATCATGGTCATAGCTTTGTGGGCTATGCAAATCAGGAAGGCTCATACAGACTAAAACTAAGCTCCTGTATGCTATTTTTAAAACAATTAGATGGGTAAATGTTTTAGTTGGATGCTAGTAAACTGTTAGGATAATAGGCTCCAGCCCACTATGAAGAAATAAACAACTCTACACCCAATATATAAGGCTAAATTTAGTGCATTTACATTACATAGATACTAGAACTAAACTAGGATTTAATGTCAAGTATACAAGAAAATTGAAAAATATTTCATTTTACTAAGTTAAAGTTCCAAGTTCTGTCACTCAGTTTCATACTTGTGACTCCTTGATTCAATATACTGTGATCAATAATGCTTCACTCATGCCTATATTATGTAATTTGTATCAGCAATTACAAGCAAATATGGAAGTCAAAAAAATAAAGACAAAAGTTACACAATAGGAACCCTGTATCTGAAATTGGAAGACAGTTGAACAAAGATTACAATCCAAGTCTGTTTAATTTGCTTTATACTATAGCAAAGAACATTGTGTAATTTTGTTTTTAGTACGAATGATTTGAAGAGGATAACCTGGGGTTATAAACAAGAAAAATTAATTGCCAAAGAAAAATCTATGATCATACAAATAAAAAGAAGCTGATTTTCACAGAGTCTAATATCTAACGGAGAGAGGAAACCTACAAAATATTCAGGGAAATTAACTCTCATCTTAAGTAATTTAGAGCTAAATAAGATATGAATCAGCCCAGAAAAAAATCCAGTAGCTAGTTATTCTTCTAGCTTTGTTAAAAACATAATTGAATCTTTTTGTCAATAAGAGAACCCCATGTCTTTATAAACATTGTTGGGTTCCTTTGAATTTTTAAATCCTCCTTTAATTTTCCTTCCCAGAGTCATGCTGTGGCATTATTGAAATCAATACACAGGTAGTGCATAATATAATCTTACATCAGTGTGTAAAAAGTCTTTTTGAATAGCAATGCTTATGCTATTAAATTGCTTTAATCCATATATTCACACTATAATCAGCTTCCTCAATATAACACTATGAAAAATAAAAGAATTATTATGGAGAGATAAGTAGTTAAATAGCACCTTTTGTAGTGTACAAGTTTGCCCAAGATGAAACTATTTCCTTCTAAGATAGACTAATACAGAGAAAATATGCATTTTCAACTAGCCATTGGGAAACATATTTCTTTATATTAGTTCTGGGTGAACTTCTAATCTAACTTTAGGATAATCTAAATTAAACTTATAAGCCATGTCACCATTGTGTACAAAAAGTCATTGATTTTTTTATGTCAAAAGCAGGGGATTAGAGATAGATTTTTATGTATGTATATATAAACATGGCATACTTTTATTTATGTCTGCCAGAAATAAAAATCAATTGAAAATTATTTCTTATGCTATGCTTTAAAGAAGTCAGGATTTTGTTTAGAGAATGCTACAGTCTTGTTAAATATTGAAAAATATTTTGAATACATAGTGGATTCTTGTGATTTTTAAAAATACTTGCAGTTCACAATAATTTAAATGGAAGCTTAGGAAGTAACTATGTATAATAGCTTTCATAAAATATGTTGTCATCAGCCATCAAGTTTAATTTACTCTCTCAATAGATAGATGGAAATAGAGAGTGAGAGATAGAGAGAGAAAGAGAGATTTAATATGGTCAAATACAAATAAAGGAGGCCTGGTGGCATGGTGTTTACACATTGGGCTGCTAACCACAAAGTTAGCAGTTTGAAACTACCAGCCACCCTTCAGAGAAAGGGGAGGCTTTCTACTCCCCTAAACCCACAGGGGTAATTCTATCCTGTCCTACAGGGTCCCGAGGAGTAGAAATTGACTCAATCACAGTAAGTTTCAGCAAGTATGAATGGGAATGTCACAAGGGCAAGAACAAATATTTACTCAAAGATATGCTTTAAATCAAAGCCCCAGAAGTATGAGTGGGCTAACTTCTAAGTTTGCTGCTGTGGCAGTTCATAATCTCCTGTCAACTTGTGAAGGAGTGGAGTCTAACCTATCAATCGGGTCACAGTTTGATGACCACATTTGGAGGTGTGAAGAAGATAAATAGCTGAGTGGAGGCCTGATACGCTTTCTTTTTGCTTTGTATTCCTGATGACAAGACACATGGAGCTATGCTCAGGCCCTGGAACTGAAGGAGTCATGTAGAGACCCCTGCCAGCACTGAGATGCTTATACCACTACTGGCTCCACAAGCCTTTCCACCCACTGACCTGTGATATTCCTGAACTTAGTGTCATTGCATGTCTTCATGAGTCTGCAGAGGACTTTATAGATTGGTATTGGACATATGGGCTAATATCAGACTTATGGACTTGATCTGGACTGGGCTGGGATGTTTTCTCAATATTCAATTACTCTTGTATATAAAGCTCTTTCTTATACACATATGAGTGTCTTTGGATTTGTTTCCCTAGTCTACCCAGACTAAAACAGCTTTTAATTCTAAATTGCATAATTGTATGAAAAAAACTTTAATAATTTTGTAAATATTAATATTCTAGAGAAACATTTATTGATCATACATGCAAGTTAAATAATAACTAAAATTGTGTTGTATGCAGAAAAGTGGCCTTCCACACATGTTTATGTACTAATTGGTAACTCTAATTTACTAAAGATTGTGAATTTTCTCTGTTCCATGGCACAGAGGCCCTAAGATTTTTGTTGCTATGTGCCATCAATCAATTCCAACTCATAGCAACCCTCTATGAAAAATAAGGTTAAGGTTTTTACAAGAGTAGATTTCTAGGTCTTTTCTTCCACAGAGTCACTAGTGAGTTTGAACCATCAACCTCTGGTTAGCAAAGCAATTAAGGCAGCAGGTGGAACTGAAGAATTCTAACTAGATGATTTTTTAAAAGGGAACATTATCCTGTTGTTTGTTGTTATTTGTTGTTGTTGTTAGGAGCCATTGAGCAGGTTCTGACTCATAACAACACTATTACAACAGCACAAAACCACCTGGTCGGCCATCCTCATTTGAGCTCATTGGTTCTCATTTGAGCTCACTGTTGTTGGCGCTGTGTCAATCGATCTTGTTGAAGGCCTTCCTCTTTTAACCTGCCCCTCCACTTTACCACACATGATGTCTTTCTCCAGGGACTCTGCATACCTGACAACATGTCCAAAGTCTCACCATCCTGTAAGGAGCATTCTGGCTCTACTTCTTCCAAGGAAGATTTGTTTGTTCTTTTGGCAGTCCATGGTACTTTCAATTTTCATTACCACCATAATTCAATGCATCTACTTTTCCTTGGTCTTCCCTGATGGCCAACTTTCACATGCATATGAGGCAACTGAAAATGCAATGGCATGAGTCAAGGATACCTCATTCCTCAGCGTATCATTCTTGCTTTTCAACAGTGCAGCAGATTTACATAAATCATGTGTCATTTGATCTTTTGATTGCTTCATCAATGAGCATTGATTATGGATCTCAGCAAGATGAAATCCTTGAGTACTTCAATCTATTCTCAGTTTAACTTGATGTTAGCTATGGGTCCAGGTATAAGGATTTTGGTTTTCTATGCATTGGGTTTAATCAATACTGAAGGCTGCAATTATTGATCTTCATCGGCAAGTACTTCAAGTCTTTCTTGCTTTCAGCAAGCAAGATTGTGTCATCTGCATATTCTAGGTTGTTTGTAAACCCTCTTCCAATCCAGATTCAGCATTCTATTTCTTTTAGTCCACCCCATCTGGTTATTTGCTCAGCATGGAGATTGAATAAGATGGTGAGAGGATACAAGTCTCACCTCTTTCCTGATATTTACCCATGCAGTGTTCCCTTGTTCTATTGACTTACTGCCTTGCAGTCCAAGTACAAGTTCCCCGTTAGCACAATGCAGTGCTCTGGAATTCCCGTTCTTCTCCAGTTTATCCAGAGTTGTAGGATCCACACAGTTCCAAGGTTCGCATCATCAATGAAACACAAGTAAATGTCTTTCTGGTATTTTCTGCTTTGGGTCAAAATCCATCTGCTGTCCATGTTGATATCCCTGGCTTAATGTCCTCTTCTGAATCCATCTGGAAACTCCCTCTGAAAGTACTGCTGAACCCATTGCTGGCCAATCTCCAGCAAAAGTGTTACTTGTATGTGACATTGTTCTATAATTTGGGCATTCTGTTGGGGCCCCTTTCTTCGGAATAGGTACAGATACAACTTTCTTTCAATCAGTTGTCCAAGCAGTTATTTTCTAGATTTCATGGCATAGACCAGTGAGTGCTTCCAATGCTTCATTAGCTTGTTGCTACATTTCAACCAGCCTTGTTTTTGTTTAATGCTTTTGGGTCAGAGTGGACTTCTCCCTTCAGCATGACTGGTTCTCAATCATATACTACTTCATAAACTGGTTAAATGTCAACTCATTATTATTGGTAGTGTATTCTTTCCATTTTCTTTAAATGCTTCCTATGTCATTCAACATTTAGCCTACAGACTATTTTAATGTTGCAACTCAAAGTTGGAAGTATTATTGAGTTCTTTCAGATGAAGGTATGCTCAGCATGTTCTTTCATTTTTGGATTTCTAAAGCTTGGTCCTGCCCATTCCATTATAATATTTTACTTTGTCTTCTCGAGCTGCCCTTTGAAATTATTTTCGATTTAGCTCTTTGATCACATCCTTTTTCCATATTCTAGCTACCCATGATTAAGAGCAATTGTCAAACTATCTTGATATCCAAGCTGATTTTTTTCTTACTTTCTTGCCATTTTAATGAACTATCATTTTCTTCATGTGTGATATTATTTCATAAATCATCATCCTCTGTCATTAGTGTTTAATGCATCAATCTGTTCTTGAGATGTTCTAGAAATTCAGGTGGGATATACACAAGGTCGTATTTGGCTCTCATGGAATTGTTTTAATTTCTTTAACTTCCATTTGAACTTACACATGAGCAATTGCTGAAATTGATTAAATATTCCACAGGAAAGCACTGGTCTGATTTTACCTGCTAATATTGAACTTCTACATCACCTCTTCCCACTGATGTGGTCTTTCTGATGTCTTTGTATTCTATTGGAAAAAGTCATGTGTACAGTTGCTTCTTGTGTTGTTGAAAAAGCTATTTTTGAATAACAAGTTGCTGGTCATGCAAAATTCTACAATGAAATCTCCAACTTTGTATCTATAATGCAGACCATATTCTCTGACTACTTTTATTTCCTTTTCATTTCCAAAATTTTCATTTCAATGGCCAATAATTATTAATCTTGATTACATGTTTGATATATATCAGACTGAAGGTATAAATCTTCAACTTTTGTATCACTAGCTTTAGTGGTTGGTGTACAACTTGAATAATACTTATATTGATTGGATTTCCTTGACTATAGATAGACCTTATCCTAGCACAGAGAGAATTGTACTTCAAAATAGATTTGATATGACCTTTTTGAAAATGAATGCAATGCCATTCCCCTTGATTGTGTCATTCCTAGCATAATAAACCATATTATGTTCTGATTTAAAATGGCCAAAGCCAGTCTGTTTCAGCACACTAATGCCTACAACATGTTGCTGCTGTTGTTGTTTGGTGCCATCAAGTTGATTCTGGCTCATAGCAACTCTGTGTACAACAGAGTGAAACACTGATCCTACGCCATCCTCACAATTGTTCTTATGTTTGAGGCCACTGATGCAGCAATTGTGTCAATATAGCTCATTAAGGACCTTCCTCTTTTTAGCTCTATCTCCACTTTATTAAGCATGATGTCCTTCTACAGCGACTGGTCTCTCCTAATAAAAGGATGAGATGAAGTCTCACCATCCTTGAGTCTAAGAATCAGTCAAACTGTACTTTTTCCAAGATAGCTTCATGGTCTTGCCCTAAATAAATAACCATGATGCTAGCTGACTCCTATTTTGTATTTCTGATCTACAGAACTGTTAGATATCACATTGAGATAGTTTAAAAGCCAGTATGTTTGTGGTAATTTGTTTCAGCAGCAATAGGAATCTAATACAGACTCCATGATATTAATATTCTACAGTAACAAAAATCAAATAGTGCAATGAGATTACTGAGCAAGACACTGATGGAGATTTATCAGCTGTGGGAGTTACATAATTTCCTGTCAACTTGCAAAGGGGTGGAAGCTAGCTTGTCAATCAGATTGCAGCTTGATGGCCTCATTTGGAGGCGTGAAGGAGATTAATAACTCACTGGAGGCCAGATACACTCTTTCTCTGCTACACATCCCTGTTGACAAGACACCTGGAGCTAAACTCATGGAACCCGAGCTCTAGAGCTGGAAAGGCCACATGGAGACCTATGCCGACACTGAGATGCTTCCACTGCCACTGGATCCACAAGACTTTCCACCCACTGACCTGTAATTTTCCTGCATTTAGTGTCATTGAATGTGCTGTGTGAGTCTGAAGAGGAATTTATAGAATGGTATTGGACATATGGGCTAATATCAGACTTATGGACTTGATCTGAACTGGGTTGGGATGTTTTCTCAACATTGAATTGCTCTTGTATATAAAACTCTCTCATATACACATGAGTGTTTATAAATTTGTTTCTCTAGTTAACCCAGATTAATATATCAGCCAAGAAAATACATTTTTAAGAAATGAAAATAGAATTGCGTTTTAAGTATTGCACAGTATATGGTTAAAAAATGCACACATACACACACACACAACAGAAAACCATTCTAAGCTGACAGATCAGCAAGTTGAAAATTGACATGAAAAGTGATGAGCTGTTCATAGACGCAGCTAAATGGGAATTGGGAGGCAAAAGGGGTGAGGGAACATGGTGGGTCTGTACGTGAGCTACATTGAACACATTTACCCTACAATCAGGGAACCAGGTTGGGAAAAAAGAGGATGGGTTTGCAAAATGTGTTAGAGTATTTTATCTTCATTATGAGGCTCTAATTCAGTTTCCCTATGCTGCGCAGTAGTGATCAGATCCTCGGCATTAGAGGCAGAGGAGGTTGACTGGCAGCATCTGTCACTCTGTGGTATAAATGTGTAAATACTCCCACCCTGGTCACTGTCAGCTTACTTCAATATCACACCATTAAACACGGTGCTTTAAAGACATGCCTATACCCAAAAGTGCCAACATAACATCGCTGTATTTCTCCCGAGTTCAAATAAACCCACGGTGAAAAATAAAAGTCTTGCCACTCTGTATTATACTTTGCTCCTCTCTATGTCTACCCTCTGAATGGCATTTGTGGTGCTTCCTATAATATTCCAAGGTTTATGAAGCTGCCCAATCTTATGTGAAGCTTTCATCTATCCAATAAAACGAAAGTCATCACAGCGCCAGAGACAAAGCTGAACGGCGAAGGTCTTACCCGGTGTATAAATTCTGAAAACTCAGGCTCAGAAAGATGCAATCGTCACTGTCTTCAAGGAATTTTCAACCTAGGAAAAGAGAAACATATTTTGAACACACAATTGGCCAAACTTTTTATTTCATTCCTTAAATTGTTTGATCTATATTTTGCAGAAGAAATTTTAGTTGTAGAATGCCTTGCTAAATCTTCTATTAAATATGAGAAACTAAGGGTTTGTGAAAACTTGACTTTTTAAAAATCCTAGTATTCATTTTCTATTTCCATTTCTCTCCTTTACCATATCAACATGTATTTCTTTTGCAAAAATAAGCATATCCCTGCATTCTTGACAGAATGGCCATGAGTTCTGAGGAGTACATTAGTGCTTCATGCAAATGACCTACAGGCCAGCAAGGAAATAGCTAATTAGATAGGTGTATTTATATTCCACTTTTAATGTACCTGAGCATCATGGGCAACTTTTGTCATATCTTTTCAGGATGTCTTAGAAAGAAACAAATAAATGTATTTTGCTTCTGCCTCATTAAAGTTTTATCTGTTAAACTCCCCAGAATTTACTTAGAAATAAGACATATATATTATCTCAAAACATTGAGATTTTTTTGTTTTGTTTTGTTTTATTATTTGAGAAAAACATACCCACACACAAAGTGACAGCTTTCTGTCTGTTTCCATTCTGAACATTGAGGACGTTAAGATAGAAGCTATTCCAGAGGGATTGGGGCAATGTAAATACTTTCTTTTGATGACCTTTACTGAGTCATGTTATAATGATGAGAAAGGAGGACATACATGTAATAAGTAATTATTACTTGCATAGAATACAGAGAAACAAATGAAATAAAATTATAGTTCCTGCTTTCAGTGACCCTATAACATCACAGAACTTGGACGATATGCCCACCGTACATTGTCACTTGAGCATATGGTGGGGGCTTCTCGTGTTCCTGTGATGCTGGAAGCCATGTCATCAGTACTTTAAGTAAGAACAGATTCACTCCTAGAATACAGATTCGGTGGTGCTTCTGAACAAAAATAAACTAGGAAGAGTGTCTATGGGAGCCACTTCTCAAAATCAGTCAATACAAATTTT
The DNA here is from genome assembly GCF_000313985.2 of Echinops telfairi. Classification (NCBI taxonomy): domain Eukaryota; kingdom Metazoa; phylum Chordata; class Mammalia; order Afrosoricida; family Tenrecidae; genus Echinops; species Echinops telfairi. The sequence goes on along the minus strand of NW_022103898.1, from coordinate 42,380,268 downwards.
ATGTATCATAATAAAGCATTGTCTGAATCACTTGCGTTGGATATATTAACACATTAATCATTAGAGGAGAACATCCAGCTTGGTGATATCCAGCAATTGTGAAGGGGAGCAAAAATAACATTAATACATCACCTGATTCCAGTTAAAAGTCAAAAAAGATAAAAAAATAATGTGGACCAATCAAAAGAATAACTACACGTATCACTGAAAGGGGCATTAGAAAAGTTCACAGAGGAAAAAGGTAGGGGCTCGGGTTTTTCAGTTTCTTGTAGAGAACCAAAGTCACGCACGAAATCATCAACTCATAAGGGCTGGTCTTTGGACCAGAAAACCTTATTTTGCCTCCCTCAGAGAAGTTTGTGTGTTTGAACTGCTGACCTTCAGATAAATAAGTTTTAGAAAATAGAACACTAAGATACAAGAATAATTTATAAATTATTAGGGGTGCATGGGGGAAAGGGGAGGGGGAAGGGAAGGGGAGGGGGAAAAAAATGTAAACCCAGGAGGCAAGAGAATTTTGGGAATGATGAGGGCAACAAATGTATAGATGTGCTTTACACAATTGATATATGTATTGTGATAAATTGTATGAGCCCCCCCCCAAAAAAAAGAAAATAGATCACCAAGGCTCCTTAAAGCCGCACTAGAATCTTAAAATTAAAATATGAAGTCAAATAGAAATATAAAGAAGTTCCTTAAACTTAGCAACTTAACTCAGAAAATAGGTTAACATATTATTTATATTGTGCAATTATCTATCTATCTACCTACCCATATACATATGATCTACTACATTAAAACCACTAGAAATCTAGAGTATAAAGATCCAATTTCATTTGCTTAATTAGAAATAACATCTTATATAGGTCTAATAGGAACGTTAGCGCTAAGGAACAAATCTAAACCTAAGACAAAAATACTTTCATCAGTCCAGAAGAAAACAGGGTTTAGAGCTCAGAGTCCCATACATAACTAGCAAAGGAATGTTACATTTTCACTTAATAATCAATTTCTATTGACTCAGGTTTCACAATCTTGATTTCCAAGAGTTCACTCCTTCAGCCCTACTACTACTACCACAACCAACAAATGTCTCTTTAATTATGTTGTTGTTATTGTTAGGTGAGATCCAGTCAGTATGAGCTCATAGCAACATTACATAAAATAGAACGAAATGCTCCAAGTTTTATTCTGGCTTTTCTAATCACTTCTATATCAAATCATTATTCCTGAGTCTGAGCCTCCAACTCTAGTGACTGCAGCTATTACTGACTCCCTAAATATTAATTATGGGTTTAATTCTGTCCCCCTGTGAAATGTATGTTGAAGCCCTAACACCTTATATCCATGGATGTGCTCTTATTTGGAAATATACACATGGACTTCTTCAGATGCAATTCACAGAAACCAAATTAACTACATATGTGGGAAGAAATGAGGGAAAAGCTCAATATCAACAGGTAAAACCAGGTCAGGGACCAACTGTGGAACAAACGACTGATCATATGAAAGTTCGGGTTGAAGCTGAAGAAAATTAAAACAAGCCCATGAGAGCCAAAATACAACCTTGAATTTTTATCATTTGAATTTTGAGAACATCGCAAGAACAGATTTACCACACTGAACACTAATGAAAGAAGTGATAATAATAAAAGGAGTGATAGGAATATAATTCTTAAAGAAAGCTAAAGGTCATTAAAAAGATAAAAAATAAAAGATTTAAAGGTCAAATTGGATGTCAGAATGGACTCTGAAACTTGCTATCAATCATAGAGGATCTCAGGCAAATGGAAGAAATTATGAAGTCAAAGAGCTGAACAGAAAATGTCAAAGGACAGCTAGAGAAGATAAAGCCAAATATTATAATCAAATGTACAAAGACTTAGATGTGCAAAGACCTAGAGTTAGACAACAAAAAAGGAAGAACAAGCTTATCTTATCTTAAGCTGAAAGAACTCAAGAAAAAAATTCAAGTCTCGAGTTGCAATATTGAGCATTGGATGGTCAAAATATTAAATGATGCAGGAAGTACCAAAACAGAACTGAAAGAATACACAGGGTCACTGTACCACAAAGAACGAGTCTATATTCCACCATTTCAAGAGGTAGCCTATGATTAAGAATCAATGGTGCTGAAGGAAGAATTTCAAGCACTGAAAGCATTAGCTGAAAACAAGGTTCCAATAATTGAAGGGATACCGATTCAAATGTTTCAACAAGCTGATGAAGCACTTATCATCCAGGTCAGGAAATCTGGAAGACAGCTGCCTGGCTAAATGACTGGGAATTCCCTCTAAATTCCCTCTTCACACACAGGTAGCTACAGGCCAATGTCACCAAAAAGTGATGGCAGAATCATGCAGACCCAAGGTCAGTAGAAGCAGGACAGGGTACGAACAAATCTCAAAATCAGGTCACCTACATGTGGTCGGTCCCCATGGCTGGCTGGGCAGGTAGACAGAGTCCCAGTGAAGTCCCAGTGAGGAGGGAGATGGAGTCAGAAAGATAAATTGTCTCTGTTAGGTCTTGTGCTTATACAAAGACTACCCTCCAGCTCCACTCCCAACCCCGCCCAGGACACATCATTAAGCTGCCACTTGATTGATAGGTTGAACTCTGACATAATATTTAACTACCACAGACATGGAACAAGGGATATGTATCAGATATATATATGCTGATATCAGATGGATCTTGACTAGATAACAGAAAGATTTACTTGTGTTTTATTGAGTATGGCAAAGAATTCAACTCTGTTAATCATAACAAAGGTCAGGCTTGAGAAGAACAGGAATTCCAGCATACTTCATTATACTCATTTGGAACTTGTACATGGATCAAGGGGTAGTTGTGTGACCAGAACAAGGGAACACTACATAGTTTAAAATCAGGAAAGGTGTGTGTCAGGGTTGTATCCTCTCACTATATTTATTCCATCTGTATACTGAACAAATAATCAGAGAATCTAATCATGTGAAGAATGTGGCATCTGGATTAGAGGAAGTCTCGGGAACAACCTGGAATCACAGATGACACAACCTTGCTTACTGAAAGTAAGGAGCACTGGAAGCACTTCCTGATGAAAATCAAAGATTGCAGTCTTCAGTTTGGATCGCAACTCAATGGAAAGAACAAAATCCTCACAACTGGACCCATAGCTTACATCATGATAAATGAAGAAGGGATTGAAATTGTCAAGGATTTTGGCTTGCCTCGGTATAAAATCAATTCTGTTGGAAGTAGCAGTCAAGAAAGCAAAAGACGAGTTTTATTGGGACAACCTGTTGCAGGAGACCTCTTTAAAGTGTTGACAAAAAGGAAGCTACTTTGAGAAATAAGGTGTGCTGCCCCAAGCCATGGTATTTTCAATTGCCCCATGTTATGTGAAAGTTGGACTTTGACTAAGGAAGACAGAAGAATAATCATTGGGTTTGAATGGTGGTGTTCGTGAAGACTATTGTAAGGACCTTCACTCCCAAAGGACACATTCGTCTTGGAAAAAGTATGGCCAACATGTTTCTTAGAGGCAAGGAGAGTGAGGCTTCATCATGCATACTTTAAACATGTGGTCAGGAGAGATCAGTCAATGGAGAAGGACATTAGGCTTGGTAAAGTAGAGGGACAGAGTAAAAGAGGAAGGCATTCAATGAGATGGATTTACACAATGACATCAAAATGGGCTCAAAGTGTGAATAATTGTGAGGACAGGGCAGAACTGGGCAGTGCTTTGTTCTGTTGCATATTGGGTCTCTATAGTTTAGAATCAAGTCAATGGTACCTATCAGCAACCTAACAGGCTATAGAACGGAGATACACACACACACACACACACACGTAGCTTTTGATTTATGTCACCCAATTTGTGGTGGGTGCTTTGCTACACCAGCTGCAAGAAACAAATATATCATGTTGTATTCTTTTCTATATGATTACGACTTATCCACACTAACCCCACAAGCAGTGTTTCCAAGGAAAAATGGATATGAGAAACAGGCCCTTCTTAAGAGTAAAAGGGAACTTCATTATAAAAGGACTTTTCCTTTGTCGTACCATGAGGAAAATGAACTTATATAACAATTAAAAGCCTAAAAACAATCTTTTTGTTATTTTCTCAAAATCTTGATCATCAACAGTGTGGTTTATGCTATGATAACAAAATATAACCCAAATCTATTTTAATTTCTCCTTCGATTCAAAATGTAAGGAAAAGAGCACCTCAGACTTTCTTTAGTCTTTTAGATGACTGTTCTGAATCTACTGCGAGCAGTATGCACAAATGTAACTTTCCAAAAGCAATGATCAGTCAAAATGACACTTGGAATTCATATACTTAAAACAATGAATTAAAAAGATGTAAAGGTGAAAGTATATATACCCCGTTAACATCTGCCTTTATATATGGTGCAGCTTAATCGATTGAATCTTCCCAACTTCACATTTCTGCTTTTGTTGAAGATATTTGCCTTATATTATATAGCCAAAAAGACCACCCAAGTTCTCCTTTTGTCCTTAATTTCTTTGTTAGGGTATCCATTTTGTTTTAAGAATCTCCAAAAACAAATAATCTCTCTAAGACAAACTTAATGATGCATTCAATTCTTGAAATTAAATTATATCTTAAAATAGTCTCTCTAAAGTTAAATTTAATTCCATAAAGATAACTTAAATGCCATTTTAAAAGATAGTTTTATATGTTCTATGGATGTGTATTCTTAACTATTGTAGGACTCAAACTCAACTATAATACTCAACTAAATACTGAAAATCAAATATACATAATAAATCCTAGAACCACCCTTTCTATCTAAAAAAAAGGCAGTGACGATTCAAGAGCATTGAGAAGAAAGAACAGCTATCCAGGAGCATCAATCCAGCCTTCTGAAGATTTCATATGTCCAGAGAGCAAATCAAGTACTGAATAACTGGAAGATATACATGCAACATGGAGGCTGGAATACAGGGTTGGGCTCAGTCATAAACTCTGGGTAACAAAACAGGATTCTAGTTGCTGTAGATAACTTAGTTATCAAGGCCAGAGTGGGAGTAACTCTAAACTTAATATGATGTTAAATTGTCCAGTGTTCTAATAGGTTTCAGATCCAGACATGAAGTTCAATCTGTAGAGGATTTGTGTGATAGGACAAATCTCTAGGAAGATTTTTTTAATCATTATATCTTCTAATGGTAATATTCTGTTTTATAAGTCAAAATCCTCTAATTATTTTCAAAAACTACAATAATGCATTTCAAGCACAAGCTTTCTTGTTTTAGTTTCAGTAATTACCATTAAAATGACATTTTTACATTTAAATAGGCTCTCCTTACATTTATAATTCTTATTTAAGGTCATAACATTAGCTTCTATACTTTCTTTCTCTAGGAGTACTATAAATGCAATATTCTTGAATAAATCAAGCTGTGTAATTCAGGCAGAGGGTTTCACTATAGCCCAGGGTAGAAATGTGGATTCTTTCAGAGCAGCCAACCTAATTACCTTTTATTTCTATTCTTCCCATCAAAAGGGCACATTCATACCTTTAAAAAGAGCTTATTAAAATAGACTTCTTACATTTACATATTTCAGTAATAGTGTATATTATATGAAAAGCCAACAATGCTACTGTAGCTCCTATTAAAATTATTAACTTCTTTTCAAAGGAAAACTGTCAAAAATATTTAATTTAGGTTAAAAAGTTCTTACCCTAGTGCCTCCTACTAGGCATCTTATTTCTTGGCAATGAACATTTGTGCTTCAGTTAGTCAACAAGTAAGTTACTGACAACCCACAAGTCACATTAACTCATGTGATGGTTAGCAAAAAAAGCAGGAATAGATGGAATCTAAGACAAACCTTCAAACATCATGAAATCAAGGGGTTCAAATTACTTCCATAATCAAATATTGGCTAGAGTTTAACATTTGAGTCCTTCACTACTCAAAAAAGACTCTAAAGATCCATTTCTTTTTTTTAAATTCGTTTTATTAGGGGCTCATACAACTCTTATCACAATCCATACATACATCAATTGTGTATAGCACATTTGTACATTCATTGCCCTCATCATTCTCAAAACATTTTCTCTCCACTTAAGCCCCCCACATTAGGTCCTCATTTTTCCCCTTCTCCCCGCTACCCACTCCCTCATGAGCCCTTGATAATTTAAAAATTATTATTTTGTCATATCTTGTCCTGTCCGACATCTCCCTTCACCAACTTTTCTGTTGTCCGTCCCCCAGGGAGGAGGTCACATATAGTTCCTTGCAATCGGTTCCCTCTTCCCAACCCACTCTCCCTCTACCCTCCCAGTATCACCACTCACACCACTGGTCCTGTAGGGATCATCTGCCTTGGATTCCCTGTGTTTCCAGTTCCTATCTGTACCTGTGTACATCCTCTGGTCCAGCCAGACTTGCAAGGTAGAATTCATATCATGATAGTGGGGGCGGGGAGGAAGCATTTAGGAACTAGAGGAAAGTTGTATTTTTCATCATTGCTACATTGCACACTGACTGGCTCGTCTCCTCTCTGAGACCCTTCTGCAAGGGGATCTCCAGTGGTCTACAAATGGGCTTTGGGTCTCCACTCCACACTCCCCCCATCATTCACTATGGTAGGGGATGCACATGGTAGACAACTGGGGAGGAGGTGGGGGAAGGGGGAAAATTATGAAAATAAGGAAGGAAAGGGTAGCGGGGGCACGGGGCACTAAGCCACCCAAGGGGAGGGTATTATTTATAAAGATCAGTTTCATAACCAACATTGAAAATGGCATGTAGGTTAGAGTAAAAATAATTTATTAGCATTTGAGTAATTAACCTTTCTTCAGTATTTAGAAAAAGTCTAACTAGATACAGTGAATACAAAATAATAATAAAATAGAATGATAAACCAATTTTACTTACTGTTCAATTATAAGAACTAATATAATGAATCAGACCAAAGATAAGAAAAAAAATTTTTATATGAGCATAAATAGCATCCAGGAGTTGCCTATCCCCAGATGGCTAACTAAATTGCATATCACCAGGAAACTAACTAAGGAAAAAATGTATCAGTAAAAGGAAATGGGCAGTTGGCTTTTGATTAGTACAGAAACAATGAGATATTATGAAAAGATCTTTGAACTTTTAAGCCTTATCTATATAAGGCACGTAGTTAACAATCTGAGAAAATATCTTGGAAGGCCATATCTGACCTCCAGTGGCTTCCCTATTGCTACAAGGCAGAGATCAGACATCCTTCCCCCTTCCAGCCTTCTTTCATTATTCTAATACAAAATGTTCTTCCAATGGTATTCTACTTCTGTGCTAGTTTCGATAATCTGTTGTAATGACCACATGGGACTCAGATAATATTCACAAGTAAGGGGATTTTTCAGGGAAGTTAAGAGGCTACCACAAATAAGGATCAATAAACAGTGGGGGTAGTCACTGGGCCCAGCAACACCTCCTCTCAGCCAGTGGCCAAGTATTCCTTTTCTTTATTCAGTCTTCCATCTCTCAGCCTCATGGTCCCTTGGTCTTGTGTCCTTCATCCAGGAAGTCAACCCATTGCTCTGGCTCGCAGTCTCAGAGTCTCAACACTGCTTCTCTGCTTTGTCTCATGACTGAAGTCTCTGGTCTCAGCCAGGCTCCTTTGCTCTGTGCCATTATCTCTGCATTGTAGTCTCTGGAGCCTCTAGTATTGGCCTAGTCCACTTCACACAGTAATCTTGAATGGGCTCCACTGGTGGCTCTTCTTTATTTATGGTCCCGAGACTCCTCTCTGCTCTTAAGATGGCTCTTAAGAATAAAGGAAGGGCTTTGATGGATCTGTCATTTTTTGTCTTTCAGCAGACAACAGCCCCAAGGAAACAGAGATTGGTAACTTGATTCATACCCTTTAGTAAAGTGGAGTTCCACAATATATCCCACTTTATCCTGTCCATTATCATAACAGAAATCCCTCTAAAAAAGAATTATAAACACAGGCATAAGGCTAGAATTCATAATACATCATATAATAGATTATGACTAGAAGGGCAATAGCAATGGACTATATCTCATGGATTTTAAATGATCTCAATAGTCCACTACATAAGGTTGGGTTCTCTAGAGAAGCAAAACTAGTTGTGCTTGTATGTTTTTTATATGGAAAGAGATTTCTATCAAGAAATGACTTAAACGGCTGTAGAATTAGGTAAATCTAGCCGGGGTCAAGTCAGGTTTCTACTGACTCACAGAAATTGATGAACAGGAAGCAGGATAATGAAGCAGAGGCAGCAGGGGGCACAGGCTGGTGGATGCATTAGTCTGAAGTCAGCTGAATGAATCCACTGTTGGTAGTCCACTGAGGACTCCTGGGATAGGCAGGCAATCAAGAGGAGTTCAAAGAAACAGAAGCAAACTCTAGGTCTGGCAGAATCATAGTCAAAGAGAGTTGGACTCTGCTATGACTTGGTGCAATTGATAATGTGAGTTCTGTCCCTTACCCAGGAGTGTCTACTTGACATAATCCCTAACTACCACACCTACCGAAAACTCTATGGAAATAATTAAACTGAATATTATTCAATATTTACATAATTTATGACTCACTTTCATGCTGATATATGTTGTATAAAGTATTTTTCTTATTTGTGGCGACCTTAAATGTTTTGAGTACTCATCCTATCCTGGAGAAAATGCTAACATTATGAGCCATTGCTTCAGAAAGTAAAAGTTAAAATTCAGATTACTGGATTTTCGGTTCTGATATTTAAAGAACTTTAAGTTACCATTTCAGTTCATTCAACAACCAAATATGCTTCATAATTAAAAATTAAGGAATTTCTTGGTTTTATTAAAGAATAAATGCTGCAGATTTAACCACCAGCAAAATAATCTGAAGAAAAAGCAACATTTAGAAAGGTACCACCAGGAGCAGCTAACTTGCGTAATAACTGACCAGAAAACATAATTTTTATGGCTCTCTGAAAACTACTCTAGAGTAGAAAGAAAGGGATAATTTTTAAGGAGTTTAGTTTTAGGGAAGGCCCTATGTTCCTAAAATATGCCTTCATGAAAGTCACTTCATTTTATGGTAAAGGTACCAGAAAAATTGTACTCTCAAAGTGTCATTTTAAAAAATGCCCTATCTTCTTCCATACAAAATAATTATCAAGGAGAAAACTTTTCCAGAACTTCTTTTGCATGGGAAAAATGGCATTTCTCCACTTCAGCCACATGCATTCTTGTTGTGCTTAAAGGGAGAGAAATCTTTAAAAGAAAGAAAGCCTTGTAAATAACACACACCAGGGACACACAATAACTAAGAAACTAAGATTTAATCATAAGATTAGAAAATGTGTCTTATCCCACACAGTTTACCACCACATCAAGAGAACTACAGTATAATAACAATAAAGTACAGCTGCCGTAGCAGAAAAACACAAACTCTATGTGAGGATAAGTTTTTTGGGAAGCCCAAAGTGAACAAGAAAGAAACAGAAAACAAAAACAAATAGGTTTGAAAGGAATTTGAAGCCTCAGTTACCTACAGCTACACCATCTTTAAATAAACTCCAGGCAAGATTAATACAAACCTCATATTAAAATCTGTTTTCCTCAGTTCCTATAACCCCAAACACCTTGCCCAATAGGAAGGAAAAAAAAGTATTACAAGGCATGCTAAACGGTAAGACTAAAATTCACTCTGAAGAGTAAAATTGGTATTATAATCAGACCCAGACACAGCCCACATGTAATCATCGTCAGGATTCTAATTGGAAAAGAAGACAACTTTCCAGAACAAATGGAAATCCATAAGCCTGGGGACAGAGGAACTAGATGGTGTCTGACTACCACTGCCAACTTCTTTGAAAGGGATCCCATTAGAGGGTCCTCGATAAAATGAGAGAAAAATGTGGAGCAAAACACAAAATCATAAAAGTAACCACTGGTTGGATACTGATTAGATAAAGGCTGGTGGAAGTCCCCCCACCCCTAAAAAAAGACCCTTTATCACCATTTATTTCTGGGAATAAATTCACCCAAGTAGCTCAGTTTTAAGCCAAAAATACACAGGTCTATAGAGACCAATAAGACTAGGAAGTGACGCACATCTTAGAACAATCAAACTTTAACACCAAAAGGGCAGCATTTACTCAAGGCGAAATGCCATAAGGCTTATTAGGAAAGAAGAAAGATTATGACTAGGAAATGCAGAGCGGAAATGGGATAAGTGGTGATACATTGAGAAGATTGTAGTGAATGAAATGAAACAAAACGTGTATGAATTGTTTAGTGAAAATTGATTATTTGTTCTATCCTCCTTTACCCAATTCAAAATAAGAGGTTTAATTTTTTTTTTAAAGAACAAATGGATAGAGCAGACAGAGAAAAAGGAAATTATGGAAAATTTTAGAATGAAATGCTAGATATCTTAATGAGTGTAAAGGGGGAAAAATGGTGGACTTCTCGTAGAACTGGCATGGAAGGAAAAAAGATAAGACAAAAATCTTCTCAAAACTGAAATACAAAAAGAAAGATTTTTTTTAAGTAGAAAAATCCTGAATTGTGGAACAGTTTCAAATGCGAGTATAGGAAGAAACAGAGAGAATGGAGAAGGACCATTTTAAATTATAATGTCCATACATTTGCTAACATTAATGATAAACCCAAAATCAGACATGGGAAACTCAGAGATTACCCCACTCTACAACCTAGCATAGCATACTCACACTACTCCGTGCCATCGAGTGAACTCTGACTCATAGAGACTCTATAGGACAGGCTCATTGCCTGATGAGTGTAAGACGGTAAAATCTCCACAGGTCTTTCTCCTGAGGAACAGCTGGTGGTTTCAAACTGCTGACATTATGGGTGGCAGCCCAATACAGAACCACAACACCACCAAGGATCCACTCAGACAACAAGAACCAAATTAAAAATTAAAAACTATAGAGAGAAGGCAAATCAAAAACACTTAACTACAGAGAAACAAAGCAGAAAACTACAGGAGAATCCTTCTTAGAAGCTATGAATGCTAAAAAGAAAGACTGGGTAAAACAGCAAAAATGGTAAACAACCTAGAATTCTGCATTCAGGATAAAATATTCTTCAAAAATGAAGGAGAAATAAGTTAGACAAGCATAAAGAAACAAAAATTAAAAACATTCTCACTGCTATTCACTTGATTCTGACATAGTGGCCATAAGTATAGGATAGAACTATCTCTGTGGGTTTTCAAGACTGTAACTCTTTATGGAAGTACAAAGCCTCAGCTTTGATAGTTTAAACTGCTGACCTTGCAGTGAGAGCCCAATCTGTAATCACTATGGCAGCAGAGCTCCATTAGACAAGCTTAGACTAAGAAAATTCATTACCATTACACCTAATCGGTCTGCAAGAAATACTAAAAACAAAATTTATGGGGAAAGAAATAGTTCACAAACTTAGTTATAAAGAGTGTGGTAGTTACATAATTTCATGCCAATTTGAAGATATATAAAAGTGTAGGGGTAGAATTTAGCTTATCCATCAGGTCACAGTCTGATAATCTCAATTGGAGGTGATTATATATATATATCACCTCCAATTGAGATTATATATATATATATATATGGAGATCTGGAAGTCTCTCTCTCTCTCTTTCTGCATTCACCTTCCCACTTGTGGACCACCACTGGCCTGTGATATTCCTGCATTCTGCATCACTGCATATCACTCTGTGAGTCAGAAAAGGGATTTATTAGACTTATGGACTTGCTTTGGACTGGTTTGGGATCCCTTCTAGATATATAATTCCTTCTGGATATAAAGCTCTTCTTCACACATATATGAGTGTTACTGGATGTGTTTCTCTAGTCAACCCAACCTAACACAAAAAATATCAAAGAGGGAATTTATGAAAACTGTTACAAACATGATAGTTATTAATCAAACTGACTTTATGACTTTAAAAGTGACTTATTTCAATATGCTTATTCAAAAACAATGATCAGAGTGAATACAAGACAAGACAAAACTATATAATATCTATTATAACTATACTGTAAACACAGAGACTCATAGAGATATAAAGTAAACAGATAAATACCACACTAACACTTTCAGAAGAAAGCAGAAGTACTGCATTAATTGCAAAAAATCAAAATTAGATAATGTAATCAAGAATAAAATGGGGCCATTTCACAATGATAAACACACATCCCTAACATTACAGCATCAAAACATGCATATGTGAGGCAAAAAAACAAGATATGAATGAAAGAAGTTGATAAATCTACTACTTATAGTTGAAAACTTCACCATTATGCTCTCAGTAATTGAAGTAGGAAACAGATAATCAGTAAAGCATTGTGAACCTGAAATATACCATCAATCAAATTGATTTCATTGAAAATTTTAAAAATACACTATCTCAAAATAAAATACATAACCTGCTTAAACTCACATGGGGCAATAACAAAGACAGACCATATACTGGGACATAAGAGAACATTTTAACAAATTAAAAAGCATAGAAACCCTTCAAAGTGCATTCTTAAGAGATACATTGACTCAGATCAGCATCATAGCAATGAAGGAAGTGAGGCTAGGAATTTATTGTGAAGTAAGAGCTAACCCAAACTCCTGACAGAATGAATGTAGACTGTGAGAGACTTCATGTTTTGTGGTCAGGGCAACAGTTGATCTCAGCTGGGATCAATAAGACTATGAGGGAAGGAGGGGGCCAGATGGCAACTGCGTAACACACACCAGAGGGACTCTATGGAAATCATTGCAAGAGAGCCACTGAGAGGGATACTCCACTCTCCAGGTCATCGGAGGAGCATCATAAAATAAGTAGACTTAGGTTCACTAAGTTTGAAAGAGCTGCAGGGTTTTGACTTACCACTGCAGCGGGCAGCTGGGGATTAGCTTTAGCCCTGCCACAGCCATGGCCAGCTCCAGGTTAATTCGGCTGGCCAAAGGGCTTACCTTCAACACCACCACAGCTGCTGCCACCTTGGGGCTGTGTTTAAACCCATCCATCCCCATGGTAGGTAGGTTGGTGAGGACTTTTTAAACTTCATTTTGTTTCTGTTCTTGCTTTCCTGCCACAGTTGTGGCTGGATCAGGTTTTTAAGTTTTTTGTTTTTCCTGCCACAGCTACACTCAGGGAGCTCCCCGCTGCAAAGGACAATCCCACCTGCTCACCTTCTACAGCACTCAACATGGCTATGGGAACCTCCACCTTCATGCCATGGCACTCCATGTAGCCTAGCACAACCCCACCTGCCCTCCAAGGTGCACCATGCTGCCATGGACCACACCGCCATGGCTTGCCTTGTGATTGAATTTCACAGTGCCACTCTTGCAGTGCATCCCCTGAGAGGGCCATCCAACTTCCCCTCCAGATAACAGAATCCTGGTTAGCTAGGGAGAGAGTGAAATGCCAGTGGGATAAAGCAGTAGACAGATCCCACAGCATAGTTGGCTAAAGGCAGTCTGAAGAAGCATTTCTATGAGCCTCCCAAAGAGAGATCCCACAGTGCTCTTTGACTCTGGAAAATAGTGCCTAACTCCTTCAAAATGGCATGCAGACAGCAACCAGCCCCAAAAACCTCAACGAAAAAAAAAAACAAAAAAAAAACAGGAGAAACTGCAACATTGGAGAAAGTCTGGAACTTAACTACGTGTATAGGAGAACAGACATTGGTCTACTACAGAAAGAAATCTTCAGAATGCTGGTTGGAATTATATAGGATATGAGGGAAGCTATACAGAAAAAGGATTAAACAATAGAGGAGATAAAGGCCACATACCAACAGGATATAGAAGGTTAAAGGGACAAGCACCAAAGGGAAATTTGTGAGTGAAGGGACAAAATGACAAAAGCAAATAACAAGGTAACAGATGTCACCAACAGAATAGAAGAAACAGAGAGATGCACTAGTGACCTCAAGGACAACCAGGCAGACTTCAACAAAGGGGAAAGGCAGTCAAACAAGTTAATCAAAGAAGCTGAAGAAAACCTGAGAACAATATCTGGTACTATGAAGAGGAGAAACAATGGAATAATTGGATTACCAGAACAAGACAAAACCAATAAGTCCACTGCAAAAATAGCAAGGGAATTCCTGGAAGAAATCTTCCCCAGCTTACTGAAGGGGAATCAGGCAACCATTTAGGAAGCTGAGAGGACACAAGCTAGACTGAATTGCAGAAAGAAGTCACCAAGGCACATAATAGTTATACTATCCAACTGTAAGGAAAAGGAGAAATAAGCAGCTAGGGGAATAAAAAGGGGAATGAAAGTACACAGATAAGAACATTCTCAAAACTATCAGCAAACATCATGAAGAGAAGGGAGCAGAATAACATCATTCAAAAGTTGAAAGAGAAAAATGCCCACCTCCAAATCCTCTACCTGACCAAACTACCTTTCAACGAGAAGTAAGAGTCTTCCTGGACAAGGAAAAACTAAAAGAATATGTTAAAAGAAACCCAGCTCTACCAAAAAATTCTTACCGACCCACTGTGGTCAGAACAACATTCTCCAACTCTACCTAGACGTCAACATATCAAAAACAGCCCCCAAGATAACATTAGTTCAAAGGTGACAAGAAGGCAAGAATGACCCCCCCACACACACACACACACACACAGCACACAGACAAAAAGGGAGGTAGGTGAATACCCTACATGAAAGGTATGCGATGACATCACAGATGGATGTAATAACTCTGAATGTCAATGGACTGAATTCACCCATTAAAAGACAGGGATTAGCAGACTGGCTTAGAAAACATAAACAATCAGTAATTTATAAGGGACACATCTCAAGCTCACAGACAAAAATAGACTGAGAATTAATATATACACGCCCAATGAGAGACCTGTGAAATTCTATCCAATGCTCCAAAAGATGCAAAAAGAAATCACAGGCTCAACAATCATAGTAGGTGACATTAATACACAGCTCTCCAAGAAAGATAGATCACAGGAAAAGCTGCTTAAAAAGGAAGCTACAGAACTAATTGTAGAACTAAACTCTACAATCAGGCGACCTGACATGATAGACATTTTCAGTGCTCTCCACCCAAATACATAAAACAAAAAAAATCACATTATTTTCAAGTGCACAGGGCACATACTCAAAGATAGACCACATGATGGGACACAAGTAGAGATTGAGTAAATTCAAGCATAAAGGGATGACTCAGACTTCCCTCTCAGACCACTACGCACTAACACTGGAAATCAACAAAAAGATGGTTAATAATACAAGGGCAAATAATTGGAGGATGATTAACTCCCTACTGCAACAGGCGTAGGTATTGGCCCAGATCAGAGATGAAATTAGGAAGTTTTTAGAAAACAATGAGAACAAAAATACAACATACCAAACCTTTGGGACACAGCAAAAGCAGTTATCAGAGGAATCTTGATAGTAATAAATGCACACCTGAAAAAGGAAGAGAGACTTATGAAAGATGCACTGTCACAAAGCCTCCAGCAATTAAAGCAGAGTTAAGAGAATCATCTTATTTATAGCAAAAGAAGAGGAATAATAAAAATCAAGACAGAGATAAACAAGTGAGAAAACAATGCAAAAATTCAATGCCGCTAAAATCTGGTTCTTTGAAAGGATTAATAGAATTGTTGGCAAACCTAACCAAAGAAAGGAAGGAACTCTGTGGACTGGCTGCTCTAATTGGGATCATTGTCCTCAAGGCCTGGTGGGCCGGGCGGATGATCCCTTCAGGACAAGTGGTGTGAGTGGTGATACCAGGAGCGTAGAGGGAGAGTGGGTTGGAAAGGGGGAACAGATTACAAGGATCTACATGTGACCTCCTCCCTGGGGGATGGACAACAGAAAAGTGGGTGAAGGGAGACGTTGGACAGGGCAAGATATAACAGTATAAATTATCAAGAGAGATGGGGGGGGGGGAGGGAGGGGAAAAAAAGAGGAGCTGATGCCAGGGGCTTAAGTGGAGAGCAAATGTTTTCAGAATGATGAGGGCAATGAATATACAAATGTGCTTTGCACAATTGATGTATGTATGGATTGTGATAAGAGTTGTATGAGCCCCTAATAAAACTATTAAAAAATAAATAAATAAAATAAACTAGAAAAAAAGAAAAGAAGGAACAAATATCAATGGCCAGAATGAGAGATGAAAGAGGGGAAATCACAATGGACTCTAATGAGATTACAAAGTAATATGAAGACCTGTACTCCAATGAATTCAACAACTTGAAAGACATAGACAAATACTTGGAAAAACAATCCCTCCCTGTACTATCCCAGATTGATGTCAAGAACCTCAACAGACCCATAGCAATAGAAGAAATAGATCAGGTTATCAAGGGAATACCAACTTAAAAAATCACCCAAGCCAGACAGCTTCTCAGGAGAATTCTATCAAGCATTCAGGGAAGAACTGGCACCTACACAAACTCTTCCAAAACATAGAAAAGGAAGGCAAACTCCAAAACTCTTTCTATGATTCTAGCATAACAATGATATCTAAAGCAGGTAAGGATCCCACAAAACTTAGGAACTAGATACTAATATCTCTAATGATCATTGATGCAAAAATCCTTTTAAAATATTGGCAAATAGAATACAAAATTATATAAAACAAAAAAAGTATTCATGACCAAGTGGGATTCATTCTAGGGGTGTAGGGATGTTTCAACATCTGAAAGTCCATCAACATTATTCACCACATTGGCAAAGATGCCCCTTTTCCCCACTTTTATATAACTTCGTAATGGAAGTCCTAATTAATAACATAAGACAAAAGGAAAGACATTAAAGTAATTCATCCAGGGAAAGAAAGCTGAAACTATCATTATTTTCAGGTGATTTTATTTTATATGAAAGCTCCACAAGATGAATGCTGGAAGTGATAGAGGAATATGGCAGAGTGGCAGGATACAAGCTCAGCAAACCGAAGTCTATTGGATTGCTATATACATCGGACAAGATCATGGAAGAGATCAAAAAGGTAGTACCCTTCATAATAGTCAAGCTCAAATAGAAATATCTAGGGATATACGTAACCGCCCCCCAAAAATATTTGTACGAGAAAACTTTAGAGCACTAATACAAGAAACCAAAAGTGACCTTCATAAATATCCCATGCTCATGGATTGGAAGACTCAATATAGTAAAGATGTCAATCCTAACCCAAGGCACTATATAAATTTAATGATATCTTGATACAAATACCAACATCTTTCTTGAAGGAATTGGAAAATACTGACTACCAACTTCATATGGACAGGGATGAAGCCCAGAAGGAGCAGATAATTTCTCAAGAAGTACAAAATAGAAAGGCTCACTTTACCTGAATTTAACACATACTACACAGCTACAGTGGTCAAAACAGTGTGGTACTGGTATAACAACAGTTACTCAGACCAATGGAAAAGAACAGAAAATCCAGAAATAGAAACATCAGTGTACAGATAACTGATCTTCAATAAGGGCCCCCAAAATATCAAATGGGAAGTGGATGCCCTCTTCAACAAGTGGTACTGGAAAAAATGGATATCTACCTGCAGAAAAATGAAGCAAGACCCTCACCTCACACCATGCACAAGAATTAAGTCAAGGTGGATTGCAGACCTTCAGGTAAATCCCCAAACTATTAGGGCAATCAATGAGGGTATTGGGACAAACTTAAGAACTTTGGCACGGGGAATACATAGGCTATTGAAAATAGGGAAGGACACAAGCACAGAGGAAGCACAAATTGACAAGTGGGATATACTGAAGTAAAACATTTGTTGTGTACATCAAAAGACTTTGCCAAGAGAGGAATAAGAGAGTCCACAGACTGGGAAAATATCTTTATCAATGACACATCAGACAAAGGGCTTATTGCTAAAATCTACAGTACTGTGCTAGCTTATAACAAGAAAGAAACAAATAGCCCACCAAGGAGGTGGGCAAAAACCTGAATAGAAGTTTCACAAGGATGGAAATCCGAATGGCCAATAAACATATGAGAAAAGGTGCTTGATCATTAA
Organism: Echinops telfairi; assembly: GCF_000313985.2. Classification (NCBI taxonomy): domain Eukaryota; kingdom Metazoa; phylum Chordata; class Mammalia; order Afrosoricida; family Tenrecidae; genus Echinops; species Echinops telfairi. The sequence continues at coordinate 42,362,280 of NW_022103898.1, read as the reverse complement.
CCATAAGGGAAATACAAATTAAAACAACTATGAGATAGAACCTAACATCCTCAAAGATAGCCCAATTTAAAAAAAATCTCAGAAAGCAACAAGTGGTGTTGGAGGGGTGTGTGGTGATATAGGAACTTTCATGTACTGCTGGTGGTCATGTAGGTATGTGCAGCCACTATGGAAATCAATCTGGCAATACCTACAACAAATGGAAATTGAACTAACATACAATCCAGCAATCCCCTACTTGGCATATACCCAGAAGAACTAAGGAACAGACCAAGACCAGACATCTGCTCTCCGATGTTCATCAGGGCACAGTCACAATCACAAAGAATTGGAAACAATCTAATTTTCCATCAACTGAAGAATAGGTAAAAAATCTGGTACTGTATATACATTTAAAGAAGTACTTTGCAGCCTTAAAAACCAGTGATGAATGCATGAAGCATTTTCTCATAGGAAGAGTTGGAGGAAAGTATGCTAAGCAAAGTTAGGCAAGCACAAAGGGACAGGTACAACATGAGTCCACTGAGGTAAGCTCAAAGAGCACAAGGATCACAGAAGATGAGCTACTTAATGTATAATTCCCAGGTTGAGGTCCAGACACTTTGATAGGGTTCAGACCCAACCCAGGGATGCACATGGCCTCCACCTAAAAAGGATGGGGGGAAAAAAGACAAGGGGTGTGGGGAAACAAGGCATTAATCCACCCATGGGAAGAATATTGTTTATGTCTCCACAGGAAAGGGAGAGAGGGACCAGACCTCATCCAGAGCACGTTGAGACCACATGGGAGCAAACTAAGAGGGAAAGAGAGAGAGAGAGAGAGAGAGAGAGAGAGAACCTCATCATGGCCTACCAAGCCCTGAGGAAGACATCCCTGCTCAGAGCAGCCAATGCACAGAGAGATCTGTAGGGCTGGTACCACCATGAGACACAAAGTCCCCTCACTGACCTACAATGCTATGGGCGAGAGCACCGGAGAAATCATGCAGAAAGTGTGTCCTGTCTGTCCCACACACAGTGGGGCACAATATGAACGAGCACAACAGGGCTGCAAGAGAAGCAAAGTAACAAAGTTCCAGAGGAATACCAAAACTAGACGTTTGACTCGTGGGGCCTGGCTTGGCACCTCATCAGATCCATCTAGAAAACATTCCTAAAAGTCAGCAGACAGACCTAGAACTATTTGTAAGCTTTTTTTCTTTCTCTTCTTTTTCTCTATGTCTATCTATACAAGATAGGCAGGATAAACAATCCTGAGGAGAAAACAATGAGACTAGAATTTCTAGGGCAACATGAAAGAGCATGGGCAGGGAGAGGGAGTGGGAAGCCAACAAACTCAGGGACAAGGGAACAAAAAGGGACCTAGAATCAATGGCGAGCAGCGTGTAGAATGCCTGGTAGGGTTTGATCAAGTGCAGCGTTATCTAAGAGGAATTACTCAGAGCTGAATGGAGGATGAGCATGATTATCGGACAGGAAGAAGGTGAAAGGAAATAGAGGAAAGAACTAGGAGGCAAATGGTATTAATAGAGATATTGATATAAGCATGCATATATGTAAATATACTAACTTATAATGATAGGGATATAGGTCAATGTACAAATATTTATATGTTAAGTATTAAGGTAGCAAACAGACTTTGGGTCTATACTCAAGGCCTCCTTAAGCACAAGAACTCTTTCTTTTTAATAACATGGCACTCTGTGATACTCACCTTCCTGACAAGATAGCTGAAGACAAAATGGGTGCATAAGCAAATGTGGTGAACAAAGCGGATGGTGCTCAATTATCAAAAGATATAGCATCTGAGGTCTTAAAGGCTTGAAAATAAACAAGCAGCCATCTAGCAGATAAGCAATAAAGCCCACATGGAAGAAGCACACCAGCCTGTGTGATCACAGGTGTTGACAGGATCAGGTATCAGGTATCAAAAGATCCAAAGCAAACAATTATATCAATGCAAATGAGGGGATTGGAGTGGAGATCCAATGCCCATCTGTAGACAATTGGACATCCCCTCACAGAAGTGTCACAGGAAGGGATGAGTCAGCCAGGGTGCAGTATAGCACTGACAAAACACTTAACATTCCTCTAGTTCATTAATGCTTCCTCCCCCCACCCAACCCCCATTACTATGACCCCACTTCTACCTTACAAATTTAGCTAGATTGAAGTATATACATTGGTACAGATAAGAGCTCTCAACACATGGAATCTAGGACAGATACCCGCCCCCCCCCAGGAACAGTCATGGGAGCAGAGATACCATGAGGGTAGGTGGAGAGTGGGGAGGAAGGGGGAGAAAGGTGGAATTGATCACAAGGTTGGACATATAACCCCCTGAGAGGGACAAATAATTGAAATGTGGGTGAATGGAGACAATGGACTGTGTAAGATATGAACAATAATAATAATATATAACTGATCAAGGATTTATGAGGGTAAGAAAGGGGCAGGGAAGGAAAAAAAGAGAAGCTGATACCAAGGGCTCAAATAGAAAAAAAATGTTTTGGAAATGATGATGGCAGCATATATACAAGGGTGCTTGACACAATCGAATTATGAATTGTAATAAGATCTGTAAGAGCCCCTCATAAAATGATTAATAAAAAGTGCATTCTTTGAAGCCCACATGGAATTAAAATAGAAATCAATAACAGGAAGATGGTTGAAATTTTTCAAAACATTTAAAAGTTAAATCATACACTTTAAAAATTATAGTAGAAATAAATTGCAAAACTTTTGATATATTTTGAATTATATTATAAAATATATAACTTACCAGATATGAACAGATCTATTGAAATGGGACTTATAGTGAAATTTATAATATTAAATACCTATTAGAGAAAATATCTATAATCAATAACAACCTTAGCTCACACTTTAGGAAATTAGAAAACTATAAGCAGTTTATGTGTACAGTATGCAGAAGAGAAATAAGATGTTGAAGAGATAATAAAACTGAAAAAGAATACAACAGAAAAGTACCAATATCAAAAGTTTGTTCACTGTGAAGATTGGTAAAATTGATAAATCTCTAACCAGGCTAAGCAAGAAGAAAAGAGAGAAAATGCAAATGAATGATATTAGAAATAAATGATGAATAATGACTACTGATCTCATTGACGTGAAAAGAACATTATGCACAACTTTCTGTTCATAGATTTGAAAACTTAGACACTATAGATTTCCGACATAAGTAGATCCCATAGAAAGGTTTGCTTACATTTCTGCTGGTTCTGGATTTTCCATCTGGCTCACAGATCTCAATGGCCTGCCATCTGACTTGCTCCCTGGCCTTAATTCATCTGCCTCTATAGCCAACAGCCTGTGGGGGGCTCAGAATGGACTTGTCCACTTCGACAACTGCGTGAGCCATTTTCTTGATATCACTTTCATTGTATACACATCACTGGTTTTGATTCTCCAGAGAACCCAGCCTAACACAGATACCATCCCCATATTCACAGCTGTTGAGCTGATTTCTACGAGCAGTTACCCTATAGGACAGAGTAGGACAGTTCAGTAGGGTTCTGAGGTTGTAATTTTTTTCTTTGGTAGTTTTATTAGCGTATACTACACATATCAAACAATTTGATTGTTCAATCATATTACAAGAAGGTGTGTAATCATCACCACAATTAATTTCAGAATGTTTTCTTCTAGTACACATTGTTGTTAGCTCCCCATTTGCCCCCCATTCTCCTCGGTCATGCCCCTAGGTAATTATTAATCTGAATACCGTGTCTATAGATTTATCTATCTTGGACTTCACATACAAAAATTCATACAAAACAAAAAAAAGACACTGACTGTGCAAAACATTGAAAAACATAAATCATAACAAAAGCAGAAAATATTAAAAACTGAAACTTTAAAATGGGTCAAAAGGGAGGTCAAATGGTAAGGTAGTATATGTTAACCTAACTAGACCTGTCATAATTAATGTTACAATGCTCACTGTCTTTTCCCATCCCCAGACTACGATCAGAGGGAATTCGCTGGAGGTTTAATCCATGTGGGGACTCCACAAATGGATTTTAGGCTTCCATTGTCATTCATAGCCTTCTGCAAACTGAATGTTCAGAATTTTAATTTTGATACTCTTGCCTCCTTTAGATTTAGATTTCATTATTTACAACCCGTGGGTCCTTTGTCTGGTGTGCTTCTCCCATGTGGACTCCTTTGCTGTCTGACTTAGATGGCTGCATGTTTTAAGACAAGAGGCTGTTAGCTTTAAAGAAGCAGTTGTCCCACCTTTCTCCCAGAGAGCCGCTGGTGAGTTTGAACAGCTGATCTTTCATGTACTAGTCTAATGCTTCTTGATAATAGCCCAGGGATTCTCGATAATTTCAATGAAATGGAAAAATATCTAGAAGAACACAAACTAGCAAAGCACCACAATGATGAAGAGGTAATAGGAACACTATTATACTTATTAAAGAAATTGAATTAGTAATTTTAAACCTGCCATAAACAAATAAACAAATGAACAACAGGCCTAGGTGCTTTTACTAGTGGATTCCATAAAATATTTTATATATATATATATATATAATATTTTTGAGAAATAAAGTTGCCTACCTTCCTTTGTGGGTAATGAGTAGATACAGGATACACACCCCCTCTGACATCTGTATTTGGACAGAAGTAAGTTAAGAAAGCCATCCAGAGTTAGTGAAAATGTTCATAAGGTGCTGTGGCAAAAGACCACGTGAAGAAGCTATCCAGCAATCACCTATTTCTGGAGCTCAGGCATAAAGAGATTGCTCCTGTGAACTGAGTATTGGAATGCCATCCATGTTTCACTGGAAAGGCTCCATGGCTTCTGAGAGACAATATATTTTGTATTATTTCCCTATCTGATTATATTAAAATAAGTTCTGTGGTTTGCAATTAGAGCCTTATGAGATACTCTGCTTACCCAAAAATCTCCAACTATTGGTGGGACTAACTAGACTCACTTTTTTTTTTTTTACTTTTTTTAATCATTTTATTAGGGGCTCATACAACTCTTATCACAATCCATACACACATCAATTGGGTAAAGCGCATTTGTACATTCATTGCCCTCATCATTCTCAACACATTTCCTCTCCATTTAA
>NW_022103898.1:42315018-42355871 GCF_000313985.2 Echinops telfairi | reverse complement strand
TAGGCCACTGGAGATCCCCTTGCAGAGGGGTCTCAGGAAGGAGAGGAGCCAGTCAGGGTGCGATGCAACTAGACTCACTTTAAAGGGAAAAGATGTACTGGTCTTGTCAATAAGCATTGAGCAGCTCAGCTGTCAATTAGTAACATCAAACCAAGACCTTATTACATAATCCCCATAGCACTGTGACAGAGTTATGGAGACAAAGGAAATAACCTTTACGCAGACAGATGCTGCTCTTCCCTTTCTGGTTATGTTATAATAAACAAAACACTTATAAAAATAGATGATAAAATTCACTCCTACGGAAGACACTATTCACTTACCTACTCATTGGTCACTTCAAATTTTTAATCAACATCAGCAACATTTTATTCAGATATCAGGGAGCAGTGTCTCACTTGAGCTGACAACTTTTGTTATTATCCTATACTCGTGTGCTAGTAAGTAATCTATTGTTTGATATTTGACCCAGTTTTATTAACATGGCAGTTACTAGAGATTCTGCAAAAGAGCACCCTCCTTGAAAAGAACAGAGTGAAAGAGGAACTGTGAGCGGGTTGGAGATTGAAAAGTTTTCTTCTTTTTATCATTGAGGACAGTTGTATGAACATGCAATGCTGGAATTACTGCTACCGACTTACTGAAATGTAAAATGTGAGCATCAAGAAAATGAGAGGCCAACTGCGCCAACATCATAAATTCATAGAACCCCACCCTTCAGGGACTCTGTACAATCCACTAAATGTTAATGAAAAATGTTCCTGTGGTGTTGTGAGTTTGGTATTCATCTGCTAATCTCAAGGACAGCCCACCAATCACTGCCTGAGAAAATATGAGGCTGTCTGCTCCCATTAAGACAACAGTTTTGTTGCCTACTGATTGGTTTTGGGTCTCCACTCTGTACTTCCCCTCATTTACAATGATGTGATTTTTTGTTCTTTGATGCCTGATACCTGGTCCCTTCGACACCTCATGATCACACAGGCTGGTGTGCTTCTTCCATATGGGCTTTGTTGCTTCTGAGCCAGAGGGCCGCTTATTTATCTTCAAGCCTTTAAGACCCCAGATGCTATATCTTTTGATAGCCGGGCACCATCAGCTTTGTTCACCACATTTGTTTATGCACACATTTGTCTGCAGTGATCATATTGGGAAGGTGGACACACACACTTGGGTAGAAAGGGGGGACCGATTACAAGGATCTACATATAACCTCCTCCCTGGGGGATAGAAAACAGAAAAGTGGGTGAAAGGAGACATCAGACAGTATAAGATATGACAAAATAGTAATACTTTATAAATTATCAAGGGTTCATGAGGGAAAGGGGAGCGGGGAGAGATGGGGGAAATGAGGAGCTGATATCAAGGGCTCAAGTAGAAAGCAAATGTTTTGAGAATGATGATGGCAACAAATGTACACATGTGCTTGACGCAATGGATGGATGTATGGATTGTGATAAGAGTTGTACGAGCCAGGAAAAAAAAAGACAACAGTCTTGGAAATACTACACAGGGTTGGTCTGAGTTGGAAATAACTCAATTGCAGTGTTCTGGGTTTTGTTTTTTTTTTTGACTAATGTCAATGCCATGTTAGATGGTGTACTGCAGTTAAACCATCCTAACTGAAATACTGATTTGTAGGAAATATAATTGAATAATGTGGTAGTTACATAATTTGATGTCAACTTGATAAACAAGTATAAGGGTGGAGTTTAGCCTGTCAATCAGGACAAAACCTGATGATGCCTCTTTGTAGGCAAGGCCTTCTCCTGAGGATTCTGGGAACTTCCCCGGTCTCTCTGCCTTCATCTTCCTGTTGACAAGCCATGCAGAGGCTTGTGAGCCCTGCGAGAGCCTTTCTCTCTCTGTTTCACCTTCCTGTTGACAAGCTGTATGGAACCATGCTGAGACATGAGCAAGCCATGCAGCAGGGACCTGTGACAGGCCAGTGTTGCTTCCACCACCCCTGGATCCACAAGACTTTTTATCTACTGGCCTGTGATCTTCCTACATTCTGCATCATTGTATATGACTGCATGAGTCTGAAGATTTATGGACAAGTATGGGACTTATGGACTAATATCAGACTTATGGACTTGATCTGGACTGGGTTGGGATGTTTTCTTGATATACAATTACTCTTTGATACAAAGCTCTTTCTTAAACCTATATAAGTGTCCCTGGGTTTGTTTCTCTAGTCAACCTGATCTAACACAAATAATATCATTATTTTTAAACAAAAAGTAGACAAATCAATCCTCTCTTCCAGCCCTAATTGTGGTCTTCCATCTCACTCAGAATGAAGGTCAAATTACTTCAAATTCTCAAGATTTGTTTCTCTAATCCCCCTTCTTAAATCTGACCTTAAGCCAAAAGTTCAGTATTGCTGCGTTGTTTCCTCTGACTGCTCCAGTCTTTTGGTTTCATGTTGTTCCTCCCACACCTCAGCAATGGTCTTTGCAAAAGGCTCATTGCTTTTCCTCTTCCCACTGGTTGGATGCTCTTCCTCCATTCATCTACTTGACTAATTCCTTCCTCACACTCTACACAGACGTTACCTTCCAGAGGAGGTCTACCGGGACATCTTGTCAAGACACGAGCTACCTCCTCCCCTGCTTTAATTACGCTCCCCAGAACTTTTTAACCTTTTCATACTATGTAATTTACTTATTTATTACTTTTTTGTATATGATTTAAATATATGCAAAACTGTAAGCGACATGAGAATGAAAGTCTTTATCTCTGTTGTTTACTGATATATCTCAAGATTCCAAAACATGCGTTCCATGTAGTAGACGCATTTTGCAAAGATGTTGACTGCGTGAAAAGCCCATCATTTGCCTGTGAGTTTGTCATACTGTGGTGGCATGTGTGCTGCTGGAAGCTTGTATTTTCAAACACCAGCAGGGCTATCCAACATGAACAGTTTTCCCCAAGCAATTCCAGACTAAACACAGACTATGAAGAAGGAACAGCCTGTCCACTTCCTTTGAATTAGCCATTGAAACGTTCTGGCTAGTATTAAAGCACTGTCAGATACTGAAAAGCTCAGAAATATCAACAGAACATTGTCAGAAGTAGCGCCAGCATATGGGCCTCCAAAGGTGAAGACACTTGAATTGTGACTTGAGGAAGAATTACCTTCTCAAAGCAGAGTTGGCCAATATGACGTGGATGGAGCAGACCTTGGGGGAGTAAAGTCTTTAGAGCCTTTATTGACTCGATGAGCCACTACTCATTTGGACCTTGGAATATATGAAGTACGAATCTGGGAGGCTTGAAATGGTCAAAAATAAAAAGGAAGACACAAGAATCAATATCCTAGACACTAGTGAACTGAAATGGTCCAGTATTGGCCATTTTGAATCAGAAAGTCATATGGTTTACAATGTTAAGAGAGCCAGATTCAAGAAAAACTAGCTTATATAAAGAAGAGTGTAGTATCAGGTTTGGAGAAAGGCTTATTAATAGCCTATAATATGCAAATGACACCACCTGAAGATCCAGGATTGCAGCTTTCATTTTGGATTACAATTCAATGTTTAAAATAAAGCAAACTTAAATTGACAACTCAACCAGAGTGCAGAGTAGCATCAATCCTCTAGTTCCTGAATGCTTCCTCCCCCACCCCTACCATGACCCAGTTCTACCTTACACATCTGGCTAGACTGAAGTGCACACATTGATACAGATAATAGCTCTCAACACTTGGGATTCAGGACAGATAAAACCCTCCAGAAGAGTAGTGGGAGTAGTGATATCATGAGCGTAGGAAGATGGTGGTGGTGGTGGTGGTGACGACCCATCACAAGGTTGGATATATAGCCCACCTCCAAGGGGACTAATAACAGAAATGTGGGTGAAGGGAGGCAACAGAAAGTGTAAGACATGAAATAACAATAATATATAATTGATCAAGGATTCACAAGAGTGGGAGGGTGGGGAAGAGAGGGGAAAAGAGAGAAGCTGATACCAAGGGCTCAAGTAGAAAGAAAATTTGGAAATGTTGATGGCAACATATGTGCAAGTATGCTTAATACAATTAAATGACAGATTGTCCTAAGATTGCCAATATATCAAGAGATAAAAAGATGTAACCTCTGGTACTGCTGCACCAGACCCCTTTAGAGTAATGAAGAACAAGGGATGTTTCTTTGGAGACCAATGAGTGCCTGGCCCAAGTCATGGTATTCTCTATTGCATCATATGTATGTAAAAGTTGGACATTGAATAAGCAAGCTAGAGGAACTGATACATTTGAATTTTGGTGCTGGAGAAGAATACTGAAAGCACAATTGACTGCTGAAAGGACAAACCAATCTGTCTTGAAAGAAGGAAGGCCAGAGTGCTCCTTAGAGGCAAGGACGTCAAGACCCGTCTTACATACTTTGAACATATTGTCAGCAGAAACCAATTCCTGGCGAAGGATATCATATGTGGCAAAGTGGAGGGGCAGAGAAAAAGAGGAACTCTCAGGAAGATGGACTGACACAGTTGCTGCCTCAATGGACACAGGCATAGGAAAAGCTGTGAGGATGGCACAGAACCATGTAGGGCAGTGGTTCTCAACTTTTGTAATGCCACGACCCTTTAACACAGTTCCTCATGTTGTGGTGACCCCCAACCCTCGGAAATATGTGTTTTCTGATGGTCTTAGGCAACCCCTGTGAAAGGATCATTCGACCTTCAAAGGGGTTGCGACCCACAAGTTGAGAACCGCTGATCTAGGGCTTCATTCTGTTGTACATAGGGTCACGATGGGTCAGAGCTGACTTGATGGCACCGAAACACAACAACACTAGAGCAGTTATACGTTGCCCTGTATGATCACTATGAGTCAAAATCCACTGCCTGGCAATGGATCCCCAAGGAAGGTGGATTGGACCTTATCCATCAAAAGCTGCCTTCCAGATGAAAGGGTGTTGTTTAAGCAAGGCTTGGGGTTTTCAATAGCAATTAGACTTGATAGACCTTTGGGCTCTCAGATCATTCTCTTTGTTTGGCAGTGTGTCCCCACATTTCGACTACAGGTATTGTTATTGAATTCTGTCCTGTGTGTTTCTTGTAACCTCTATAGGCATCAGCACCATTTGTTAATCCATTATGAATTGAACAAAATAGCAAAATGCAAACAAGGGAGCAAAGCACTTGAAGAGCCGATGAGAAGCTGTGGCTTGGTGACTTCACTCTTCTCTGCCACTTTAATTTCTTTTTCCTCGATCCTCTTTTCTATATGAAATATTACTGCACACATGATTGTTACCTGTCCCTATTTTGCTTCCCTTGAATAAACATTCTTTTTGTTTTTAAAATTTTTTACAGTTTTGTTGGCTCATAATTCACATATCATAAAATTTAATAGTTCAAGCATATCAAAAAGAGTTGTACAATAATCGCCACATTCAAATTTAGAACATTTTCTTTTTATTATACCCACTGTTATTAGCTCTTCATTTCTCCAAATCCTCCCCTGCCAGAGCCCCAAGAAACCATTAATCCAGTTACTTTCTTTGATCAATTTACCCTGATCAATTTTCATATACAAGAAAATATACCAAAACAACAACATTAACAAAATTAATGCAATAAGAAGGTAAAACAGAGAAAAACTTCAATGGAAAAGAAATTAGAAAATATTAAAAACTAGAATTAGTCAAAAGGGACATCAAATTATAAGCTGTTAAATGTTAACCTACCTGCATCTGTGATAGCCCACTTTCTAATGTACTATGTGTGATAGCAAGGTGATTCATATCACTGGACTATGGTCATAAGTGATTCACCTGAGGCTTAATCCAAGTGGGGGTGGGAGAGGGAGGGAAATCAAAGAATAAGATATTACATGTTAACCTACCTATGTCTGCCATAATCTCCTTCATGATGCTCTCTGTTTGGCAAGAAGCCTACTCATATCCCTTGACTACGGCCAGAGGGTGAATCGCCTGAGGCCGGATCCTTGTGTGGACTATGAAAATGGATCTTGGCCTTCCACTGCCATTCATAGTCTTCTGCAAACCAGGTGTTCATAATTTAAACTCTGATACCATTCCCTCCCTTGGATTTGGATTATATTATTTAGAGTCCCCGGATCACCACATTCTTTTTCTTATTCACTCAGCAAATGGTTATTCGGTGCCTACTATGTTCCAGATGGAATCCACAGGGAATGCAGTGGTTAATATAACCATCTGCTAACCAGAGGTGGTGGTTCAAGTGAATCCAGAGGTTTAGAAAGAAAAGCATTTTTAACTATAATGAAGGCGTCACCACTGGAAACTCTACAGAGTGTAACTCTACTTTAACACATCTGGAGTCCCCATGGGTCCACATAGACTTGAATGCAACTGGCACCAGTTCTAGTATGAGCCAGACATTGTGCAATGTTTTAGGTTAGGAACAGTAGAGTAGAACTATGCTAACAACTACTCTATTATGCTTTCTGTCACAAAACATTAAGGTTATAGTATAGTTATTCTATTATGTAATAACTTAATAAAGAGGTATGCCCAAAATGCCCCAGGTCCAGTGTGAAACAAGTTTGATACTCACAGGACAAGGAAAGAAGTTGATTAAACATTCTCAATAAAGGGGTGTAAAGTGAAAGATCAGTAGAACTGTACCATGAATTATTGCACAAGCAGAAATCCAGGGCTCTGTCACTTAGAAAATAGGAAGGTGAGAACTGTTTAGAGAATAAAATAAGTTGTTCTAAGCACAAAAGGTATTTTAGACATTATAAGTTTGAAAAGCATGAAATGTTTTGGCCAAGAATGTATTATTTTTTAATGGCTCTATTCTCCTAGAAGAGCTATACAGTATAGTTTATATTTCATAAACCTGAAACTGTTGAATTATCAAAAACATTTAAAAACATCTTAAAAAGTTATTTCAATTGTGCTTATTTTTAGGTAAAGACGTTTTCAGACACTGTATTTTAAATGCAGAAACTCCTAATTCTCAATAGCTGTCATAATGCCTAGTGCAGAAGTTATTCAGCCATGAAAGCTTCCTTTGTTAAAACACAGATCGCATTGTTTATACAATCTGAATGTTTAATGAATGCATACAAATTCAAATGTCAGCGTAGATAAACTGAAGTTGCACTTCTATCAAGTAAAAAAGACTTTTCAACAAAAAATAAGGCTTATGTTTTAAGGTGAAAAAGTTAAGGGATGAATCCTAAATGTTCTTTTTTAAAGTAAATGACAGAGAAGTATGAGGGCTTTTTTAAAGGTTACCTTAAATACAAATGTGAAACTGTATCATTAAATATTGAATAGGAGAGTAATGTCATTTTGCAATTTGGAGAATAAATTCAAATAACACATTTCTAAGAGATGCTTGCAGCTGTTTCTCCTCATTTGGAGTTTGTGCCCAACCAGCAAAGAGGCTCCTGAGAGTGGTGTACGCCCCTGTCGTCATGACCTGGCGTACGTTGAGAAGACAGCTCTTTCCTGCCATATTTCGAGTACTTTCTCATTCGAAGAGCTCACCTTCTGGCAGTGACGCTAATAACGTCCTGGTGCTATTTATAACGTTTTCAGTGGCTAAGTCCTGCAAAGTAGACACAGTCTAATACTTCTTCCTAAGCTTTATTGAAACCTGTTCACTTTGGGTGACCTTGTTGGTGTGTGACATACCAGTGACATTGCTTCCAGCATCACAGAAACATGTATGCCACCAAAGTATGAAAACTGGCAGCTAAGTGGCAGATTAGAGAGAATAGAGTATTGAGTTGTCTTACTCTCATTGTTGGATATTCTATTTTTCCCTTCAACTCTGTCATTTTTATTTCATTTATTATGGAAGTCTACTATTAGGTAAGTATATTCATACAATTATTCGTCTAACTGATATATGACACTTTCATCATTACAAATTTGCTTCTTGATATCCAGGAGCATTTTGCTTAAAAGTCCTTTTTGTCTTATATTAGTATAGCCACTTCCATGTTATAGTTGCACCTATCTCCATGGACACCACTGAGATTCATCTGTCCTGATGACCTGCCCAAAGCAAGCAAGTTGGAATCCTTAATGTTTTCATTGACCAGTTTTCAGAAGTAGATCATTAGGTCTTTCTTCCTAATGTGCAAGACCTGCTGAGACCTGGCATGATGGATGGCCTTACTGGTATCTGAGATGTGTGACAGTTTTTTACACCATTGACCAAGCAAACCACCACAGAAGAACTAATGAACGGATGAGTGTGGCTTATACTTCATAGTTTACACATTACACTTCCAATTTTACTCTCCTGTACATTATGTTATGATTGCTCCTTCATCTAAATCCACTGCCATCAAATTCATTCGGACTCACTGCTACCTTATAGCGTAGAGTAGCACTATCCCCACAGGGGACCTCAAACTTTCTAAAGGGGGGGGGGCAGTTCACTGTCCCTCAGACCCATTGAAGGGCCAGACTATAGTTAAAAAAAAAAACTATGAACACATTCCTAAGCACACTGCACATATCTTATTTTGAAGTAAAACAAAACAAGCGTGGCAAAAACACCCGGTGGCGAGCTGGATAAATGTCCTCAGTGGGCCACATGTGGCCCGCAGGCCATAATTTGAGGATGCCTGTGAGTTCCTGGGTTATAAATCTCCTAGAGAAACAGGCTGCCATATCTTTCTCTTGGGGAGCAACCCAGCACTGTAACCACTGTGTGACCGAGGCTCCTTCCCTTTGTCTAGTTTGAAGCCAAACCTGTTATCTGGCAGTGGATTCTCACTCTAGTGGTATTACAGACCCCGAAATTGCTCCATAGAATTTCCAAGGTTATGCTCTTGATAGCAGTAGATTGTCATATCTTTCTTCAATGAATCGTCTGGTGATATTTTTTCTTACTTAGGTTTGCTAATTTTTTAAAATTTAAATCATTTTATTGGGGGCTCATACAACTCTTACCACAATCCATACATCTATCCATTGTGTCAAGCACATTTGTACATTTGTTGCCCTCATCATTCTCAAAACATTTGCTTTCCACTTGGTGATTTTAAAATGCTTTTGGTTAAGAATTGAGCACTTAACTATTCCAAGATTTTCTAAAGCCCTTAAAAATAGCAGAGTTGTTTAACTCACAAATGGTTATTAACTTTAACTGATAGCAGTGGGAAATTGCTTCAAGTTCTCAAGAATAAATCCAGTTCATACTTATATACAATATTTACAAAAAGTTCTGTTTGAACTTACAGTAGCTCCATAAGACAGAGGAGACCTGTCCCGAAGAGTTTCGGAAATGGTAAATCCTCGCAGGAACAGACAGCTGCTCCTTCCTCCCAGGGAGAGGCTGGTAGTTGCCAATGGCTGACTTTTCGGTTTTCAGCCCAATACTCACCCACCACACCACTACGGCTACTTACCCTATACTTAAGTGGGAATAGATTAAGAAAATACTGTCAACAACAAGCCTAAATGTTCCAAACTTATAGTAAGGAGGAAAATGAAGAAACCTCATTGTGTTACTGTGCAGAGAAATGTGACTAACTAGTATAATCCATCACAGAGTTCACTAAAAGGGGCTGAAGCAGCGCCAGAGGAAAGAAAAGGGATAGGAGGACAATTAGAAGGAGAATCTGTGTTTTCTGAAAGGAGACATTAAGTTTTGGACCATGTGTGCAGAAGCTCTGATGGCACAGTGGGTTCTGCACTGAACCGCCAACCACAAGGTAACCTTCAGCTGTTCCTCAGAGATCAAATGAGGCTACCGATTCCAGGAAAGATTTATAGTCTCAAACGCCTCCGGGGCAGTTCTTCCTTGCTCTATAGAGTCACCATGAATTAGAATCAGTTCCATGACAACGAGTTTTATTATCATTATTATTACTACTATTACATATGTAGAAGTCCTACATATGCCATTGTAGGAGCTGCTGCTCTTGACAGAAAGATTGAGCTGCCTCAAAAGAGAAAGATGAGGCTGTGTACTTCCATAAAGATGTGCAGCCATGGAAACTCTGTGGGATCGTTCTACCTGCAGGGTCACTAAGAATCAAATCTGACTCTATAGCAAAGGGCGTTTGGAGGATTCTATGTGTAGAGTGTGTACAGTAGCCCACTGTTGCACATAAAACGAGCTGACCCACATTGCGCAAATAACTAATGAGAAAGTGATCACATTCTAGTAAATGCCATTATTCATAATGGAAGATTTGCTGAAACTCATTGCCCACTAGGAATTGAACTGAGCTCAATCTGATTAGCCAAGATAAGATAACTAGTTTTTTTTTTCATATTGAACTATTAAAACTTCAAAAATGTCACCTACAGAGGAGCCTCTTAGTCACTTTTGATCATAGCAACTCACCACTGAATTTCATTTTTGAATGTTTGCTAACGACTCATAGTGGGTTTTGACAGAAGTTATACCTTTAGAATACAATTCAAGGCCTTTCTTTTTTTTTCTCTTTTAGACACCTTTCTTTTGAAACAACATTAAACTGAAAGAATCTGGGAGAAAGCTACATTAAGTCTAAGTGACCTTTAAGAAGAAAAAGAAAAACCTTTACTTTGCACCAATGCTACATAAAATTCTGGAGTTGAATCTTTCAAATGAAAGAAGCCCCAGAGATAAGTTTGATGGATCTTTTTTTGTTGTTCAAATTCAGGCCTAATCGGGTGTCTCATAAAGAAGATTTATCAACAAGATGTTCAAAAGAAAGTATTGACTTGCTCTAAATCTCCTACCAGGAAATCTAAAAAGACTAAGTAAGGACTTTGTCTTTTGGTGAGATAAAGGAATAGAATCAACTTTAGCACACTGAATACTTTCATTATAGATTACTGAAAAGACCTCTAAAGAAAGATACTGGTTCATATTATTCAAAAGGTGAAGCATTTTGCAACTACAATATACTATTTTATCTGAAGACCATTAGCCAAACGCATTATTACCAAACATTTGATATGTCATTGTGTCTTTGTTTGAAAGAAAATGGAACTTCCTACTCATGCATCTTTTATGAGGTTACTATGAGTTATCTCTGAAAGAAACGGTTGCTGATATATAGTCAATTGATCCGGCCCTTTGAGCCGTACTCCATCATGTTATGTATTATACATTTTGCCTCCTATGCCTGGGGGTCTAATTTCATTTTGGAGGGGTTCTCTGCTATGCTCATGGACAGGATTAGGATGGGATTCAGTCTCCATTTTGGAGAGAGGCTGAACCAAGTCACCACCATTTGCTTCCTCGGGTGTATGTTCTGCTAAAATCACAACGACATTAAAAGTCATCCGTCTGCCCGCACCATCTCAGAAGCAGGAGCACAGAGAGGAATGTCAGGATCATCAGAAGTGGAGCATGTTCAAATCCCTGTTTGAAGTAGGACAGACTGAGACCAGAGGCACCCAAGGCTGTGGCACAGAGACCTTGAGAGAGATGCACAGAAGGCATGCAGAGACCAGAGGCTGGGACACAGAGATGGAGCATACCAGGGGAGAGACTGAGACAATGGGGCCAAGCAGTGGGCTGTGCAGGGAAGCAGAAGCCAAGAGACAATGTGGCGAAGAGGCTTTGGCTGTTGGGCGAGGAGAGGCACTGATGTGGACCAATGAGTTTATCTTTACTGTTGACTGATCCTGGCTTGTGGTGACTTGTTAACTTCCCTAATAAACCAAATGTATTTATGAGAAACATGGTGGTAATTCTTGATAATTTGGTCTTCCTGCAAAGAAGGAGACCTCATCCTTTTATGATAATTAATTAACTTTCTTTAAAGAAAAGTCTTAATTTGTATGAATCACATATTATAGACAGAATAAGAAAATGGCAGAACACTAGTCTAGGGTTTTTCCTTACAATATAAGACCCCCAATTCTAATAGCTTTCTCATTGAACCAGCTTCTAAAAGACTGCTGTTGAATTGTGAATGTGCTACTTCCCTGTCATTTCCTCTATACCTACTTATTGAGTGTGCCCTTCAGAGTACTTTGCTGTTGTCATTAGTGGAGAAATGGGAAGGAAAATCCAGTGCATAAATTTCTGTTTGAGAAATTCAAGCTTTGTTACAGCAACACCATGAACAATCTTAGGAGATCAGAAAGCATATGAGAGCCAATGGAATAAAAATATAAAGTTTGGTATGTTTTATGCGTACCAAACTCAAAACAAACTCACTGCCGTTGAGTCATGTGTGACACATAGCAACCCTACAGGAGAGGGCAGTACGTGGAGTTCAAGGTTAGCCTACAGGTCCAGTGCCTGCTGCTTTAAGATTTCAAAGAACCATCCCCACCAAGTATCAGGCCACCCTCAGTGTTTCTCCCTGCCCCTCTTTTCCCTCTCTGCTTGCGGGCTATTTATTTCCTGTCTCTTAAAAGGTCAGCGTTTACTGAAGGAAAGAGTTCAGAAGGAAAGAAGGGAGAATAGAAACAGGAAACACAAGAACCATGCGGAGAAGTGACGCTACCTTGTGGGGATTGCAATCAATGACACGTGTGCCGGTTACAAACAAAAAGTGTATGAACTGGTGAATGGATTTGCACTGTAAACCTTCACTCATCTGACAACAATAACTTTTAAAATCAATCAATCAATAAAGGAGGTAGAACAAGAAACCAAGTAGATTATCTGTAGTCATATAGACTTCAGAGGATGTGGCAAGGTCTGAATTAGTCCCCCACCATCACCACCAAAAAGTATGTGTCCGTTTAGCGAGCTGTGATTTCCAGTATTGTTTGGTTGTCTGTCCTAAGGAACTCTGGTGACATAGGGGTTACTCGCTGAGTGGCTAACTGCAAGGTCAGCAAATCAAAGCCAACAGCCACTCCAAGACAAAAGACAAGGCTTTCTATTCCTGTAAAGAGTTACAGTCTTGGACACTCACAAGCCCAGTTCTACCCTGTCCTATAGGGTCACCATTAGTCAGCATGCCTTGAGGGCAGTGAGTTTGCATTTGGGGGTTTGGTTTGGTTTTGGTTAGGTTTGGTGATTGTCCTCAATTTTAGGATCTGATTACCCTACATTTTGTGATATACTATAAGTCCTACCCTCTATGCATATGTTTAAGGAGCCTGGTGGTGATATTAAGCATTGAATTGTAAAGTAACCTTGGTGGTTCAAACCCACCAGCTACGTTGAGGGAGACCGATGAGGCTTTCTGCTCCTGTAAAGACTTGCAAAGTCTCCAAAACCCTATGTAGGGTTGTGATGACTTGGAATGGGCCCAATGGCAGTAGGCTTAATTTTATGCATATGTTTATGGTTCCAATTGTGAGTAAACTGGTGTTTAAATTACTGAGGTAGGAAGACCATAGAAGAATAGATGCACTTGAATTATCATGCTGGAAAAGAGTACTGAAAGTAGCAACAACTGCTCCAAGACAAACCCATCTGTCTTAGAAGAAATAAGGCCAGAGTGCTCCTGAGAGGCAAGGATGGCAAGACTCCGTCTTACATACTTTGGACATGTTGTCAGGAGAGACCAGTCTCTGGAGAAGGACATCATGTTTGGTAAAGGGGAAGAGCAATGAAAAAAAGGGAGGTTCTTGATGAAATGGACTGACAAGTGGCTTGCACGAATGCGCTCAGGCTTCGGAGCAATTGTGCGGGTGGCACAGGACTGTGCAGTGTTTCCTTTGGTTGTGCATAGGGCCGCACTGTGTCAGAGCTAACTAGTTGGCACCTAACAACAACAACAGTGAGTAAGTTATGCTTGCTGTGTGAATTAGGTGAGACAAAGATGGGATATAGTTTCAAACACCATCCTTCATTGTCCTACAAAATTCAAATCAAAGTGAAATGATAGCGAGAGAGAGAAAACTTTCTACCCAGAAAGAAGGGTTGGGAACAAAGTGCTTGTCTTTGGGTCATGGGTACTTGTGCTGAGAAACTCTTAGACCCAGGTAAAGATTTATGACAAGGACCTTTCCCCGCGGTCAAAAGAGGGAGAAAGTGGTCTCGTGAAGGTGATGTCTTTGATTCAGGCTTTTACCCTCCTAACTTTGAGAGAATCAAGTTCTGTTTGTTACAGGCAAAATAATGACAAGAACAAAATCTTTCCATCATGGCACAACACAATAAAGAATAAAGAGATTTTCACAGTATTTAGAGGTTCTTGGCAAGTGCGTGAAAATGCGTTCTTAGACCCCTCAAATTCCTTTCAAAATTTAGATAGCTACCATTCAGAGAACCTGGGAAGAGGCTGTTGTGACCAATTATGGAGATGTTCTAAGAGCTTGATATGCAACTGTTAAAAATCAATTAAGATCACTAAAATAATCCACATCAATGCTAAATGTATTGGCCTTCTAGTAAAGCAAAGGCCCACCCATCAAGGTAAATTAACTAGGGAGTATCTTTCCAGTGAGAGGGACAGATGAAACATCCAAACATCACATTTCCTGGGTTAAAAATAAGCCTGACTATTTGTGGATTTGGTATTATCCAAAGGTAGTGTCCCACCACTTGTCTGTCAGTTTGTCATATACCGTGGTGGCTCCTGTGTTGCTATGATGCTGAACACTATGTTACTGGTATTTTCAAATACCAGCAGGGTCACCCAAAGCGAAAAGGTTTCAGCAGAGCTTCCAGACTAGCAGATTATGAATAAGGAATGTGCTATACACTGCAGAGAAATCAGTCACTCAAAACTATTATGGATAGTATCAAAATACTGTCAGATACTGAAAAACTCTTGAATATCAGCACATAATTGTTAGAGGTGGTGCCAGAAGGTGAGAAGGTGTTCATAATATGACTGAGGAAGAGCTTGCTTCGTGAGTGCAGTCAACCATAATGACATGCAGGGGGTAAGAGTCACCGAGCAAAGCCTTCAGGTTCTTCATTTGCGGATGAAGCATAACTCAAAACGAGAAGAAAAGAAGCAACTACAAATATTTATCAATAATTTTAATTTGTAATATATGAAATATGATTCTAGGAAGATTAGAAGTCCTCAAATATGAAATGGAGTACATAGAGATCAGTAGTCTAGGCATTAGTAAGCTGCATTGGTCACTCTGAATCAGGCTGCCATATGCCCGGAATGACAGATTCCAGAGGAATGGTATCACATTCATCCTCATACGAGGGCATTTCAAGATCTATCTCGTACTCTGCT
The DNA here is from genome assembly GCF_000313985.2 of Echinops telfairi. Taxonomy (NCBI): domain Eukaryota; kingdom Metazoa; phylum Chordata; class Mammalia; order Afrosoricida; family Tenrecidae; genus Echinops; species Echinops telfairi. The sequence goes on along the minus strand of NW_022103898.1, from coordinate 42,340,801 downwards.
GACTGTGCCAGGAGAAGATCTATCTGTATAAAGGAAGTCCAGTTATTACAGCTATTATTAAAATGTATGGAACAACCCCAAAGCTAGTGACAAAGAAATTGAAAAATTCTACCTATTTCTTCCATCTGAAATTGATCAAACATGTAATCAAAATGCTTTGATCATTATTGGGATTGGAATTCAAAAATTAGAAACCAATAAGAAGGAACAGTGGTAGGGAAAATGGTGCTGGTAATAGAAACAAAGTTGTAGATTGCATTAAATAAGTTTGCAAGATCAATGACTTGTTCATAGCAAACACGTACTTCAACAACACAAATGGTGACTATAAATGTAAACTTGTCCAGACGGAATACACAGAAGTCAAATTGACTACATCTGTGGGAAAAGAGGATGGAGACACTCAATATCAGTCTCTAAAACCAGGCCAAGGGCAACTGTGGAACAAATGGTCAAAGCAACGATACTACTTTGAGGACTAGGTTGCACCTAACCCAAGCCATGGTATTTTCAATCCCTCATATGCGTGCGATAGTTTGACATGGAATAAGGATGAATGAAGAAGTAATGTGCTTGAATTGCAGTGCTGGTGAAGAATATTGAAAGTACCATGGCCTGTCAAAATAACAAACAAATCTGTCTTGGAAGAAGTACAACCAGAATGCTCCTTAGATGCAAGGATAGTGAGACTTTGCCTCATACTTTGGACATGTTATCAGGAGAGACCCATGACTTGGAAAGGACATCATGTTTGCTAAAGTAGATGGACAGCGAAAAAGAACAAGCCAGACTGACACAGTGGTTGCACCAATGGTCTCAAATATAGGAACCGTTGTGAAGATGGTTCAAGACTGGGCAGTGTTTTGTTCTATTGAACTTGAGGTCGCTATCAATTAAAACCAACTCAATGGTACCTAACCACAAAAAAGCTCATTTCATTTGCATATGTACTAAATGCAACAGACTCCGCTTTCAGTGAAGTTTGAAAACATTGATTCTTTTTTCTTTCATGATTATAGAAAAACTAGATACTCTACATCAAAACTCATAGGAGCAAATTTTCCAAAACACTGCGTGGATCATAATTGAGTCCCTTGTTGTATTGGGCTGCATGTTGTTAGGTGGTCAGGCTCTCAGCTGCTAACCCAAAGGGTGATGTTTATATTCACCCAGAGATCACTCAAAAGAACAACCTACTGGAGCATTTAGGAAAACCCAGCCGCAGACACCCTGTGGAGCACAGTTCTACAAGTTCAATGTCACCAGTAAGTGGGATGAACCCCAGGACAATTGGTTTAAGGTTTGTGTGCAATAAAAGAAAGGGAACCCTGGTTGATATAGTGGTTAAGCATTTGGCTGCTAACCTCAAGTCAGTAGTTCAAAACCACCAACCTCTCCTTGGGATAAAGATGAGGCTTTGTCCTTTACAGTGGTGGAAACGCACAGCCACAGTTCTAGTCTGCCCTCCAGGAATACTATGAGTCAGAATAGAGTTGTGCAGTGGGTTTAGTATGGTCTTCATCTGGTGACAAAATCTATCCTTTTATCTCCGCACTCTATTCACAAAGTAATTATTCTCCTTTCGTGTATCTGATAGACCTTAGAAGTATTTCTTTTCCTTGGTGAGAAACACTTGAGGTAAAAAAGACATTATAAAAAGTTGTTTATTTTTTGTCAAAAAGGGGCTTAAAGTGTTATTTTTGCTTTCCACAGCCAGCCCTCCAGCTCTAATCTGGATGTTTCTCTAATGCTTTCAACTGCTCACTTCTGGCAGGTGTGGTAGATGAGGAGCACTGTTTCTCACCTAAGAATTGCCGAGCTGCAATTGCTCCTGATGTAGAAAGTGGTTGTTTTGAGTTTTTTAAAGTCATCTTCAGTAACACTTTCTTAGTTTTGTCTTCTCTTAAACCAATGTGCTCACAAATATGATAGAATTTCTTTACTTAAGCTGAATTGCTTACTTTAACATTTTGTCTCAGGAAAGGGCTACTTATTTTTATGTTATATACATTCTTTGGGAATGATTTGAATAAAATAGAGATCATTCCTCATTTCTAGTACTCTGACATTTTAGTATTTGACTGTTCATATTTTGTTTTTGCTGACACTAAGCATTATTCTAAGCTTCAAGTAATAAACAACTAATATCTAGTCATTTTTCTACTTTGTCATCATTCTTCCGTACTATGAGCTCATGTCAATGTTTCAATACAAGCACACTATAAAAACCTACAGAAATACATTGAATTAACATTTTCTTAGCAAAATTTCTCTTGATTTTTTTACACTCAAATGTGACTACATCTATTAAAACAACATTTTTCACTAATGTAAATATTGGGAAAATGTAGTTTTTCATTGTAAAATTCAGCGCATTTTTTAACCAAAAATGTTTAGAAAATCTTTTTACATTCTAAGTAGAAATGCTAGAAAGTGAGAACCAGGTGGAAAGATTTAAGAAAAAAATTACCATAAAGAGAAATATGCATTGTGTATGCTCTGCTTAAAATCATTTTTTAAAAACTATTTAAATTTTTGGTATTAACCTCTTTGACATTCTGAGAGTGTTTTAGAGAAATATCTATTTCTCTATTTTAGTTATATTTTAGAAAATGTGTTAAGTTATGGTTTGACATACAGTGCATTATAATTTCTCCCACTTACAATAATAAGAAATAGGCTCTAGGTAGCCTATTAACTTTTTTAAGTGCCGATAATCTATTTTTGACACTAAGATATTCTGATTTATGCAGAATATCTTAGTGTCAAGAATAGATTATCGGCACTTAATAAAGTTAATTTGTTAAAAACTATTTTAAGTCCCAAAAGTATCAATGCTGTGAATTACATTGTGAACCAGGGCAGCTGTCTTCAGTCTCTTGTAGGTTGTTATACAAATGAATTAAAAATGATACACATCTATTGGCTCCCAATTGTTTACTTCTTTATAGCAAGATGAAACTCACTAAATCATAAAATCTGCCACTGCTGAAGTCAAATTTATATGTACCCATTTTTAAACACCAAGCAGCATATTTTTAGCTATTTAAAGCCTACCTGCTTTATGTACCTTGTAATTCTGCATTACACAGCAAGATTTAAAAATAATGAAACTCATTGCCAGCGAGCCAATTCTGACTCATAGTGACCCATAGAGCCCGCAGGCCAGGACACAACTTCCTTTGCAGGTTTCTGCGACTGTAACTCCTTACTGGAGCAGAAAGCCTTGTCTTTGTTCCACGGAGTGATTAGTAGTTTCAAACTGATGACCTCGAGGACAGCAGCCCAAACACTAACCACTATGGCACCAAGGGCCCTGGAAGATAGCCCATAATAAGGTAAGAACCCTGCCACTGCTAGTACCCCTCATCTGCACCTGTTCTCAGGTAGCTCTGGCACAAAGTTTGCTGCAGGAGGAAATAGTCTAGGGATGTGTAAAGTTTCTTTCTTTCTCCCCCAGGATTTTCCATCCTTTTGTATCCTGGTGGATTCCTGCACCACTTGTATTTGGACAGCTTCCTGCTGTGAGGAACCCCACACACACACACCCCACCAGCAAGGGGGCTTTGAAGGTGGAAAACCAAAAGAGCCCATGGCTATGGGGTAGATTCTGACTCATGGAAATCCCTTGTGTTCATGAAGGGACTCTTTACAGACAAAGATCAGCAGGCTTTCTTCTGCGCCCTTGCTTAGTGGTTCTAACTGCAACCTTAGGTTCACGGAGAAACACAACTCTCGGCTCCACTCGGAGACGCTGTTTGTTCCTTACTCATCACAAATGATCTCAAATTCACTCACTAGTTCCAAGCTTGTCAGCGATTTTATTACCATTGTCACTTACATGAGAGTTTATGAAAATTACTTCTGTGTTATTTTCTTCTCGGTGTGTTCTCAGAAACATCTCCGGTTTGTTTGTCTGCCCATTATTTATCTCTGCTAACTCCAGACTTCACTGATTTTTCACTTAGCAGCCACCTTGTTTCACTCTCAGTCTAGAGTTTGAGGTACTAGTCTGACTCCTATCCATCTCCATACTGTAAAGATATAAAATTTATAAAAATGAAAAAGGGGAATTGGTATGGAGCAATTAGATATACCAGTGGGGAAAGGTGATTCTGACCTCACACCATTACAAAAATTAACTTAAAATGTATCCTATATCTTCCATGGGAAAAGGAAAGCAATATCACTTTTAGAATAAATCATGAGGTAAAATAAATCTCTTTTACCATATGTATTAGTTTCCTACCATTGTTGCAGCAACTTACCACAAACTTCGTGGCTTTTAAATAACACAAATGTATGTTCTAGAGGTCAGAATCCAAAATGGTTTCCACTCTCAACTCACTGCCAGCAGTTAATTCCAACTCCTAGTGACCCTGGGGGAAAGGCAGAAGTGCCTCTGTGGGTTTCTGAGACTGCAGGGCTTTACAGAAGGGAGAAAGCCTCATCTTTCTTCCACAGGGTGGCCAGTAGGTTCAAAATACCCACCTTTCGTTTAGCAGGTCAGCTCAAACCCACTACGCACCGGGCTCTGAGTGGGTGAAAACTAAGGTCAGCAGAGCTGCCTTCCTTTAGGAGACTTCGTGCCTTTTCTGACTCATGGAACCTGTGCTAAAACCCCTTGCCACTGAGTTGGTTCCAACTCATAGCAACCCTGCAGGACAGGCCAGAGCGGTCAGTCTCTGGGTTTCAGAGACCGTCCTGCTTTGCAAACTAAACCCTCGTATTTTCCCTCAGAGCCACTGCTGATTTCAAACTGCTTACTTTCTGCAAAGTAACCCTTCACCACTACCCACCAGAGAGCCTGGGAGCATTAATAGTTTGTGTAAACCTGTCTGGTGATGTGGTAGTTACGCTCTCCTCGAAGGTGTGACCTCTTTCCACTAGAAGTAAATGCTGTCGTAAAGCTTGCTTGCTTTTTGTTGCTTCTGGATGCCGCAGCTGGCCTGCCAACCTCTTGTGCAGTTAAGTCAATGGCCTGCCACATTGTCTGCCAGGCCTGAGAATCCTCAGAGGCCTGCCATCTACCCTGCTGACCTGGGATTCAGTTGCTTCTGCAGCCAGAACCTGTTGTTTCCCTGCAAGTCTTGGGTTAATCAGCCCTTGCAGCTCTGAGCATCAAGATAACCCTCTAGTCTAATATCTGCACATGTACTTATAACTTACCCACTTCTAAACCTGTGTGAGCCATTTCCTTGATATAAGCCTCTCTCGACAGATAAATCTATAGGAGCTCTGGTGGCGCTGTTGGGTACACATTACACTATGAACAGTGACTATGTAAACATATACACTTCAAAGGTTTTGCTTCTCTGGAGAACCCAACCTAAGACAGCTCCCGTCCATATTCAAAGCCACTCCATGGCCGGTTAAGGCCTTCCTACACTGCTTTCTTTCTTTTCCTCTCACTTACACACACACACACACAATCAAATGGCCAGTGGGAAAGGGAAAACTATGAGGCTCTCTATTCCCAGAAGCAGTTACAGTCTCCGAAACCCACAGGAATCGTCTGCCCTCTCCTATTGGGTCACTATGAATCAGAAATGGCAGGGAGGTTGGTTTGAACGCTTATCAGAAAAATATAGTCAAAATTACAATGGGAAATCTCTACATATTCATTAAACCAAGACTAAACCCCTTGCTAGCCGGTCGACAGTGACTCTTAGTGGTCCCAAAGGATTGAATAGAACTCCCCACAGGGTTTCTAGGGCTCTAAGCTTTATGGAATCAAATTGTCACATTTTTCCCCATGGACCCACTTGGGTTTTAACTGCCAACTTTTCCATTAGCAGCCAAGCACTTAAGCACTACATGACTAAGGCTCCTTATGTAAGTATGAGACTAGCTGTATAAACACTGGAGTGAAGACAAAAAGTTGTTTGAGAGAAATTGAAGCAACTAGAGCTATTACACTGAGATGTACAAAGTAAGTTGACAAAAACACATTGGAAAGTTGTACATTATCTATTAAAGATAAGTATATTTCTACCAATAATAAAGAAACCACTCCTAGTTGAATTCTCAAATATATAAATTTACATCTTAGTCAAAAGGCACATAACAAAAATTGTAATGTTTGAAAACTAAACTAAATTGAGTTATTTTAATAACTAAAAACTCATAACAATATCAATGGCAGTGGATAAATTATTAAATGCATTTTATATATATATATATATATATATATATATATACACACACACACATAATACAAAATAACAAGTTACCATTACATATAACAGGGACAAATCTCACAGTCACTATGCTGTGTAAATGAATCCAGAAACAAATGAGTACATATCTTATATTTTCATTTACAAAAAGTTTAAAAAAAAAGAAATTTAGTGTGAAAAAAATCCAACATTAATTACCTGTGGAGAGGAGTCATTGACTTAAAAGGGAACAAGAGATTCCCATTGAGTGTTAGAAAGATCCTATTACTTGTCTGTGTGGTCGTTGTACATATTTTTAGCTACCACAGAGTCAGTCCTCACCCCTAAGCACAATGAAACAAAACAATGCCTCGTCTGAGCTAACCTTATATCAGTTTCTGATCTAATCATTGTGATCCACAGCATTGTTGTTGGCTGATCTCTGAAAGTAGATGACCAGACTACTCTTCTTAGTCATTCTAATCCTAGAAGCCACTGGAACTTGCTCAGCATCATGAAAACACACAAGCCTCTACTAACAAATAGGCAATCAATTGAGCATCAGGTGTGTTGACTAGGAATCGAATCCAGCTCTCCAGCATGGACAGTGAGAAATCTATGGTTGAACCACCACCAAATTAAACTCTTTAGATTAATACACTTTTTAGTGAGCTCATTATACCTCATTTCAAAAGTTTGGGGGAAAAGAGAGAATAAAAATTCAGTTCTTTATTACAAAATCTTGAATTCCATTTAAGTGTGAGCCTGCCATTCTATGTTTCGATCCTTGTAAATAAATAGATGGACTGATAGTTGAAACTTAGGGGGAACTTTCAAAGAGTCAATAACTGATTTGGTTTCAATGAGATTGCAATGGATTCATCTTTAAGTGATGTTCAAAATAAACATCAGTCATTTAATTTCAAATTTATATAGAAGATAAATCTGTACTAGAACTATAGATTGTAAGACATTAATGCACTGACAAAAGCACTATAAAAACAAATATTTTGGTATGGTTGTAAAGCTTCCATGCTTTCCAAAAATTCACCCTTTGTCAAAATATTGTGTTGTCAGGTGCCACCAAGCCAGTTCCAATTAGTAGCTAACTATATTCAGCAAAAAAACCCAAAAAACAAAAAACACTGTCTGATCTGCATCATCCTTACAATTGTTGCTATGATTGACTTACAAACTGACATATAAAGTGGTATATTTCAGTATGAAGATAATTTTAGTTTAAAAATACTCTAATATTTGACATTCCCTTAAAGTTCCACAGGTTTAAGAAATGAGTCTTTGATTTTTTTCATTATCTATATAACCTGCTTATTTACTTGTTGAATTATATGTATCACCTAGACCATTATAATTGAATAGACTCATTTACAGAAATACCCTCTATAGGAACTTGAGATGGGTCATTGTATTTTACCTTAACTGGTGCCATCTAAATTTATTTAACATAACCAAACTCTTGCCATTAAAATGACAGCAACTCTCTCTGCATGTTGAAAGCCAACTTGATTATCACTATCTTAATTCTACCCTATAGGTAATTGGTGTTAAATACAGTGTTTTTGACCACGCTATGTTTCATTCTGTTGTGCATAGGGCCACTATGGTTTGGAGCCAACTCAATGGCACGTACCAACAACATCATACTTTAAAGATCCAGGTATCTATTGTATCATGTCCTAATCTTTCTTCCAAAAGATATTATAAACTTCTTTTGTTTAGTTCAAACTTCTTGTTAGAAAATTACAGGTTCTTTATGACTCAAATGCTTTCTTTTCAGGCACAACTCAGTCTACTCCCAACTGTGAATCTTGCATTCCAGCCACATAAACTTTCTAGCCATTATCCCAAATGTGAAAATGTCATGTTTCCACCTCTTTTCTTCTGCTGCTCTTCCTCTTGAAATTGCCTGCGTCCTCAGTGGTGGTCAAAAATCACCTCTTAGCTCACATGTTTGGTAGCAAACTATCGCATACTGTGCAGAGTCTTCCCCAAATACTATCTAGCAGAATTTCCTGCTTAGTATTCTCCCTGTGGGGACCATTAACTGTGGTGCTGTCATGTACAGTTGAGCAGACTGTACACCATACAAAGGAATCTAGGGGGGAAATGACAGGATAAATCTAGTCATAGCTTCATTTCTGATACGGGCATGCAACCTGCAGGTTTAAAAAAGAAAGAAAGAGAGAGAGAGAGAGAGAGAAAGAAAGGAAGAAAGAAAAGAAAGGAGGTGTACCACTTTAAGCATAAGAGAGCATAGTGTAGTGATAGGGCTATCACACGTAAGAGCCAGCTTGTTCTAATTCACACAAACTGGATGAGTTCATTCTAATTCACACAAAAGCACCGTATGTAAGATTGCTGCAACCCTCACTAACTATAACAACACATAACTAGTTGCACATGCAACACATTTTCCCCCTTTAGTCTGTGAACTGACAATAAACTAGATACCTATTGATTCAAGTAATTATCTTGGAGTCTGCCAAATAGAAGACACTCAATAGTGCTTGGTATTGGTTAGTTCTTCATGCGGAGCACAACATCAGAGAAAAGATTATAACAAATGTAAGATTCAGGAGTAAAACTTTGCATTCAGCATTCTAACAATATTGATTTATTGGTAATCATTTAAAATTACTTTTCATTTTTTCAAAGTATTATGTTGGTTCATAATAACAGTTAGGGCCCCTTTGAACACAGAAAATATTGCTGCAAAATAAAATTGATTTGCTTTAATTCGGTCTACATAATTCATTAGCATAAGATTTCCTTATTAGTTTCTTCACAGGGAGGACAAATGCCTCATTAATTTTGAACATATCAATCTGAGAATGTTATACATATCAACTAGAATAATGACTGGCATTATGAGAAGCACAATAGGCTGCATACCAAAATCAAATTGCCCAGTATTCATCCAGAGCAAATATACACCTTTATTTGTACTTTGTAAGATTCATGAGGAGAAATACAACTGAATATTTAGACCCTTGTGGAGGGGGCTGGGATGCTATGTGAGGCTTAGGCTATAAATCTATAACCCTTGAGAATATTCTATACAATGTGGACTATATCTGTATGGCCACATCAGTCCATCAGTTGGTTATACTGTTGTGGCTTGCCCTGCCACCACTATTTCAAATATCATCAAGGTCACCCACGGGGCAAAGCTGTATAGAGAATTCTGAGACTAAGACATTAGGAAGAAAGACCTGGTGATCAACATCTGACAACGAGTCAGCGAGCACCACACGGATCACAAAACACTGGCTAACAGTTTACCTCGTGCCCTTTGGAAACCAGGGCAGATCAATTGCTAACAGAGTGTACTATGATGACGAAGTCCTGGGAGTGGCCGCACACTCAAGAAGAAACCCTTCCTGAGAGGCTCTGACAGAATGGCTGCAGCAATGTGTGCAGGGAGTCAATTAGTTCACGTTACGCTTTGAAGTAATTAGATGATTTTATGTCAACTTGAAGATGTATAACAGTGTAGGGGTGGAATCCAACCTGTCAATCAGGTCACAGCCTGATGCTGTCTCCTTGATGGTATGGCCATCATCCCATAAAAGGGGTGTGTGTGTGTGTGTGTGTGTGTGTGTGTGTGTGTGAGATCACTCTCTCTCTCCCCCTCCCCTTTGCCTTCCTTCTTGCTGGGATTCTACCACTAACCCTGACCTTGGATCCACCCAACTCCACAGTCGCCAGTCTGTGATCTTCCTGAATTCTGCATCATTGCCTATGGCTGTGTGAGTTTGAAGAAGGACTCATGGACTAACATTGGCTTTATGGACTTTTTTTGGTACTGGGTTGCTTCTATTTAGCTTCTCCATCATTTCTTTCCAGAGACATAGTTAAGTTGAATTCTGTCCACTCTGGTGACCCTGCTGGCACTTGAAATACCAGTGACCTAGCTTCCAGCATCACAGCAACACACAAGCCACCACAGGATGATCAACTGGCAGACAAGGGGTGGGGAAAAGTTCTACTTTTACTTAAAGTTATGATTCGCTCCCTCACTTCATTTAAGTGTCCACATAATGTCTGTGTTTAAAATACTTTCACTGATTTCTGTCACTTTTCACAAGCTGAGAAATGTATTTGCTTAATAAATATCCCCCCCAAACAAAATATAAGTGTGCTACCATCACATATAACAGTGCCTACTATGAAGCAGGAGTTTAACAAAATTTTATTTACCAAATTAAATAATGGCTCTAGATTATTGACTAGTCATTTTAAAACTGAAGTTGATAAGATTGATGTAGTGGCATTAAAAATACTCTAGCCATATAAGGAAATGATAACATCATTAACAGAATCAAACTATTTTGACTGATCAAATTTGTGGAAAATCCACACTAATCTTTCAACCAGAATTATATACATAGTAAAATTTAAAGGTTATTTTCATCTTTATATTACTAGTTATTCTGAAATCTATATTTATACAGAAGAGTTGATCATCGTGCCATAGAATAAATATAAAAACAAGCTAAATATTTGCTCTTGTTCTTCATTTTTGATGCACATTCAAATAATGAAGAGATTGTGTAGCATAACTTCTAGGAAAATGCTTTCTCTAAAGGAAACAAGAACTCATACTCAGAACTGGAGCAGCACAGCCTGTTGTGAAGTTGTCCTTGTCATTTGCTCTGTGTCACTGATAGAGGAGCTAGAACGTGAAATGCAGTTCTTTTTTTAGAAAGGAATTCTGTGTTAATTGTAACTTTATAATAATTTTCTTACACTGGCTCCTATGATTTCATTGTGCTAAAGATATTTTAACTAGGACAACAATCACATCTTCATTACAATATTAAAGTTTCATGAGCTCCAAGGGAAATAGGTCATTATTAAACAGAATCCATATGGGATTTCTGTGTACAAGATAGCTCATATTGAATATACTCACTTTGTTCTTACCCCTTTTTCAGAAAGGAAATAAAGTAAGACACTAATGGTTCTAAGGTCTAGCTGACTTCCTCTCCTTTTTCCAGCAAAATCTGTAGAAGTCATTTTGTAGTCCACTCCAGAGACAATAAAAATACTTTCCTTTATAATCGTCATAGATTTTTAGGTTTTGAGAAGAAAAACAGTCTTTAGCCTAATTCCATTTATTTAGTAAGCAAAAATTTTAGGCATCTATTTTATTTTACTAACATGTTGGTTACAAGAAGTCAAAGTTTAAGACATATTTACTAACTGTCAAGAATACAACCAGCACCAAAACCAAACTCATTGACTTCCAGTCGATGCCAACTCACAATATAAGTGAAAATCAGTCTCTGATTCTACAGGGATTTCAGTCCAGCAGAAATACAAGGATATAAAAAAGAGATCCTAAATATCATAGGTGAAGTGAGTCTATAGTCGCATGCACAATACATCACATGACTCCCAAGGTTCTGAGAACGTTTGGAATATCTTATGAAAGGTGTGCGTCATGTGCCCACACAGGGGGTTCAATGATACAAACGAATGGGCAGAGTGTGGAACATAATCTCAGAGTATTCCAACGAGATCCTGAGGGTGGAACAACAGAGCTGAAGAGGAGAGCGGGTTTCCTATTAAGAAGCTCCTTAAACATGCAGCTGCCACACAGTTCACAGGAGACTGACATGCTCATTCTGCTAAACTGTGGAATATGGAGGTAAAGGCATGCAAAACTGAAAGCATAAAGCCCAGTTGGGAGACTTGTGCACTCTAAATATAAGGCACATATAAAATATTTTATTAGGCAAATTAGAGGACTTTGGGTTTATTAGATGAAATGGTACAAGAGTAAGAAGAAAAATGTAATGTGGCTCAAAAGTAATTGAACACTTGTTGGCATGAGATAAAATGAATGAAATGTAGCTAAGATTATTAATAGCTGCGTTAGATTGGATAATTGTTCAAGATACTTGCTGCTTCCTCCCTCAGAGCAACTTATACATTGCCATCTGTTGACAGCAGGTTTACTTTGGGACTTGCTTTGGCAGATGAAATGGGAGAAGACGTGATGTGCAGCACTCTCAAGAACACTGTAAGTTTCTATGTCCGCCTTCAGTCAACAAGAGGAACCCTACTGGCATCATGATTAGGCAAAGGCCTTGAGGTCATCTGCAATTGTATATTTTTGGAGAAATGTTGATCTGTCATCAAGGACATGTCTGCAATATGTATATGATGAAATATAATGTGTAGAATGCATAATAATGGTCAAATAATAATGATACAATAAAACTTCATTAAATTGCTCTTGTAACTATGTAATTTAACATATATCATCACTTCTCGCTTATCAATATGGTTAGATTCCAAGATGAGGCTATTATTGCAAAGATGAACATTATGTGAAAATAGACGATGATTACACTAACTCACATGAAAGACAAACATATAATTACATAACTGACAAAAGACATAATTAAATAACTGCCTAGTTAACATCATTACATGATTACCAAAATATTTCATTGAATTGCCAAACCATGGATAATCATGACTCAAATGTACACAGAATCTTCCTTACTGCAAGACTTATATTATTAATGTGAAAAATGTGGCTGCTTTTGTTAGGCGTCATCGAGTCCCTTCTGACCCATCGTGACCCTATGCACCACAGAGCTAAACACTCCACGGTCCTCCACCGTCATCACAACTCTTCCTGTGCTTGAGCCCATTGTTGCAGCCACTGCATCCATCCATCTCCTTGAGGGCCTTCTTCTTCTTCTTAGCTGCTTCTCTAATTTACTTATGATATCCTTCTCTAGAGACTATTCTGTGCTTAAAACATGTCCAAATTATGAGGACAAACTCTCACCAGCATGCCTCTAAGGAGCACCCTGACCATATTTCCTCTGAGATAGATCGGTTGTGTTAGTCTGGGTGGACTAGAGAAAGAAACTCAGACACTCATATGTGTGTAAGTGAGAATTTTATGTCCAAGAGCAGTTGTACATTAAGAAAACATCCCAGGCAAGTCCAGAGCAAGTCTATAAGTCCGATATTAGCCTATATGTCCTATACTGATCTATAAATTCCTCTTCAGATTGACGCAAAACATGCGATGATGCCGAATGCAGGAAGATCACAGACCAGTGGGTGGAAAGTCTTGTGGATCCAGTGGCAGTGGGAGCATCTCTGTGCTGGCCAGGGTCTCCACGTGGCTCTTTCAGGTCCAGGGTTGTAGTGTAGCTCCATGTGTCTTGTCAGCAGGAAGATGAATCAGAGAGTGTGTCTGCCCTCCAAGGAGCTATTTATCTCCTGCAAGCCTCCAAATGAGGGCATTAAGCTGCAACCTGATTGACAATTTAAACTCTACCCCTTCTTTAGTTGACACCAGATTATGTAACTACCACAATCAGTTTGTCTTTTTAGCAGTCCACAGTATTTTCTATATTTTTCTCCAACACCACAATTCCATTGTATTGACTCTTATTTTATCTTCTTTATTCAATGTCAAACTTTCACTTACATATGAGGCATGTGAAATTGAAAACACCATGGCTTCTCAAACTTGGTCCTTAAACTTGGTCCTCAAACTAACTAATAAAGAAAGTGCTCCCAATGGAGACTTTCATATCCTTTATAAGACAGTAAATTGTAAGTAAAAGATGGTAAATACAAAGAGTGTAAGTAAAAAAGAGAATTCCAGCTCTCGCTGGTCTCTCGCCCCTCGGCTCCCCCTCTTCTCTCCTGTCCTTACTCCCCTGTTCCCTTTGCCCTCCTTCCCTTCCCCCTCTCTCCATGTGGACCACCAAGTGGGGCTGAGATGAAACAGAATTTAGAAATTTTATTGTGTGGCTTGAAGACCAGAAAATCAGACAGTACAAGATTGAAGAGAGAGGGAATTTAAGAAACATTCATAGCAGCAATTGGCCCAAGTTTTTAGAAAAGTATCTCAAAGATGGTAAATGCCCTTTCAAGATTCAAGATCGACAAGAAGCAATTGACTGGCTTCTTGCTTAGCTGTTAGACTCGAATATGGAGCTAATGCTGAAAAATACAAGGACACAGTTCCAGATAATTCAAAAAATGCTGACAATGCAGCTAAAAATGCAGAGCCACTGGTCAACTTCGATGTAAATAACCCTGATTTCAAAGCTGGTGTAATGGCTTTGGCTAATCTTCAGATTCAGCGCCATGATGATTACCTGTTAATGCGAAAGGCAATTTGAATTTTGGCTCAGGAGCGCCTGACGCAGGATGCAGTTGCTAAAGCTCATCAAACAAAAGAGGGCTTGCCTGTTGCTTTAGACAAGCATAGTCTTGGTTTTGACACAGGAGATGCAGTTCTTAATGAAGCTGCTCAGATTCTCTGATTGCTGCATATAGAAGAACTCAGAGAGCTACAGACAAAAATCAATGAAACCATCGTCGCTGTTCAGTCAATTATTGCAGATCCAAAGACAGACCACAGAATGGGCAAAGTTGGAAGATGAACACTTCAGCTTCTCACCAGCTTGGTACAGTTGAGGACCGTTGTACACTTCTGGTATATGTTTGGAAATCAAATGTCACATTTTCGAGAGGAACAAATCACATAAAATAGATTATGTTCTAGATATTTACCATCATAGCTTTTTTCTTTAATAAAGTTTGGGCAAGTGGAAAAAAAAGATAATTCGACTACAATTACTAAGGAGGAAATAAATTTACAGCGCATTAATTTCCTATGCAAATGCACAATATTTACAGACTAATAAAACAAGATAGTTTGCTGAAGTTTTTTTTAATTTTGAGGATTTAAAATATAGAAAAGGGTACAAAGACAACATAACAACATATATTGTCCCAATGTCAAATTTTGCCATATTTGGCATCAAGAATTCATTTATTTTATTATTATGGAAGAAATTTATATACTCTCAGATACTCATATTATCCCAGATCTCTTGGCTTTTCCCAACCCTCAATAATTGCTAATATCATAAATTTGCCTTTTCAAGTCAAGATTCAATTTTTTGCATAAGTATACTTATTCTTAAGCCTTTCAAAATTAATAGTGTGTATGTGGGACAGATAAATAGAATAATCTTGTATTCTACAAAATAGTAGTCTGCATAAATAGTAAACTAAAAATAACAGAACTTGTGGGGGACAGAGGGTCCTCTCTGGGGACAAACAATTGAACACTTCTGTGAAATGGATCTACAAACAACTTGATGAGAGAGGATCTGAGAGAGCTGAGCCTCCCGGCTTATAGAGACAGGACAAATAAACAAAGATTTAGGATAACTGTCCCATCAGCACCTCTAGGAGATAACATATGCTCCAATTGGCCCAAGAAAAGAGCATTAGTGAAAGGGTATCAGATGGCTGCATTATTTTCCTCTTGAATAGATGTTAGCATACTTCAAATCATACATTGTCAGGTGGTGGCACAAAGTACTAATATATTGAGAAAAACAACCACTTAGGAATTAATGCAACATCTGAATTATCTCCCTCGTCACCAGACCCATATGAAGGAAATTCACAAAGGTCATGGAAAAATGGAATTAATAGACAATGTTTGTTTCCATGGGCTTTTTGAAGCCCTTTTGTATGTATTAACTAACAAGCTATGTGGATTAGAGTTGAACAGGCTGCATAGGATATTGTTACATTGCGTGTCTTGCTTACATAAATGGCATCACTGTAAAATAACTATCACTTGCTCTTTTCATTTCCCCTTAATAATATGTTCTAAGAATTTGTTTATGGTCATAGATATAGATGTCATTCATTTCTCTCAACCACTGGATAGTATCCAATCAAATGAATTATTTTAGTTTGTAAACAACACCTAAAACATTACCTCTTTGTCCTTCCCAAGCAAAATAAGCTTGATATGATTTAACATTCCCTGAGTTCCCCTGTATGTTCATTCCATTTTAATATTATCCAAATTTCTAATGTGTTTTCATTAGTATTACTTTCACCCTTGTAGCTAAATAGTATTTAGATTTCTACTAACTTTATTTATGTATTTGCAAACTGTTCCTCCTTGTAACCTTGCATTTCACCCAGTTTTTCTGGGTTCATTTTCCTTCATATTGAAATAAATCTTTCACACACACACACACACACACACACACACACACACACGCACTGCAGTAATTGTCTACGTGAAACAGTCCTTTAGCCTTCATCTATCTCTTTCTCACTATCACTCCTGAGTGATGGTCTAATTGAGAATTGAATTGCAGTTTGACAGACATTTTTCTTCAATTCATTGTTAGCATGATATCTATTTTTGTAAGAGAGAAGGCTTCTGTCAACTTAATATTCCTTCCTTTATAAGTAATCTAAATTATCTCTGGTTTCTTTTAAGATTTTCTCATTATCATGGGTGTTACACAGTTCATTATTTTTCTTTTAGGGTGTAACTATCATATTAACTCTGATCGGCTCTCAGTGAATATTTTCAGTCTGAATAGATACATGTTTCTTTGATTCTGGAAATAAGATATTATTTTTTCAACTATTTCTTGTCTCGTCTTTTGAAAAGGTACCTCTTTTGTTAAAGGCGGTCTAAATATACATTGAAATTCACTAGTCATCCTTATTTCCAAACTTTTATACTATACATTGCTTTACTTCTGTGTTGCTTTTGTTTAATAGTTTCCTTGGATATATCTTTAAACATATTAAGAATCTCTTCAATCCAGGATAGTTTATCACTCATCCTTCAGAAGATCTTTATATATCTGTCTCTCCTTCTTTAAAAAACTTTCTGTTATTATTGGAGTAGCATTTGATCTACCTTTATCTTTTTGAAAACTATAAGCATTTCAATTTTAATGTCTTCTTATATAGTTTCAGTAATTCTATTCAGCTATTTTTATTATACTTCAATTTTCCACAAACCCTCATATGATGGTTAACTTTTTATTGTACTATAACTTTTATCAAAATCTAACCATTTGGGGGAGATATAACACATTCAGAATATGGTCTCATATTTGACTTGTTCATCGATCCAGGTAAATTGCTAATTACACTCAACATATTTTAATTGTACACAAACTTAAGTAAAATTCCTAGTCTCAAATTAGTTGCCATTCATATCTCTCCAAATCATAAATACATCATGATAGTAAATAAAAAACTATTGTTACAAAATCACAGAAACATTTATTTTTAAAAATATCAAAAAGTGAAGCTATTGTTTCTCCCCACCTTTTCCCTGTCAGTTTGTCCTAGTGGCATGGCTTGTGTGTTGCTGTGATTCTGGACGCTCTCACACCGGTTTTGCAAACACTAGCACGGTCGACGAAAATGCACAGGATTCAGCAGAGATTACAGACTCCAACCAGACTACAAAGAAGGAATCAACTGCCAACTTCAGAGTAGTTATTCACGGAAAGCCGTGTGCATAGCATGGAAACATTGCCCGATACTGACGGTCTAATGAATCCGAGTGCTGCGGGACTTCCTTCTCAGAGTAACGGCAACCCTAATGATGTGAACAGAGCAAAGCCTATGGAAGAGAAGCTTGCAGGACCTGCATTTGCTGATGCGCCATAGAAGAAACAGTTGCAAATATCTACCAACAATCAAACTCGGAATGCATGAAAAATGAATCTAGAAAAACTGGAAATCGTCAAGGATGAAATGGAAAAAATAGAAATCAATATGCTAGGGGGCTAGTGGGCTGAAATGGATTGGTATTGGCCATTTTGAGCCAGAAAACGGTTTACTATACTGGGAATGACACAATCAAGAGGAGTGGCATTGCATTAATCGTCAAAAGAGACATTTAAAGATTTCTGTGGTAGTATGGTGTCTATTCACATGCAAGGAAAACCAAACAATAAACTATTATACAAAATGTTTTGAGAATGATAATGGCAACATATGTACAAATATAGGTGACACATTGGTTGAATGTATGGATTTTGATAAGAGATGTAAGAGCCCCCAATAAAATGATTTTTTAATTTATAGCTAACAACTAAAACTAGTGATGAATGCACTGATGAATGCTAACATCTTCCGTCTGATCTTGATCATACATGCAACAAATATTCATGATAATTATTGGTTATAGGAATGCAAATTTGGAAGCAAAGAGGATGGAACAGTAGTTGGAAAACGTGGTCTTGTTGATAGAAAGGAACCTGAAGATTTCCTGATAGAACTTTGCAAGACCAATGACCTGTTCGTAGCAACCATCTTTTTGTCAACAACACAAATGGTGAATATCAACGTCGACTTCCCCGATGGAATACACAGAGATCAAACTGACTACTTCTGTGGGAAGAGACAATGGAGCAACTTAATATGAGCAACTAAAACCAGGCCAGGAGCAGATTGTGAAACAGACCACCAATTGCTGAAGAAAATGAAAACAAGTACATACCAAAATATAACCTTGAAGCTAGCCCATCTGAACTGTGAAACCATCTCAAGGACAGATTTGATGCACTGAACACTGAGATAGACCTGATGAGCTGTGGGATGACATCAGAAACATCATGCATAAAGAAACCAAAGTCACGGAAAAGACAGGAAAGAAGAGACTGAAACTTGCTATCAGTTGTAGCGTCTAGACTACTCACCACCACTGAGTCAATTCCAACCAATAGGATGGGGTAGAACCGCCCCTCGGAGTTGCTAAGAAGGTAACAGTTACAGCAGTAGGAAGCCCCACCTGCTTTCCTGCAAGCAGCTGGTGGTTTTACACTGCGGCTGAAAGTCATCCGCCCAGTCCCTAACCACCATGTCACCAGGGCCCCTTGGCAGTGGAGGGGAATGGAAACACGAAGTAAAAGAGATGAACAAAAACCTTCAAAGGGCAGCTTGAGAAGGCAAAGGCAAAGAGTACAATGAAATGCACAAAGACCTAGAGTTAGAAAACCAAAAAGTAAGAACAAACGCAGCACACCTAAAACTGGAAGAACTCAAGAAACATCGAAGCCTCCTCTGCAGTGTGGCAACATTCTACGGGAAATGTGTGAAGGAGGCAGGAAGCATCAAAGAAGGTGGGGAGAAGACCGAGAGGCACTGTACCCCAAAGAGTCAGTGCACTGGTCACCATTTCAGAAGTTAGCAAACGAGCAAGAGCCAACTGTGCTGAAGGAAGTTCAAGCTTTCCTGAAGTTGTTAGCCAAAAACAAGGCTCCAGGAATTGAGGGAACACCAACTGAAATATTTCAATAAGCTGGTGAAGCACTGGAAGCACTCACTCATCTCTGCCAAGAAATTTGGTCAACTGACTGGAAGAGATAAAAATGTATACTTTTATCCATTTTTACCCAGAGTAAGGTGACTGAACAGAGTGGTAAAATTATACAAAAGTAGCGTTGATATGACTTGCAAGTAATTTTCCTGAAAATTATGCAACAACAGTTGCAGGAGCAATTTCACAGAGAGCTGACTGAAGTTCAGTCCAGACTCAGATAAGGACATAGAGGAAGGGATGTTATTGCTGATGTCAGCTTCACCATGGCTGAAAGCAGAGAATCTCAGGAAGATATTATTTGTGTCTTATTAGCTATGCAAAGACATTTGATTTTGTGTATAATTAAAAACAACAACAACAGAAACCATGAATAGCCTTGAGAAGACTGGGGATTCCAAAACACTTCATTGTGCTTCTGTAGAGCCTGAACATGGATCCAGAGGCAGTTGTGGGAATAGGACAATGGAGTACAGTATGGATTAAAATCAAGAAAGGTGCATGTCAGAGTTGTACCTTCTTTTCATACTTATTCAGTCTGTATTCCTATCAAGTAATCAGATAACCTGAATTGTAAGAAAACATGGCATCAGGACTAGAGGAAGACTGATTGCCAACCTTTGATAAGCAGATGCCCAACCTTGCTGCTGAAAGTGTGGAGAACTTAAAGCACTTGCTGATGAAGATCAGGGAGTGCTGCTTTGATATGGATTACAACTCAATGTAAAGAAGACCAAAATCCTCACAAATGGACTAAACAGTATCATCAAGGTAAATGGAGAAAAAAATGGAAGTTGTCAAGGATGTCATTTTGTTCGGATCCACATCCATGCTCGTGGAAGCAGCAGTCAAGAGAACACATGACACGTTGCATTGGGTAAATCCGGTGCACAAGATCTGGTTAAAGTGGTGAACTGCATAGAAGTTACTTTTGAGGACTAAGGTACACCAAATATAAGACATGGTATTTTCACTTGCTTCCTATGCATGTGAAAGTAGGTCATCAAATAAGGAAGACAGAAGAAAAATTGAAGTATTTGAATTATAATGCTGGCCAAGATCTTATATTGATGGTACCATGGACTGCCAAAAGAACAAACGTATCTGTCTGGGAAAAAGTAAAGCCAGAGTGCTGCTTAGATGGAGACTTAATCTCACATGCTTTGGACATGTTTCCAGGAGAGACCAGTCTCTTGAAAAGGACATCACACTTGGTATAGAAGAGGGTTCGGGACAAAGAGAAAGACCTGGACAAGATGGCATGACACAGTGGTACAACAAAGAGCTGAAACAGAAGACAATTGTCGGAACGGTGTAGACCAGGCAGGGTTTCATTCCATTGTACGTGGGGTAACTATGAGTCAGAACTGAATACATGGTTCCTAACAACATTGTTTCTCCATCGAGTTCTGTGTGCCTTGGAAGGTGATGTTTCCATCACTCTAACCTCTCCTAGAACAATTCTGTCCTTTGCATCTACTTTGTATATCACTTTTACCTGCCCTTTGAGTTTGGTGTACAGAATAATCCTCATGAGACAAGATAAGGCCTGCAGGATGGATGAAGGGCGATTTCCCAATGCAATTCCCACAGGACAGCCCTGGATACCCTCAAAAAATAAGTAGGTGCATTATTCGTATGGAAAACCTTGGCACATTTTCTATCTTTTTCTCACTAATACAGCTTTCAATGTTCTAAAATCTTCTTCATAATAAGTTCCTGTGACCATCCTGCATCTTCTAATTAAAACTATTAGCATTACCTGTTTGATGTCCTAAAAAATAATCACCATAACACTAGAATCTTCTGAGCGAAGAGTTCTATCTAGAATTGAATTGACCTTCCAGACGTCATGCCCTTGTTTTTATGGGACCTTTTTTTTTTTTAAAGATACCCTAACAAGACTAAAACAAATGTATTATTGAATCATTTGTCTGAATCAATTTGCTGATTGCAGAGTAATATTTAAATACTTTTTGTTTAGGATCAACCTGTACATGTGCAAGCATGTACGCAGCAATACTTTTAACTTACCGCTTATGTCAGCTGTAACTAGACTGTCAGAAGAAGTTAGTTCAGATTTAGTTTCTAACGAGGCACGTATTCAGAACCTCTCACTCTGTCTCTGGTTTGGATTAGACTTTGAGTTTCCTTTCCTGAATTCTTAAGTCTTTACTTCCTTTGGGGCACAGGATCATTTCTTCCTCAAACTCACGGTTCTCTTTGTCTGACCGACTGTGTGGTTGGCTCTCGTGCTGACACTGTCTATGTAAGTTCGGGAACTGTTGGATGGCACAAGGGGTAAATGCCCTCAGCTAATAGCCACATGTCAGTGGTTCATGATCCTCCAGGTGTGCCTGTGAAGAAGCGCCTGGCTAACTACTGCTGGAAAATCAGCCTTGAAAACCCTAGAAAGCAAAATTCTCTGATTTATATGCTGTCACCATGAATCAGACTCTGTACTCAGTAGCAACCTGTTTATTTAAGCTTATCTGACAGATAAGAATACAGAGGGGTGTAGATATGCACATATGACAAAGCTTTCAGAACAGATCAAGACTGGAGTAGATTTCTGTTCATTCTGCTGTCTTTAGAAAAAGTAGGATATCAACCATATCCTATTTCTTGGCACTAATTGCCAATCTCATTACTCATCATTTTCTCCCGATAGCAATTATCACCCTATGATACACTATGTATTAATTGGCTTAGTTGTTGTTTATGGTCTGCATTTCTCTACTAAATAAAAACCTCGTTACACACTTTGATTCATAAAATGGTATCTAAACATAGACAAAACACAACTATATACATGTTAAAATAGTATATAAAATTATTTAAAAAGTATTAGAAATAAAAT
This sequence comes from Echinops telfairi, assembly GCF_000313985.2. Lineage (NCBI taxonomy): Eukaryota > Metazoa > Chordata > Mammalia > Afrosoricida > Tenrecidae > Echinops > Echinops telfairi. The sequence continues at coordinate 42,318,609 of NW_022103898.1, read as the reverse complement.
TATTTTTAAACTATTAAAAGTAATTTAATGTTTATTGGTTAATAATTATGGTTAAAAATAGAAATCAAATGGTTTTCACATTGGAATTTAAATAACATAACACCTGACATTTGGAATAGAGGAAGGGAAGGGAGATAAAGAACACAGATGTATGTGTTAATACCCACGATTCAAAACAGAGGTCAAAAATACCACTTACAGCTGAAGATGAAGAAATGAAGGTTTTAGTATAAGATCAAATGCTTCCAAGTTAGCCAATAAAGGACATTTAAGAGTGTATCATTTACACTGCTATGGCTAAGTGCTGTTGAGCAGGCTCTGAGCAGAGTGACCTTGTGTACAGTTAAACATAAGGCTGTCAGGGGTCCCTTCCTTCAAAGTGGGGAGCGGAGGCTTTCTTCATTGTCTATTTTAGAGTGTGAGAGGCATCAGAGTTTCCTTCCAATATGAAGACAATGGTTAATATTTTTTTAAATCAACGAGTATGATGTTAAGATGAACAGATTACTAGGAGAAGTAGAGAAACTACCAGAAGAAATAGCTTAAGATGACTAAGGCGTGCTTTATTACTAGTGTTTGGAAGAAGTGGAACTGTGGACTGATTTTACTGTAAGCTATTCAAAATATTCGATCTACTTTTCATTATGTGTGTACTTTACACTGATAAAAATAAAGCTATGCTTTATCAAAATGAACAACACTGTTTAAAAAAAAAGGAAGCAGAAGCCAGAAAATGAAACTGAAATATTGGGGGGCTATTTGGACCTGTATTTGGGGGGTGGGTGTCTGATTTTTAATCTTCATATTTATTTTAGAATCTGTGAGGAAATGATGTGGCTTCCACATCGGACGGACTTCCTTTGTTCCTGAAACCAAAGCCACAGGGCAAAGCGCTGGCGGGCTCTGCGGGCGGTCTCTTTCTCTCACTGGGGATTTTCCCTTTGCTGCTCCTCTGATGGTCCTCTGAAGTCAAAGTCAAGTTGGTTCAATGTGCAGGAGTCTAAGGGTTCAAAGGATGTGGGCTGCTTCTGGTCCTTCTCTCTTGCTGGTAGTAAAATTCCTCTCCTGCATTTGAGATGACTGACTTAAAACCTAGGATGGCTATCACAATTAACCCTGTTAACACTCACACACAGTTGAATCACTTAATCCAATCAGTATCTTCTTCTGCCTTCTTATTGAAGCCCATTAGGAAAATGAAGGTCATTTGTTGGGAATAGCAAAAGCGATGGCTAGACAAGCCAAATGAAATAATTAATTGCAACCTGAAAAATTCTCATTTGTACTATGCAGCATCAAATAATCTAACAGTAAGAAAGAACGCATTAGCCAAGCAATTATGGAAGCAAGTATTCTCTGCTGTCTACAAAAATGAATGAAAGCTCATGGAAGTGGGCATAAACTGAAGAGCTTGTTATATTTTTAACATCAGTAGGCCAATTAAAAAAACTGATTCTTAAAAAAACAAAAACAAAACCTGATTCTTAAAAAATAAAAAAATCATTCTTTTAAATCAATGTGTTCTTGAAGAGTCAATATTTTGTTTAAGTAGCAATGTCTATGAAGTTGTTTGGCAGAGAGATGCAGAGTTCGCTAAGATAAACTTGGGAGACAGCAAGCGAACATAGCTGTGAAGCTTATTCTTGGTGCTGAGACGGCCACAGGCACCTGGCATCAAGTCTATGGCCTGTGGATTGCCAGGTCATTTGCTGGAAAGCTTTATTATGGAACATTCAGACCATGTTCTGCTGGATTTATCTAAATATCATGGCAGTAGGTATTCACTATAATTATTTCATTATTGAAAGTCTTGGTTGTATCACAAATATTTAATGTCAGGAAAGAAAAATAAGCTTTAAAATATATCTCAGAATTGCCCATGAAAATGCTTATATGGCAAAGAATACAAGAATTTCCAAGGTGAAAGTTTTATGGAATAAATGCGGAGACAGCTGTTTTCAGAAAATCACATTTTCCTCAGTCCCGAGTGAGACATGTTCTTACACATCACAACATTAATAGCCACATTGTGTGACTTGATTTAGTGCAACCTAATGCGGTGTGACTAATGCAACCCGACGGTACAGTGTCATGTAAGGGAAAAATCCATCACCTGAGAAATGTGAAACCAACTTGTTCTTTCCTGAAAACAAAGGTTAAATAAATCAAAGTTTTCAGAAGAAGAAAAAGTCATGCAAAAGAGAGTTTTATTTCAAAGCACATTTCAATCTTCCTTTGCAATGAGTGCTGGGTACATTTGGGCGGGGAATCAGAATCAAACACGAAAGCCTTTAAGCTGTTTGAACTCAGCGGTAGTTAGTCCTTCTGCGGTATTTCCCCCCATTGTCCTGCTCTGCTGAAGCAAGAGCCTCTTCCTCAATCTTAGCATTCACGGCTGAGGTGAGTGCTAGACAGGCTCGGTGGACAACACAGTGTTATTCTTCCTTCAACATCTCCAGAAATGTACTCAGGATATTAAGGAGATAATAGAAAACTATTTTTTAAGACCAAATTGTAGGGGGGAAATTCTATGGGCCTCTAGATGATATTTTTCATGTTTACCCATTTGTATTCTTCTCTGGTCAGTAACACTTATAATTCTGTACCTAAGAGAAAATGTTGGACACACAGTAGTAAACAAACAGTGTCCCTGTTGCTCAATCTTTTGAAAGAGGAGGACTTATTTTACCTGCCCAAAAGAATTATTAAGAAAATGGAAGGCATTGTTTTGCAAGGTGTAAGAAGGGACGTTTCAGGGATTTGTAGTGTAGGTGCACATACCAAGTGCTTCTGTGGCAGAAAATCCCCTGCACTGAAGGTTGGCATGAAAGGTTTGAAGTCGAGCTGCCATGCTAAGAAGCCCCGAGGATGTACTTCCATGAAGATGAGAACCAAGAACCCTCGAGGGAGGCCTCCTCCGTGACACTTCCTATGATTCAGCATTGCCCGGCAGCAAGAGGTTTGATTTGGTTTTCCAAATACCCAAATTATTCTATTCTAATAAAATGAGCCAATATTTAAAAATTACTGAGCATCTATATTACATTATTTGATACAGAAACACTGAAAGGTACTAATATATGCTGTTATTTCCATTGTCCAGATGGAAAAAAAATTGGAGCAAAGAGAGGTCATATGAGTGGCCTTCTAACATAACTATTCAATGGGGAAAATCAAATCGTATTCCAAGTTTGTATGGCTTCAAACATATATTTCTGCAGCATCCACAGAACTGCTTGTAAACATTAGATATGCTCAGTAACTACTCAGAGACACAGAATCTAAAAGTTGGAGGCACCCGGTGCTCCCCCATACCTGATTTGTATGATTTAGATGATAAGATTTGGAATTATTTTTTTATTTTAAGTAATTCACATTTATTTAAAGTGACATAAATGTTCTTGAATGACTGGTACAAAGTCTAAAATATCATCTTTCAAGCTTCCATCTCTCCATTGGGGAATGGGTACCAGGTGTTGTTTGTTTGTTTTTTCTTGTGGTTTTTCTTTTAATCATTTTATTAGGGGCTCATACAACTCTTATCACAATCCATACACACATCAATTGTGTAAAGCGCATTTGTACATTCAT
>NW_022103898.1:42312570-42314120 GCF_000313985.2 Echinops telfairi | reverse complement strand
TATAAATATAGGCTCATAGATCTATTTCCCCATCCTCATATAAATATATTTGCATATGTACATGTCTTTATCTAGAAATCTATAAATGCCCTTTGCCTCCCAGCTAAGATTTGGAATTTTAAGAATTGATGCTATTTAGATAAGATTTTAAATTTATAGTTGATGCAATGGTTGTGAGCAGAGGACATATGTGGGTGGAGTTATGTATTTTGCATGTGGAATGGAAGTGAATTTGTGGAGTGAGAGGGTAGTGAGTTGGATGCTATTGATATTGTTAGGTTGTTACAATATTGTTAGGTACTGTGGTGGGGACCAGCCTCCCCACAACTGAATGGGTCTATGGGGCAGTTGTGTAATTGAAGGGTAAATTAAAGAGACATCAGACGAGATTAAGCATTGCAGGCCTCCCTCCTCATCATGACTTCAGGAGCCATTCATGAGCACAGAGTGAGTAATATAATCTCACACGTTTACATAAGTGTTTTTATAATCTGGGGCATGCAGGCCTTGGTCAGCATATACTTAACAGGAAGGGTTATACAACGGGCATACTAGTAACAAGAGGGGGACAAGCTCGGGGTATCCATGCAGAAGGAAAGGGAGACACTAGGGGCACACATGTGACAAGGAGGCATATATGTAACAAGATTGGCAGGCTCTAGAGTCAAGATGGCAGCCTAACCTTGGCCATCCCTGAGTTGGCTTGACCTTAGGCGTCTTTGTGCTCTCCATAAGGGGAGCAATCCATTATCCTTATCAGAAGGGAGTGACCCCTACTTAGGGTGGGACAGGCAATAGGGTCTGATTTCCTTTGATGGCAGATAACCTTTAGTCTGATCAACTTTAAGCAGTTGACCCCCAAGTGTAGAGCCAGTGACCCTGTGTTTGCAAGGAACACCTTAAATTTGGCATTAGTAGGCAGGACATTGTAGGGAATAATTTTCATAAAGGAGAATGTGAGTGGAACACATCTCCATCCCACAGACATGAAGGTGTCCTCCACGGGAGCCTTGGCCTTCTGGGTTCCTTAATATATGAATGTTGGGAATTTGTCTGAATACACTCTTTTCTTGGCTCTGTTTCCCATAGCACTGTCAAGGCCGCTTCATTTCACAGAAACACTATGTACAACCACATAGAACACCACCAGCTCCAGGCCATCCTCACCACTCTTCTGTGAGGATTTGAGCTTCCTGTGGCAGCCATGGCGTCGACACATCTTTTTTAAACATTTTATTGCAGGCTCATACAACTCTCAAAACAATCCATACATACATCAATTGTATAAAGCACATTTGTTACGCTCATCATTCTCAAAATATTTGTTCTCCACATAAGCCCCTGGCATCAGCTCCTCATTTTTCCCCCTTCCTCCCTAGTATCCCCTCCCTCATGAACCCTTGATAATTTATAAATTATTATTTTGTCATATCTTACACTGTCCGACATCTCCCTTCACCCACTTCTCTGTTGTCTGTCCCCCAGGGAGGAGATTATATGTAGATATTTGTAATCGGTTCCCCCTTTCCACCCTAACCCCCCCTCCATCC
>NW_022103898.1:42256683-42311805 GCF_000313985.2 Echinops telfairi | reverse complement strand
ATAGATCTAGTTCCCCATCCTCATATATAAATATATTTACATATGTACATGCCTTTATTTAGACCTCTATAAATGCCCTTTGCCTCCTACCTCTTACGTCTATTCCCCTTTACTTTCTTATTGTCCCATTATCATGCTCAGCCTTCATTTGTGTTACAGTAATTCCTCTCAGTTAAATTACCCTTGATCATACCCTGCCTCCTATACCTTCCTTACCACCGATTTGGATCACTTGTTCCCTTGTGCCTGGGTTTGTTAACACCACTTCCTTTCTTCCCACCTGCCTTGCTCCCATGTCCCCCTGGAATTGTTGGTCCCATTGTTTTTTCTTCCAGATTGTTCATCTAGCCTATCTTATTTAGACAGACCTGCAGAGATAATAACATGCAGGAAAACAAGACAGAGCAAAACCTAGCAACAAAAGAAAACAAAACAACAACAATAAAAAGCCAATGACCAAAAAAAAACACCCAACAACAAAGAAAAGCTTGTAGTTTGTTCAAGACTGTTTGTTGGCCTTTAGGAGGGTGTCAACACAGCTTGTTGAGGGTCCCCTAAATATCTTGTCCACTTAGAGCAGTGATTCTCAATCTGTAGATTGTGACCCCTTTGGGGGTCAAATGACCCTTTCATAGGGGTTGCCCGACTCATAACAGTAGCAAAATTACCATTATAAAGTAGCAATGAAAGTAATTTTATGGTTGGGGGCAGTGACCATGACATGAGGAACTGTGTTAAAGAGTTGTGGCATTAGGAAGGTTGAGAACCAGTGAATTAGAGTATTAGAATCAAACTTTACTTGGAAACAGGGTCTTTGTATATGTAAGTAAGAGTCAAGGATCTGTTAGGTAGCTAGCTTAGCGACAGGGGTTGTCTCTCCCATGCAAAGGCCCCATAGAGGAGCTTGGAAGGAGATCAGGTAACCATTAGACACCTATGAAGATGCCAAACTGAGCATGTTCATACTCAAGTACCTGAGCAAGGTGGGATGCACACCTAGGCGGTCCAAACTAGACCCAGGTTCATGATATCACTCAAGAGGGCCTAACTCAGCCTATGGGGTCAACCAATACCATCAACCACGCCTTCCCCCAGCTAAGGGGTAGGTTAAAATAAAGCCAGAGAGCATACTCTGGGATGCTCTCTTCCCCTGTTTCTGGTCAGAGGCAGATAGTAGGGCAGGGTCTCCCTCCCCCACGAGGGCACACATGCACCTGCTCTGGTCCTACTCAGGGCCCACAACCTCTTGGTCCGCATGCTCTCAGCCTATAGGGTTCTTGGGCTTTGGGCCTCCTGGGATCACCTCCTAGAACTGGGCATGCAGGCGCTCTTTTCCACATGGTTGTTCAGACCCAGTTATGAACCCCTTTGAGACTAAAACCTGAACCTTGTGCTGCCCTTCCTAAAAACCCACTTGGATTACAAAACAGGCTTTGATGTGAATTCTTTCATCGTTGGAAGCAAGAACCAAGGTTTTACTGACTCCAGAAACCTAGCATTGTGGTGCCAGTGACTCGGATGAAAACCTTTGATCTACACCTTTAAGGTAAGCCCAGGATACTTGTCCCTGGAGCAGGCACACATCTCTGCCTCACAGATTCTTTCCGTGCACTCTTCACCTCAGGCGTCACCTCACCACTTTTAAGAGAAACTGGCGGCTGGGTTGAAACTCAGCTTCAACTTTTAAGTTTCTATAAGGCATGAAGTTTGAAAACACCAGCCTCCTTAAGAGGAAGATAGGATCTTCTGCTACCAGACATGGCTGCAGAAATCCCAGGACCATTCAACCCTGCATGTTGGAGTTGCTGAGAGTAAGAGAATGTGAGGTCTACTTCACCTGAGATCATGTGCAATGCATGGCTGCTGGAGCTCCTTACTCCTCCCCACTGCGTGTCTGCCTCTCTGCTCCACCATATATCTGCCTTCTTATCCTCCCATGTGTTTCCTGCTTGTATGTTTGGCCTTGTGTCGGCTTTCTGCTCTTCTGGGCAATCCTTGCCTCCCTGTTTCCCTTAACCTCCCAGTGTCTGCCATTTTGTTGCAGGGCAACTGAGCAAGCGTCTTTACAAACCACAACAAGATGGTGCCCAGTGCTCCAACCAAGTGGTGCAGGGGCTGGGGATTAGTGGCTAGCCCCTTTCAGTTCCCAAGGTGTTTGGTCCTGACCCAGATTCCACAGTTTGGGGCTTGGCTTTCCCTCAGATGCCCCCCAACTGTTTTCTCCTGTTCACAGACAAGTAGCTTGGTCCTGGTTTGGTGTGTGGCCTGGGTTTTCTGCTAGTTTGCTGTTTGTTTCTCCAGCTGGTTGGTTTTCCCTTTTGCGCAGCTTTGTCACAGGCATTTGAAAGCAAGGCCGCTGAGTAACTGCTAACCCTGCTGTTCTGAAAGGCTTTTAAGCACAACTGCCTCCCTGCCTTCGGCCTCTGGACCATTTACATTCCTGGTGCAGGTCTGCTGTGACAGTCTGTGTCCAGCCCAGGGTCCCAGTTTCCCTGGAGTGGCTGAATGTACACTGAGCCAATTGATGGTCTCTTGTCCCCTTCAAAGGTTGCGGAAAGTCCACTCATAAGCCAGTGGTCGCCTTTGAGGCAATTGTGAGGCCACTTCAAGCAGTGGTCCTGCCTTCAGAGGTCCAGGTGAATTACTCATGCCAGTTACTTCCTCTGTCAGCCTTGTGAGGTCACCCGAGCTGGTGGCCTACCACGTCTTGCTTGCTCTCTAGAAAACATTGGGGTCTTAGTTTACCAGAAGAGACCAGTCCCTTGGCCCACTCCTTCAAACAGGGGCTCTTGCTCAGGGCTCAAGTTTCACCACACCTTAGATGTGGCGCGCGCTGGGACTTCAGTTATGACCCTGGGGCACCGGGCTCTCTAACTGCTCTGGTGCTTGTTTTCTAGATGGGCATTCAAGAGTCCGTTCACAGAGGGAATGTGCTGTGTGCTGTAACCCATCCTTAGGTCCAGATCTGACCCACAGACGTTCATCAGCCTTGTAAGGTCACCCGAGCTGGTGGCCCGCCAGCTATCTAGAAATCGGTCGAGGCTGTCGCCCACAGAGACTTGGTCCTCCAACCTGCTCCCATGACAGAGGCATCTGGTGGAGGCACAAATTTCACAGTGCCTTAGGTGCAGTGCCTGCTGAGACCAGATTATGACCCAGGGCCCAGGTTCTCGAATCTTCCTGCTGTATATGTTTTCTACATGGGCAATGAAGGACCTGTTCCCCAGAGAACGATGCTGCACTGGATCCTGTCTAATTGGCACAGATATGACCCACAGACACTAGAGAAACAGAAGCTAATATCTTTCAGCAACACCTTCCGGCCTCAGTACATCCTAGGTGAGTGGGAATCCTCGCCGACCCTGATTCAGCTAGAACGTTTCTGTAAGGGATGGGAAAGTGGGCAGAGTTCCCTTATGTTAAAGCCTCTTTCCTCTTGAGAAGCAGTAAAGACCTTTGTTACCAGTGTGCCAAAGACCCTTTAAGGGGCCCTGAAGCTGAAGGCCTCTCTACCCTCGGCCCAGCCACACCACCCTCAGTCCCTGAACCTGTAGAAGCTGGGGGACAGATGGCCCCGTCAAAGTTTTACCCTTAATTGAGGTGGGAGGGGAATTTGGTCCCCAGGCAATTCATAAACCTTCGCCCCTAATTGAACTCACGCAGATTAAGAGTGATCCAGGCAGTTATTGAGACAGTCTAGAACAGTACATAGAGACTTTTCAGCACCTCACCCTAGTCTATGACTTGGACTACAAGGATTTAATGATAATTCTGGGACAGACTCCAACAGAATTTAAGAAAGAGGGAGTGCTGAAGAGAGTTACGAAGTTTGCAGAAGGTTTACACATGATGAATGATAAGTATCCAACAGGAGAAACAGCTGTGCCTCCAACTGACCCCACCTGGGATTATAATGACCCCAATGCCAGGAGGGCATGGGAACAATTTCGGTATGTATCAAAAATGAACTAAAGTCAGGGCGGCAAAAGGCCATCGACTACACTAAAGTGGCAGCTATTAACCAAGGGCCGAATGGAAGTCCTGTAAGCTTCTGAGAGCAGCTGAGAGAAGCCCCGAGGAGTCACACCACTGTAGACACAGACTCAGATGAAGGGCAAGTCCTACTCAGACACACATTTCCCATACAGGACACACCCGACATTCCTAAAATCCTCCACAGGTTTGCATAAATGCTTGAAGGAGTTACCCTAGAAGAGATGGGCACTCGTGCTAATGCCGCCTTTGATGATAGGGACAAAGAGCGGGAAGCCCAGGCTCAGGAGAAGGAGAGAAGGAAGAACATTAGGCATGCGCAGGCCCTGGCCGCCATTGCTAACTAACTCCCATCAACTGCCTCCCAGAGCCATGGAAAAGGCCCCTGAACAAGACACTGGGTGTCATGTGTGCCATTGCCTGGGTAACTAAGCAAGGGATTGCCCTCACCAGAATAGGCCTCCATGAGGGCCATGCTACCACTGCAAACAGATGGGTCATTGGGCATCTCTGTCCTATGGGAGACACCCAGGAGGGGAGCCATCCCCAGGTGAGCGTGCAGCTGCTAACTGAGGATTGAAATGGCCTGGCCTGGATGGCCCAGCAGCAGGAGATCACTGTCACTGGTCTGGACCCTTGGTTCCAGGGTAAAGTGCTTGGATCCACCATTCCCGGGTAAAACCATGGAAGCTGTCTCAACCAGACCACTCAAAAACAGAGCAAAGAGACAAGTTCTCCTGGGAACCACCGGACAGTCATAAGTGATCTTCAGAAAACCCTACCTCAGATTACAAACAGGCTTCAGTGTGAATTCTTTCTTCATGCAAAGCCGAGAACTGAGGTCTTACCAGCTCCAGAAACCTAACAGATCTTGAGGTAAAAATCATTCTGCATGAAGGGGATTGTTTAAGCCCAATGACTGCCATGTTTGCCAAAAAATTGAGAAAGACTGGAACAAGGAGAGGAGATGATGTGAAGAAGGAAGTAAAGTGTGTGTTTGCTCTAGACAAGAGCTGTGCATTCCTGGAAGGCAGCAAAGATAAGGAACACATTCTCCTGAAAGGTTTTGGAAAGTGTGTCTTCTGCCAGAACCTGGACTCCAGATTACTGTCCCCCAGAACTTGGCTGAGAGAAGAGAGAGGGCTGTTTTTGTTGCAAGCCACCAAGTGTGTGGTAATTTTTACAGCACCCCTAGAAATCTGACATGATCTTGGTGGCTCAAACAGTTAAAATACTCACCTGCTAACCTACAGGTGGCCAGTTTTTTTTGTTTTCTTTTGTTGTAATCATTTTATTGGGGGCTCATACAACTCTTACCACAGTCCATCCACCCATCCATCCATTGAGTCCAGCACATTTGTACATTTGTTGCCATCATCATTTTCGGAAAATCTTTCTACTTGAGCCCTTGGTATCAGCTTCTCATTTTTCCCCTCCTCCCACCCTCCCTCCCTCAGGAACCCTTGATCATTTATAAATTATTATTTTTTCATGTATTACACTGACCAATGTCTCCCTTTACCCACTTTTCTGTTGCCCACCCCCCTGGGTGGAGGTAATAGATAAATCATGGAGATCGGTTCCTCCCCCACCGTCCCCTTCCAAGGTTGTCAGCTTTAACCTGCCTGGTGACTCTCCAAGAGAACTCACTGCCGTCAAGTCAATTCTGGCTTACAATGACCCAAAGGGCAGGATAAAACTGTCCCTCTGAGTTTCGGAGACTGCAAGTCTTTCTGCGATTGGAACGGTGTTTCTTTCTCCCATGAAATGACTGGCGGTGTCACACTGCTGAACTCGGGGTTAGCAGCCCATGCATAATTATCGTGTCATCACAGCCCTCGCTGAGAGAAAGACCAGGTGATTTGCCCCATCAGATTACAGCCACTAAAACCCTGTGGGCAGTCATACCATGTTCTTTTGGCAGTCCATGGTAGTTTCAATATTCTTCACCAGCACCTCAATTCAAAAGCATCAAGTTTTCATTGGTCTTCCTTCTTCAGTGCCCAACCTTCACATGCACATGAGGCCACCGAAAATACTGTGGTTTGGGTCAGATGTCCTTTAGTCCTCAGAGGAACCGCCTGGCTTTTCAACATTTGAAAGAGGTCTTGTTGTGAAGCAGATTTGCCCAATGCAGTGTATCCTTGGAGCTCTTGGTTGCTGCTTCCATGGTCATTAATTGTGGATACAAATGAGAGGGAATCCTTGGCAACTTCAAAATTGTCTTCATTTGTCACGGCATTAACTTTCGGTCCAGATGTGAGGGTTGGGTTTTCTTTAGAGTGGGCTGCAATCCACACACTGAAGACTGCGATCTTTGATCTTCATCAGCATGTGCATCAAGTCTACCTCACTTTCAGCAAACAAAAATGTGTCATCTGTATACTGCAGATGGTTGACCAGCCTTCCTCCATCCTCATGCCACATTCTTATTCATGGAATACAGGTTCTCTGATGATTTTCTCAGTGTGCAGATTAAGTAAATATGGTGGGAGTATACAACTCCGATGGACATCTTCCCTCACTTAAACCATGCTAGATCCCCTTGTTCTGTTCAAACAACTGCATCTTGATTCATGTACAGGTTCTTTATGAATATAACGAAGTGTTCAGGAATTTCTATTCTTCTCAAGGTTACCCATTGTTTGCTATTATCCCCAGATACCAAAAGTCTAATGAATAGCAACTGGATAAAGTTGAGGCCCTCAGGTCTCAGAGACTCAGAATAGGAATGAGGCAAAGCTGCCTTCTGAAAGCAGAGTGGACTGTGATGATGTGGATTAAGTAAAACCCACTGAATGAATAACTTCAGGACCTTCATTTGCTGGTGGGGCATGACCCACAATCAGAAGAAACAGTTGCAAACATCAATAATTAGAAATTTAAATGTACTAGGAAAAATGGAAGTTGTCAAAAATGAAATGGAATGCATAAAGTTCAATATTCTAAGCATTAATGAAGTGAAATGCAGGGGTCTTGGCTACTTGAATCAGAAAATCATCTGCATTTGCAATGACAGATGCAGCAGGAATGGCATTGCTTTCATCATCATAAGGGACATTTCAAGATCAAGTTTGAGGTAAAATGCCGACTGTGATAGGACACAATATATCCATATACAAGAAAATTCAGTCAATACAACTATTATGCAAATGTATGCACTAACCATTAAAGCTAGTGGCTAAGAACCTGAAAAATTCTTCCAAGGTTTTCAGTCTGAAACGGATCAAACATGCAATGAAATGTATGGGTTATTATTGGGTATTGGAATACATATATTGGAAATAAATAAATATGTATTCCTTACAGGAAGGGGCAGTAATTGGAAAATATGGTCTCGGTGGTACTGGAGATAGCATTCTTTTTAATAGCCAACAACTTCATTACAGAAAAAGGTGACTATATATGTAGACTAGATGGAATATATGAAACCAAATGGACTACATCTGTGGTAAGAGACAATTGCAAAGCTCAATATCACCAGCTAAAACCAGACCACCAATTGTCGAAGATCAGGTTGAAGCTAAAGAAATTTAAAACAAGTTCATAAAAGCTATGACCTTGAGTATATTGCACTGGTATTTTAAGAACATCTCAAGAACATATTTGACACATTGAACACTAATGACAGAAGACTTGATATGCTGTGGGATGAGCATAGGATACTTGAATTGTTTTAATAGAAGACAATATGGTTGAAAAAGCCCCAGATTATTAACTAAAGATGTGCAACCTGCTCTGCCCTTTTCTGACCCAATTGTGTGACATGAGGCTAATCTGCGAACAATTATCTGTAGTGCTAGAATTTGGCATCCTGAGTTTCCTTTCTAAATGTCAAGGGAGATTAAAAGAACGATATGAAGTACATGTTAAAACAAATAGAAGAACATGCTTTGGGAAAATCTACTTAGTAGCTAGTCTAGCAGATTTGTCTAGAAACTCATTGCCAGTCCTTTTGGTTCCACAGCACTTTTTGAGATAACCTGGAAATAATTTGCAGCATTTGTAGTACCAGGCCTTAGGCAAAAGTGAAGAATTAAGAAATAATCCTTTTTCTTGTCTGAGAATATTTTGTTAGCAGATTAAAGATGAAATTGCTTACTTTATGGGAAGAAAATCTGTTCAATCTCAGGTTCAATTTAAGTATGTTTCCACATAATGGGAGCTCTGTCAATTTAGAAAATGGCATTGCTTCTTTAGCTGCGCTTCCATAGCCCTCTTTAATTAAACAGCAGCATAGCATCAATCTGCTCCTGTTAATGAATTTTTCACCATTAGGATCTGAGATACATGATATTCAGTTAGAAAATGTGCAGATATTCTTCAGATATTTGAAAAGGAAGCTTAAAACAAATTGCTTTAAAAATGAAATCAGAAGGAAAAATAACAAAGAGAGAAGCAAGAAAATAGAGAGGCCAAGAGCAGACGGAGAGGAATAAAGAGAAAGAGAAATAAACAGAAGCTGGGATAGGATGTGAATGTTAGCTAATGAAGATCACTAAGACAATTGAATACCTAGTTTAGGTCCAGATGAGGTGTATTTTTCTTCGCATAAAGACCATAACATTTTACTCTGTAACCAGGAGGAATTGTGTTTCCTATATTCATCTCGATCTAATTTCCTAGAGATTTCAGGCCATCTTTTCTGTCCATTATGATGCTGTTTACATTGTGGATTTGGCAGATCTATCAAATGATGAATACCAAGAGAGACAGAGATAAGCACAAGAATATAAAATGACTTGTGAAGAAATAGAAATTTGAAGCAAATGGCGAGTTTGACAGTTACAAAAACCAGAAAGTTAATTAAGGGATTTATGAGTAACAACAAGGTATGGGAGTGGGGATATATAGAGTCGAGGAGATTATGCATTGTAAGAATACAACTGGCAGCGCCATAACCAGTTTACCAGGAGTTCATTTTAATCCATATTAATCCAAGTGTGTCAAAAAATGTATAGATGTGCTTTACACAATTGATCTATGTATTATGATGAATTTTATGAGCCCCAATAAATTGATTTAAAAAAACTGTGCTCTCTAAGATTGTCAATAATGATTTTTTTTGGGCAATAGATATGCACTTTATTGTACATGTGACTATGATGCCTAAAGTTGTGCCACTGGTATTTAAAATATTAGCATGGTCATCCAGGTGAACAGAGTATGTTTCAGTGGGGCTTCTATATTAAGATCAGACTAAAAAGAAAGGAGAGGCAGCCTACTTCTTATGAATCAGCATCTGAAAAATGTATGAATAGCAGTGGAGGATTGTCTGGCACAGTGCTGGAATATGATCTCATGTGGGAATGTTTATGATCAAGAAGAAAGGTATTTAAGGAAGAAATTCAAGATAGACCAAAGACATTAAATAAAAGCAAGGATCCAGAAATACCCATTGAAATGTTTCAATACAATGCTGTAGTTCTGGAAGTCCTTACAAGTCAATGAGAAGAAATTTACAAGAAAGCTACCCAATCAACTGACTAGAAGAGATTCATATTTATTCCTATTCTAAAGAAGCCAGTTTGAACTCATCAGTGACTCCCTGGGAATGATGAGGCATTCTGCTCCTATAAAGATCTACAGCATTGGAAACCCACAGTGTGAGCTCTACTCTATCCTATATGGTTTGATAAGTCAGAATCAACTCAATGGCAGTAAGTTTTGAGTTTGAGTAATTTTCAGAAGTACTTTGGCATGCCTTTCTTCCTAGTCTGTCAAAGCCTGAAACCCCCCTGCAGCCTATCCAGAGAGGGTGACTCTGCTAGTAATTGAAGTATACTTTACATATCTTCTAGCATCATAGCAACAGCTATATCACCAGAGTATGACAAATTGACAGACATGTAAAAGACTGAGTGCATACTACCTGCTAAACATTGCTTTATGTATATTAACTTATTTAACATTTAGAATTCTTTGAGGTAAGCCTTATATTATTAGTACTCCTGGTTTTTTAGACATAAAAACTAGAACACAATGAAATAACTCAGTAAAAGTCACAGCTGTTCTATGCTGAGCCAATATTTGAATCTTAGAGGCAGACTTCAGAGCCCATGGACTTTCCCTCTATATTATCCTATCTAACCTATCTTATCCTGTGCTATCCTAATCATATCCTATCCCATCCCACCCCATCCCATCCCATACTATCCTACCCGATCCTATCCTACCCTACTCTGCTCTGTTATCCCTAGTACATTCAACAAAGTCAAAGAAGCATTATATAGTCTCTAGTAACTTAGTAGGGACAATACCAGGTATTTACTCAAATTTAGGAGCAGATGAGACAAACAGAAAATAGCAGCTCTTAATATATTTACACTGGTCAAAATTGTATGGCAAGACAGTTTGAGTACCCAGAGACTCAAGTGTGGCATCACCTCAATACAGTCATCTTATGTCTTTTTAGTGCCATAGAATTAACTGAATTGAATTATCTAAACCAGAACATCAACTTACAGATTTACAGTGGTGCTGGTGGCTTTGAACTGCTGCCCAATGCTTAACCCACTATGAAACCAGTATGCTTCCCTCAAATAGTCTCAAATAACTCCACCACCAGCTTCCTTTGACGCTTCTCCTTTAAATTCTTATTCTGTTTGTTTTTCTTCAAATTCTTCATACTCTTTCTTTATGTTTATTTAGGGACATAGCATTATTTTCCTCAGAGATATGAATTTTTTCTTTAAATGTGTTTTCTCACTTTTCATACCATGTGATAAGTGCAGAGTTAATATTTTATCTCATCTGTGAGGTAAATTTAAAAATTTACTTATGTATTTGTTATTGACTGGCACTTGTCTGTTAGTTTGTCATACTGTGGTAGCTTGTGTGTTTCTGTGATGCTGGAAGTTATGTCACCGGCATTTCAAATGCCAACAGGGTCACCCAATGGGAACAAATTTCAGTGGAGCTTCCAGACTGAAAACAGACAAAGACGTAGAACTCAGTGCCTACTTTGAAGGAAAGAGCCACTGAGAGCCTTCATCAAAGCTTCCAAACATTGTCAGATACTAAAGGCCCAATTTGTGGAAGCAGACCATTGTCAGAGATGGCTTCAGAGGATGGGCCTTGGGCCTGAGGGCACTTGAAATGTAACTGAGGAGGAGCTGATTTCTCAAAGGAGAGTCAACCATGGTGACCTGAGTGGAGTGAAACCTGTGGGATCGGAGCCTTCTGGATCTTCATTTGCTGATGGCCATGACTCAAGGTAAGGAGAAAGAGCTGCAAAAATCTGCTAATGATTGGAACATGGACTGTGTGAAGTATGAATCTAGGAATATTGGAAGGCATCAAAAATGAAATGTGCTGTGTGAGTCTGAATAGTGATTTACAGACTTAATGGACTTATGGGCTAATATCAGACTTATGGACTTGATCTGGACTGGGCTGGGATGTTTTCTCAATATCCAATTGCTCTTTTATATAAAGCTCTCTTACACACACACACACACAATGAAATAGAATGCATAAAGATTGATATGGTAGGCATTAGTGAGCTGAAATGGACTGGTATAAGCTATTTGGAAACAGAAAATCATATGATTTATTATGCTGGGAATAACACAATCAAGAGGAATAGTGTAGCATTCACTGTCAAAAAAGAAGTGCAAAATCAGTAAAAATTTACAATGTCCTCGGTAATAGCATTATATTCTATCGCCCTTCAAGGAGATTCAATCAGTACAACTATTATTCAAATGTATGTGCCAACAAAAAAAAGCGGCAAAGAAATTTAAGAACTCTACCAACATCTTCAGTCTGAAACTAATCAAACGTGCAATCAAGATAGATTCATAATCATTGTGGATTGGAATGGAAAATTTAGAAACAGAGGAAGGAACAATAGTTGGAAAATATAGACTTAGTTATAGAAACAAACCTAGAGATTGCATGATAGAATTTTGAAAGGAAAATGATTTGTTCATAGAAAATACCATTACAAGGCAAACATACCTGTTTAAAACTGTCATGAGACTGATTGTAAGCTCAAGAATTGGCATAGAGGTATACCTCATATTATTGCTCTTCAAGGATACTCCATTCTTTACAAATAGGACGTATGTGATGACCCTGCGCTGAGCAAGTCTAGCATGCTATTACTTTACCAGCATGAGCGCACATCTGTTCTGTGTCACGTTTTGGTCATCCTCACAATCTTTCAGATTTTTTTCATAATGCTGTTGCACATGTAATAGGCTACCGCATATCATAAACTTAATTTGTATGTGTACTGGGATACCAAAAAATTCGTGTCACTTGCTCTATTGCAGCTGCCTGGAACCAAAGTAGCAGTTATGCCTGTGAGAAGCACACATAATCTTGAGCATTAAGCTTCATATTGAAACATTATTCAATTCTCCAGTGTTTGCTATATTGCTTATGACAAATAAATATAAAGGAATATAAA
This sequence comes from Echinops telfairi, assembly GCF_000313985.2. Taxonomy (NCBI): domain Eukaryota; kingdom Metazoa; phylum Chordata; class Mammalia; order Afrosoricida; family Tenrecidae; genus Echinops; species Echinops telfairi. The sequence continues at coordinate 42,299,396 of NW_022103898.1, read as the reverse complement.
AAATGTAAAGAGTTACTTGAGTAGACAAAGACAAATATGATGAAATATGCACAGGTCCCTAATTAGAACACCAAAGGAGAAGATCACACTCAGTAAACGGAGTACCATAAAAAAATAAAATAAAACTTTTTCTGGCAGGGCTTTGCAATGCACATTTCCCCACGATAAAAGCATCAAGCAACTCGCCTGGGAAGGTTCTCTCTGGTCACAGCTAATTTTTTCCTAAAATCAGTTTCATTCTAATCTCCTTTTCTGTGATGGCTGATTTAAGAGAACACCATGTGAAATGTGTGATTTTAAACACAGCTTACTCAAGTGTACTAGTGGTTTCTCATATCAAAACAGGCGAAATGTCAACTGAGGACAAACCTCATTCTGGACATCTATCAATTTCCTGAACTGGGCAGAAGTGCCCAATGACTGGCAATGGGCTTCCCCATTGAAGAGATGGGGAAGTTATCTGGCCTAGCTTGGAGATTGGTTCAGGGAATTTTAACAGAAGATTTGGGAATGAGAAGGGTTGCTGTGAAATTTGTGTCTCGGGTTCTGACTGACCCCAAAAGCAAACATCCATCAAGCCAGTGAAAGAGGCCGGTCACCTTGTCCCCCAAAAGCTCATCAAGTAAAATCAAAGACCCAGATGATATTCATTTGATTTTTTTTTGAGGTGAAGAGGATGGTGCATTTGGAGTTTGTTCCACCAGGTCAGACTGTTAAATAAACTTTCTATTTAGTGGTTCTGAAAAAATAGCATAACAGCATGCAACAAAAAAAGGCCTGTTTGTGGTAGATAGGGGACTGGTTTTGCATCTGCTCATGAAGCCATCTCAGTGTGTCAATATTTGGCAAGAAACATCATGCCTCTCTTGCTCCATGCACCTTACTCACCTGACCTCACTCTGCGTGACTTCTTTTTGATTCCATGAATGAAGAGGAACATAAAGAGACAAGGACTTGAAGACACAGAAGAAGAGGTGGGGGGTGGGGGGTTGGGGGGTGGGGGTGGGAAATAATGCTGTCAGCCATTCAAACATGAGTTTGAACAAAGTTTCCGGGAATAGAATCACAGATTTGACAAATGTATTAAGTGTAATAATGGAGAGTACTTTGAAGTGATAAGGTTGTTTGTAAAAATAAATAAATACATGCATACATATATAACTTTGAAAAAAAATTCCATTTTGTGGGGGTAACTCCTCATAAATTAAAAGAACTCATGAAAACTTCCAGGCTGTAATTGCAAGGTTATAAGACAGTATGGGGAAAATATTGAATGATGCAGGGAGCATCAAAAGAAGATGGAAAAAATATAAAAAGTTACTGTACAAAAAATAACTTGTTAAATTCCACCATTTCAAGAGGTAGCATATGTGCAAGAAGAAATGGTGCTGAAGGAAAAAGTTCAAGTGATACTGAAAGCATTAGCCAAAAACAAGTCTCCAGGAATTGATTAAATACCAATGGAAATGTGTCAACAAGCTGAGGAAGCACTGGAAGCAATCACTCATCTATGCCAGGAAATTTGGAAAACAGCTGTTGAGGCCAGAAGACTGAGATGTACCTTTCTACTCATTACAAAGAAATGTGACCAAATAGAATGCTCAAGTTATAGAACAATATCATTTATATCACATGCAAGTAAAATTTTGCTGATGATCATTCAACAATGATTATAGAAGTATATGGACATACCTTGTGAGAGGTTCAGGTGAATTCAGAAGAGGATGTGCAGCAACGGATATCATTGCTGATGTCAGGTGGACCCTGGCTAAAAGCAAAGAGTACAAGAAAGGAATTTACTTGTGCTTTATTGATTATGTCACAATATTGAACTGTGTGGCTCATAACAAAGTATGGATAACCTTGAGGAGAACACTTCATTGTGCTTTGAAGAACTTGTGCATGGATCAAGAAGCAGTAGTACAAATAGAACAAGGGAACACTATGTGATTTAAAATCAGGAAAGGTGTGAGAGACATGGTTGTATCCTTTCACCACGCTTATTCGATTGGTATGCTGAGCAAATAATCAGCAAAACTGGCTTAAATGAAGAAGAATGAGGCGTCAGGACTGGAGGAATGCTTATTAACAACCTGCTATATGTAGATCCCACAACCCTGCTTGTTGAAAGTGAGGAAGATTTGAAGCACCTGCTGATGAAGGTCAAGCATTGCAGCCTTCAATATGGATTACAACTCAATGTAAAGAAAACCAAAATCCTCGCAACTGGACCAATAGGTAACATCATGATATAAGGGGAAAAATTTTAAGTTTGTCAAGAATTTCATCTTGCTTGGATCTACAATCAATGCTTATGAAAGCAGTAATCAGGCGATCACATGATTAGTTGTATTTGGTAAATCTTCTGCATAAGACTTCTTTAGACTATTGAAATGCAAAAATATGACTTTGAAGACTAAGATGTACCTGACCCAAGCAATGGTATTTTCAATTTCCTTCTATATATGAAAAGTTTGACAATGAATAAAGACAGAAGAAGAATCAATGCATTTGAATTGTGCTGTTGGAGAACAATGTTGAAATTCTCACGGACAACTGAAAGGACAAACTGATCTTTGTTGGTAGAAGTGCAGCCAAATGCTCTTAACAGGCAAGACATTTCAACTACATAATTTGGACATGTAATCAAGAGACATAAATCCATTGAGAAATCTATTATGTTCAGTAGATAGAGGGGCAGCAAAGAAGAAGGCACTCAAGGAGATGGATTGTCACCTTGGCAGCAACAATGGGCTGAAGCATAGAAATGCTTATGACGATGCCTCAGGGCCTAGCAGTGTTTGGTCTGTTGTCAAAAGGTCTCAATGGGTCTGAAGCGACTCAAGGGCACCTAGCAACAACATACAATCCTGAAAACCCTTCATTCACTGTATGTTCTCAAGGTATTGCTTGACCAAGCTTTTTGGAGAGGATAATGGGTAATAGTTTCAGAGTCAGATATCTGAATGGGTTTAAATTTGTTGCTTCCATTTGCAGTTGTGTAATATCATGTACAAAAACACTTCTTAACTCTAGTTTTTCAACTAGAGTGATGAAATAATGGAAATAAAGTCACATATCTCAGGAAATTACTAATGAGATTAAAATAAATATATATATTTTCAAAAACATAATAGGGATAAGTAAGCAGCAAGTGGTGGATACCAGCATTAACATTTTCATCATCAACATCACCAATACCATATTAAATGAACCAGATACACCTGCAATTTATTGATCACACCAGGGTCAGCCCTCCAGAAAAATATAAAATTCTGTAAGCCTTCTCAGTTTGGAAGAATGTCTTGTTGAAGGCAATGAGGGTTTCCATGGTCATAATTCATGTGGTTTTCTTCTTGTTTTACAGCTACTTGCAGATATTAGTCTTGCTCCTTAGATGGGATAGCCCCAAGTGACTGTATTTGTTACTTAATCGTCTGGACAGGCTGGAGAAAGCAAGGCTGAACACCCGCACAAGACCAAAACAAGCCAGAACAAAGGGCGCAAGATAAGACAAAGCTGGGCACCAGGAAGTGAGACCAGATGTTCCCAGTACAAAGGAAGCTGCAAGAAGGCAACAAACAATTCTCTCTCTCGGAGTGGCCGGACCCCCATCTGTTAATTGCCCCACGTTCTGGACATTCTTTACCGCCCCTCAGAAAACTCACGTCCCCGACAGCTGTGCGCGACTTCCCTGGGCTAGCCCAGGAACCTCGTCCGGGAGCTTCTTTTCTAATAAAGAGCTGTTACAGCTTCTCTAACTTTTTCTTTCTTTCTTTGTCCTCAAGCCTCCATTTCCCTCTTACTATTGCTATAACGTAGCATCTTCAAAAGAAACAGTGTCAAGTAAGAATGAAATATTTCTCATGAGTCTGTGAGTCGATTGGTTCAGCTGGGCGGTTGGCTCCATTTCGTGCACTCTCATACACTTGGTTGCATTAAGCTCTGAATTTGGCTAAGACTAGATATCTAATACAGCCTCTTAGCCTTTAAAGTCTCTTGTCACATGATCTGTCAGATTTCACATGGGAAGGAGCTGTGCATGAATATGGGTTCTGGGAAATATTGTTCAATTGAAGTCAACAATACAAAAATGAACTTAATCCTCTCCCCCCAACCCCCTTGGGGAGGCTGAGTTCTGTGAAGGTTCAAGAACTTCCTAGGGCTAATAACTTTATACCAATAGTACAGTTAGCCTTGAATACACTAGATCCTACCCATAAAGCGTTCAAGAATCATATAGGATCACAATGAGTTGGAATGGATTTAATGGTATGGAATTAAGTGTTTTCAGTTTTGAGATTTTATACTTCTTATACAACATTTTTGACTAATGATTTTAGTGTTTGGAGGTTTAATCTTCATTTTGGCAAATGTATGGAGCTACTTTTAAGTGATTGAAAAGAACATATACCTCATAACTTTTAAATTTGTTTTCTGACAGGAATGATCTAGGACATATTTTTTAAGGAAAGCTTTGTGGTTTATATTTGTTATGAGAGAGTAAATTCTGCTTTACTTCATTTTTATAAATTATAAAAGTTACTGTCTTCAATTTGTGAACATTTTATTTAGAATTTGTAAGTGATGTCAATCTCTTTGCTCAGCTATAGTGTCAAGATTGCTTGCCTACATTAGAGGTTACTTGCTACATTGCTCTGGTTTGTTTGTTTTTGAGATCAGGTTTATTTGTTCTTGGACTGACTAGTAGAAATTATCTTATAAGACAGCCTGGAAGATATATGCATCCTAGACTGTTTTACTGTGTGTTTGTTTCATTAGATATTGTGAAATATTTTTCTTTCATTAAAAAAATCATTTTACTGGGGGCTCATACAATTCTTATCACAATCCATATATACATCCATTATGTCAAGCACATTTGTACATTTTTGTTGCCATCATCATTCTCAAAACATTTGCTTTCTACTTGAGCCCTTGATATCAGCTCCTCATTCCCCCCTTCCTCCCCACTGCCTCTCCCTCATTAACCCTTGATAATTTATAACTTATTATTTTGTCATATCTTACACTGTCCAATGTCTCCCTTCACCCACTTCTCTGTTGTCCATCCCCCAAGGAGAAGGTTGTATGCAGATCCTTGTAATCAGTTCCCCTTTCTACCCTACCTTCCCTCTACCCTCCATGTAATGCCACTCTCACCACTGTTCCTGAAGGGATAATCTGTCCTGGATACCCTGTGTTTCCAGTTCCTATCTGTACCAATGTACATCCTCTAGTCTAGCCAGATTTGTAAAGTAGAATTGGGATCATGATAGTCGGGGGAGGAAGCATTTAAGAACTAGAGGAAAGTTGTATGTTTCATCGTTGCTACCCTGCACCCTGACTGGCTCGTCTTCTCCTCATGACCCTTCAGTAAGGGGGTGTCCAGTTGCCTAGTGATGGGTTTGGGGTCTCCACTCTCCACTCACCCTCATATACAATGATATGATTTTTGTGCTGTTTTATAGGAATTTATAAATATATACTTAAAGGATAAAATGTCTTGTGCAGAAAATTTACCTATTGCAACATATCTTATGATCTCTTGACTGATATTTCATGAGTATTGATTGTGAATCCAAGCAAGACAAAATCTTTGACAACTTCAAGCTTTTCTCCATGGATCATGATGCTCCCTATTGGTCTAGGTTTGAGGATTCTGGTCTAGGTTTGAGGATTCCGGTCTTTTGGACACTGAATCATCATCCATACTGAAGCTGCAATCCTCCGTCTTTTCCTGCAGCTGCATCAAGTCCTCCAGCAAGCAAGGCTGTAACACCTGCTTATAGCAAGTTGTTCAGAAGACTTCCTCCACTATTGATGCCACGTTCTTCATTTAACCAGCTTCTCTGGTTATTTGCTCATAGGCATGTGAAAGTTGGACACAGAATAAGGACTGAAGAAGAATCGATGCATTCGAATTGCGGGGCTGGAGAAAATATTGGAAGTGAAATGCACTGCTAAAAGAGAAAGCAATCTGTTTTAGAAGAAGAATAGCCAGCGTGCTCTTCAGAGCAGAGCTGGTGAAACTTTGTCTAACATAAGTTGAACAGACTGTCAAGAAAAACCAGTCCCTGGAGAAGGACATTATGGTTCATAGACTAGAGGGGCAGCGACAAAGAGGAAGGCCCCAGAGAAGATGGACTGACCCCATGGCTGAGAGGTCAATGGACTCAAGCATCATGGGAACCATTGTGAAGAGTCTGCAGGGCTGGGCAATGTTTAGTTCTGTTGTGCATAAGGTTTCTACAGGTCTGAACTGACTCAGTGGTGCCTAAAAATAACAACAGCATTTATAGAAATACATACATATATCTACATGTATATAGGATAGTTTGAAAAGATTTTTACATAAACAGTATATATATATGTGTGTGTGTGTGTGTGTGTGTATATATATATATATATATACAATGGTTTGACAAAAGAGACTATTTGGGCTTGTAATTAAGATGCCTGTTCTTTATTTATAGAAACAATCCTTATTCATCTAATAATTTTCCTTAAAAACACATGGTATCACAATCTTTGTTTTTATGATAAGTTTAAATAATGCTATCTAATTCCTCAAAAATGGCATATGAAGAGTCACCACTGAAGACATAGCATTTAAAATCAAGGAAGTTAGAAACCAATAAGGGATTAAGAAACTATATTTGCAGAGAAGAAACCTTGTAAAGAAACGCTGTGTTTCTTGTAGAGCATGCAGTCTATTGACAGGGTTGGTGGGGATGACAGACAACCTGGTAGGGAGCCTGTCCAGTGCCAATGAACCCACACCATCTGCTCAAGTTAAGTATTGTGAAGGTCACTAGGCCAGAGGGCCCCTCATGTCAGCTGAACTCAAATGGTCAAGAGGGAAGAATGTTTAATGAGAAGCTGACATGTAAATCTTTGAAGGGTTTCCCCGGAAAGGTAGACAGCCCTTCAGGGGGAGGAGGGATACCGATGGGAAGAAGAATGCAGGAGAAGGGAGAAGGGAGCAAACCCTTCTGAGGGAACACAAAGGCATATTCCTGGTAGGAAAGGAGGGAGGACTGACTTACAGGTTTGGGGTAAAATGACTAGAAATGCTTTGGGGGTCACCAGGGGGAAGTGCCTTTGGCAGTCTGCACTTGATGGGCCACATTCACCTGGGCTCCTGCATCCATTCTGGGGACCCAGGCCAGGTGCCAAGTTGCGCTGGGACACTGAAGCCTAGGTCTCCATGGCATACAGTATGCTCCCGAGGCTGCACCAGTGAGATCCCATGAGGGAACTCCACGGGGTGAATTGGATTCTACCTCAGATGTACCTAGAAGTTGAAGGCTAAGCAGAAAATACATAGTGTCTGAGGAAGCAAGAAAAGGCTGCACCATGATTGGAGAGCTGTTGGTGGGCAGATAAATAAGATCTTGCTACATCCATGCCCTATATGCTATATTAAGATAGGTTTTATTCTAGCAAACCGGTGATGGTCATTCTGTTTTTTATGGTTTTTGTTTGGTTCATGTTACAGTGTATCTAAGAGGTGCTATGTCATTGGAGGTTACCCTCTTGAAGTTGTGATAAAAGTTTGTCTGTGCTTAAGTAAATGAAACCCAGGATTAATGAACCCATAGAGACAGCAAGTAGAACAAGGATTTCAAGAGAAGATTGCAGCGGTGGGGGATAAGGGGGGTGGTTAAAAGGGAGACGATGTCAAGGAACCCAGGAAGAAATAATATGGACACTGATTATGGAAGCGATGGTGCAAGTCTGCTTGATGTGACTGAACTATGTCATGACATGACATTTGTGTTAACGGCCAAGTAATAATAAATATAAAGAACAACAACAAAAACAAAAACATAGATCCAGGAAAGGGTTTGGAGCTTACACTAAATGCCAGCTCCAATTTAAGAACAATTAGTTCTTACAACATGGCCCTGCTCTATACTCACCCTCAGGAAGGGAACACAGAGGGGATGGGTGCTATAGAAACGTGTGGTGAAGAATTCAGATGGTGCCAGGCTATTAGATAAAATAGCATCTGGGGTCTTAAAGGCTTGTCACCAAACAAACAGCCATCTAACTGAGATGTCAAGTAAGCTCACATGGAAGAAGGACACCATCATCAGTCACCAAAGGGCAGAGAAGCATGAAATCTGAAATCGAAGGAGGGATTAGTGTCAGAGTCTAAAGTGTGAGAATCTGGTTTGCAGAAGGCTGTGGGTGACAGAGGAAGCCCAATATGCATTTGTGGAACTACATGGGAAATGAGCCTCCGGTGAACTCCCTCTATCCACAATTGAGGGATAAGAGGAAAGCGCTTACTAAACAAAGTGCAGTTGAGAGTTGAGCATAGAAGATCAAAGGCATAAACTTGACTTGAACATTTAAAACTCTGTCAGCAGATGCACACTGGACCTGATCTGTTTTCCAAATGTTTCTGTATTTTTGGTTTGTGTTGTTTGTTTGTACATATTAGGAGGTATCTCAGAGGAGTTAGGTCATTGGGGCTCACTCTCTTGAAGTTGTGTTATATGTTTTTATTTATGATCAATATACAAAACCCAGGAATAATGAACCTACAGAGATATCAAGTAGAATAGGGGCTTCGGTTGGGGGGGGGGGTTACAGTGATGGTGGCAGGGGGAAAGGGAAACGATGTCAAGGAGTTCAACTAGAAAAGAAATGTTTGGAAACTGATTGTGGTAGCAAATGTTCAATTCTGCTGGATGTTATTGAACTATGGAATGATATTATATATGTATACATTCCCAATTAATAATAATTTGAAAAAAAACCTTGTGCAAACAATAAGTATATATAATTCTAAATAATACAGTATTTTCTTTTAATGGCCTACTTTTCTGAGTTACTTAAGCCCCACTTAAGCCTAAAAATAAACCCAAGAATACACTACTCCACAGATGAAAACTTGAAAATTCAGTAAGGTTAAGTGATGAGCTCAAGTTCGACAGCCTCTCAGCGGTTAAGTTAAGAATTTGTGTTTTCCAAATCCAAGTGTAATTGTCTTTCCTTTGTCCTAAAAGTAAATTTATGCTGACTTATACATGGTCTCATGTACAAAATCTTCCCAATCATTTACATTCTAAGAACAATATTCTCTCACAGCTGCATGTTATTTAAAGAAAAAAGGAAAGCATTTGAATGGATAAACAAATGATGCTTTTCTTGGGTCTCATGCAGACTCCATTCTTTCACTATTATAACAAGCTGTGTTGAACCTTTTAAGAATATTTTCTTCTTTCAGCTGAGTTTATTATAAACCAACAACAAAAAAGAAAAGAGAATTTCCAGTCAAGGGGATGCAATACACTTGCTGTTGCTGTGGTGAGCCATCTAGCCAGGTCCCACTCAGAGCAACCCCTATGGACAACACAGCAAAGTATGACCATCCTCACAATCAGTGCTAGATTTCAGCCACTTTTTGAAGATGCTCTGTGAATTCATCTTGTGGGGTTTTCTCTCTTTTTCACTGTCCCTCTACTTTACCAAATATGATGTCTTTCTCCAGGGAATGGTGCCTCCTCATAATATGTCCAAAGTATGTGAATCAAAGTATAGCCATCTACAGTTTGGCTTTAAGGGACCTGATGCCTTACTTCTTCCAAGGCAGATGTCTTTGTTCTTCTGGCAGTCTAAGGTATACTCAATATTCCTCTTCAACACTTTAATGCAGACGCATCGATCTCTCTTCAGTTCTGTTACTCATTGCCCGGGTTTCACTGACTCACTAACAACACCTTCGGCCTCACAGTGACGTTTGCCTGGACAGTACCTTTGCAGTATCTTTGCTCAAGGAAATATAATTTTTTAAACTATCATGCCCATGTTTGTTAATTAGGATGCAATAAAATGTAATCCCTGGCAATTTCAATCTCTTCTACATTTATTGAAATGTTCTCTATTAGTCTAATTTTGAGGATATTTTTCACCATGTTGATGTGTAATTCATATAAATGGCTGTATTCATTGATCTTCATTAGTAAGTTCAAGTCCTGATTCCTATGTTGTAGGATTATAAACCACATGACTGCCTCTCGCTCTACGTAAAATTTTGACATAAGTAAAATGAAGTGTCCTGGAATTCTCGTTCTTTTCAAAGCTGTCCATAATTCATTATAATACACATTTCTGAATGCCTTTCATAATCAATAAAATACAGGTAAACATCTTCTTGGCAGTCTGCTTAGAGTCAAGATCAGCCTGATATCAGCATTGATGTCCCTAATTCCATGGCCTCTTCTAGAAGATTTTTTATCTATGTACTGCTGTATCCAGTACTGGATTATCTTCAGCAAAATTTGACATGAAAGTAATAGTAATGCACATAAATATAGGTATCCAATTAGTTGGCTATGTAACTATCTTACAAATATCTTGAGTAATGGAGTGAGCACATCCAGCATGACAAACATTTGATGAAATATTGCAATTGGTATTCCACAAATCCCTGCAGTCTTGGTTCTCATTAGTACCTTCAGTACAGGATAAACACCTTCCATCAATACCAACGATGGCCTTTGTGTATCAAACCTTCTATTATGATTGGGTGAGCATTTATAGAACAGACCATTAAATAATGGTTTTCCATTGACTAATCCATATACATTTTATTTTATGTCTTTGATTGAAATCCCTATGTGACAGCTTATCCCACGTCTACCTTGTGTCTTCTATTTCCATTCATCCTTCCTTCTGATCTTTCTGAACTGTGTTCTTGGGTAAATACTACTCTTTTGATCTCAAATGTTTGATTATTATGAGGAATTCATATTTCATTCATATTATGATTCTCCTTATAGAGGGGCTGAAAATTGAGCCATGGGGTAAGTTCATTCCCAGACTGGAAGGGTAATAAAGACCTAGGCTCTCAGGAGTGCCAACAATCTTTAACCGACCCAGAGGCTTAGCATTTTTAAAAGATTTGAATCTTATTCCATGTTTTTCTGCCATTGTATCCAGGCCCTTTGAATGTGATCCCTTCTACAGAAGTTGGCGTGGTCACCAAGCACCATGTAGTTTTGCTAGCTTCAGGGTAATGAATAATAATAATATTCACATAGTCTATTACCATTTGGCTAATTGATTATATGTGCTTTTGGTTTTCATTACTTTTCTTTCCTGTGGAAAAAGAGAGACAAATAATTTCTCCTGAAATGGTCACTCACAAGTTTTTGAGACCCCAGGTACTAATTATAGAAATAGGATGTACAAAATGATCATTGCCAACTACGTTAAGCCAATCATACTGGGTGTGTCCTTAGTTGAGCCCCTAGGCCCAGGGATTCATTGCTCTAGGTGTTTGATTATGACTAGGAATGTTCATAACTTTTCTTCCTGTGTACTCTATAATCTTCATAGATATATTCACAGCAAAGGTAAATACTCAAGTACCATCCTCTGTCAAACATGTATATTTATGGATATATTTCTCTTCCTCCCCGTCTTTCATTCTGTATGCCTATTCATGGGTCTACTCTTTAATCAATGTTGCTGCATAATTGGACCGTCCATTATTTACGGTATGTTTCCTCCTAAATGACTGCATATTTGATCAGTTATTTGGGGGACAGTGACTCTATTCCTTCCATCCTCTTTCACAACGGCCCGCATCTTTCTGTCTTTTGCCCATGTTGTTGTTGGTGTTCTCAGGTGCTGTCCAATCAGATCAATTCATAATGCTCTCAAGTGCAATCAAACAAAACAGTACAACATAAAGCTGGAAGTTCTTTCGTAATGAGAAATGTTGAGCACATTCTTCCCTTTTGGTTTTTAACACCAGGACTCGGCACATTTCATATAATACTCTCTCTCCCAGAGTCACCCTTTGAAATCCTTTAATCAGCAATTTGCCTTAATCATTTCTTCCATTTGCTTTAGTTAGTCCATGCTCAAAAGTAAATTTCAGAGTCTCTTTTGACATACATGTAGATCTTTTTCTTTCTTCCCTGTTATTTTAATTACTTTTTGCTTTCTTTCCGTATGATGTTCTTGGTCATCCCAAATTCATTTGGCATTTGGTAATTAGTATTAAATGTGTCAAATATATCATTGAGATGGTGTCTAAATGCAGGTGACACATACTCATGGTCATATTATTTTAATTTTCTTCAGTTTTAACCAGAACTTTCATATGAGTATTAGATGGTCTACTTACTAATTGATCCCTGGCCTTGTTTTGATTGATGATACTGAGCTTCTCCATTGTCTTCTTCCCCTGATGGAGTCTATAAGACTCCTGTATATTCCACTTTGTGAAGACTAGATGCACAGTCCTGGTTTATGTTGTTCAGCAAAGGTATTTGCAATGAAAAAGACACTGGTCTAGCAAGAATCTATCCTGTGTCTCAGACAGCATTTATATCGTCAAAACTGTATTTTCAAACTACCAAACCTTCTTCTTTGTTTCCAATTTTGGCATCCCAATCACCAGAAATGGTCAAAGTATTTTCAATCCATGTTTGATTAATTTCAGACTGTAGAAATTGGTGAAAGCCTTTCTTTCTTCATCTTTATCATTAGTAGTTGGTGGCTAAATTTTAATAATTGTCAGATTAGTCAGTGTTCCTCATGGGTATTTGGATATTAGCCTGTGATGGCAACATTATACTTAACAGTAGAACTTAAAGTATTTCTTTATGAGGAATACAATGCTATTTCTCATGTCATTCCCAGCATAGTAATGATATATATATGACTGTCTGATTTTAAATAGCCAATACCAGTGCACTTCAGCCCATGAATGCTTAGAGGATCTCTTCTTTTTTTTTGCCAAAGAAAAACATCCATTTTATGTTTGATGGCTTCCAATTTTCCTAGAGCCATGCTTTGTACATTGCACACATTAGATTGTTGACGGCTGATTGCAATGGCTTCTTCACCTTCGAGTCGTGCCATGTAAGCAAATGGAAGTCCTGAAAGCTTTCTGCTTCACAATCTCATTAAGGTCAAATTGATTCCTCAGTCGTATTTTGCATACCTTCAAATGGAAGGAGCCATCTTCTGGCCCTATATTAGACAAGATTTCAGTGCTACTCATAGGTTTTAAGTGCCTTTTCAAAATAAAACCAATTTTCCAGATCCTTTTCAGAGTCTGGCTTCAGATGGGCGTTCTGCTGTTCTTGCTACCATGAGCGACTCTGCAGATCATTAAGTATCAATGGCACAGCTTCCGCCTTCCCAGTACTATGTAAGTCATCACAGTGACCCACAAGTGACAGCTAATAAGATTCTCTCGATAATTACAAAATAGAAGATTAGTACAAATATTATATCACTTTCTGGACATCCTGAATAAAAGAAAAAATGAACAAATTGCATTCCCTGGATTTGAGTTACAGTCTTAAAAGAGCAACATCATACTTTTCCTTATTCTGATGGGAACTTTCAATAAGTGAACTTTCTATGGAAGGCTTGAGGAGATTTTGTATCTAAATGAATAAAGTCTTAGTTTCATCCTGGGTGCCAGGATCCTAATGTATTTGGGTACAATAATATCATAAATGAAGGAGCCGATTATATTTTAAATAAGAAATATTTCTATGCACAGGCTATCTAAACTGAAGAAAGTTCCGTGAAAATGGAAAGTGGCACTGTGCTTTGGCTTTCCTTTTAAGATTGGACTCGGGCAAAATGGAAGTTTCCCTTTGCTTTTTAAATGTAAGGCTAAAACCTTTCACTTCAAGTCGGAGATGGTTTTATGGAGCAATATATTTAAAAGGTAAAATGACACTTGTTTCCACGAGTAAAACACAGACCAAGGACCCAATTAAGCAAACTGAGTAGATCTATTAAAATGAAGAAACTACAGCTGGCCTTTGGGTAGTTAGTCTGCAAAAGTAGTAATTATAGAGACTTGTTTGTTTCAGCCTTCTGTACCAACTCTCAGAAGTTCAATAATCAGAGTTATCAATAATCTGATGATCAATTTCAATCACACAAGTCACAGAACTACTTTCTACTGGATCTGTTTATTTTTTTCCCTAAACCTATTCACCAGTAACCCTCAAGCACCTGCTCTGTAATATGCCATTTGACGATCAATCAAGCACAACATAACTGTTTACTACCATCCTTATCATTTGAAACAGTTCTTTTTCTGTGAGTTCTCTATTTTTTACAAACACTTGATGTGAAACTTTAACTAAGTTAGGAATGCTGTCTCAAATCAGGTTATAACTTTGATAATATACTTTTTATTTCTCACTTCCCTTCGCCTACTATTGCTTGACCTTGAAACCTTAATATCTCTAAAGCACTTGCAAACATATTGGGTAGTCTCCTGAACTGATCAATCACCCATGGCACAGACTCTGAGGACAAATGTTACCTCAGTTACTGTGCCCCTTCTCCCTGTGGTGACATCATGCAATCGGTGCTGCCTTTGGGCATTACAGAGTGGTGGCATTATAGTCCCGGATGTATGTTTTCCTGAACACAACTAAATTGTGGTTGTATGGTGATTCTCTGTGTCATCATTGGCATCTTCAGAGATTTTGCTGTTGGGGAAACCAGACAAGCTTTATTTCTGGAGAGATTAAAATTGTTAATATGAACCTATGAGGGCCAAATATATGCCTTTGCTGGCTCTGCGTTACTAAATAATGTAAAAGTTCTCCTATATTTTTAACATTTCATAGTTATTTTATATCATCACAGGCTTCCAAAATTTCTGCCCTTGCCTCTTGTCTTTCAGTTTTTGATCTTGTTGTTTTCCTTTTATAGTCCAGTTTTGTTCATATTATAGAATTTTCTTAACACACATCTAAACATGTCCAAAAATATGGACCAAATATCCAAAAAAGCCATAAGCCATCCTCAATGTGTCCTTGGTTTTTTCCCTCTTCTCCTAAATAACAAAATGGATTATAATACAGAGCAAACTCATATATATTTTGTCATTTAATACACATTCATAAAAGTATCTGATTTATAAATGTGTTAAGAATTTTATCTGTATTACAGATAATTTTATAACTTCTATAGAAGGGTTGCCAAAGTTTAAAATTAATTTCAACATTGTGCTCTTTTAAACTATTAATAAAAGTTATGGTTGCAGAAAATATCTGATGAAAAAAAGGAAATATCACTGCATTCTTGAAATGACAGTCTCAACAAGTCATACGGGCACTAACTGAAGACAAAGAAGGGTGTGTCAAGAACATGATGCAAACAATCAAACAAGTCATATAGGCACTAACTGAAGACATAGAAGGGGTGTGTCAAGAACATGATGCAAACAATGCGGTCAACATACCCATAGTTTTAAAAATGAAGTTTCACAGAACAAGGCAGGCAAAGACAATAGAGAATTAAGATTCTACACATCTAGAAGCTTAGGAAGAGAAGAACAAGAGCAAACAGGCCAGCTTCAGAGGTTCCTTATATATAAAACAATAGATTATAACGAAGCAATGGGCCAGAACAATACAAATGGGTCAGCAGAGGAAAGAGCAGGTTTTGTCTGAAGCAAATACTTCCCTTATTTTCTAGGCTCTTTAGGAGTCAAAGCCCTAGCACCTTCAGGTGAAAATTAGTAGTCAGACAAAATTAATTTCCTCCTTTATAGGTTATCCTCTCACTCTTTCCAAAACTTGGCAACTTTTATTTTGGGGTCTAAGCCACTCACAGATGTTCAAAGGATGACTACATTGAGAATGAAATCATGTTATGTATATAGAACGTGGTCATGAACTGTCACAGGAACTTGGAAGACAACATGCAAAATAAGTGCCTGGTCTCTCTCTCTGCTGCTTACCCTTGGGTGGGGAACTATCATTAGTGGTGTATCATTAGCTAATATTTAGTTTATGATGTGTTGGGAATGAACAATTTATAAGCTTTACTATGTAATTATAGGGGATATGATAGGATTTATTCTGCTTAGAAATGTTACTCTGTCAAACCCCTGGAAGGGGAAATTCTTTGTACTTCTTATTGCCATCTGAAAGACCATGCCTAATTTTGTGTTTGAAAAATACATTCAGAGAAGAGATAGAGACAAATGATAACATTTAGGAATATGTGACTTTCCTCAATTGGATTAAGCCATAAATATATATATATATATATATTTAAAAATCTAAAGAAATATATATATATATATATATATATATTTCTTTACAGTTTTAAAAGTAACCTGCACAAACAACACAAGTAATCTTCTATTGTCTATTCAACACCAAATGTGAATTTAGATGCATATATAAACATATATACATATATTAATGCCTATCTCCTCAGTTTATAATATTCCATAATCCCATTTCAGATATACAAAATAAATAATAGCTCATTGAAGACAATAAATGCCTTAAGACATTAGAATTTAAGTCTCTCACAGAACTCATTTAGAAGAGGCCTGTACAAAGCCTCAAAACGTCATGGTTTCCAAGAGTTGTGAAATGCCTTATAGTTTATCCGGCTTTCAAATGAACAACCCATGAAGGCTGGTCAATGGCATGAAGCTCTAGGTCAGAAACATAGGCATTTGCTGGAGCAGTGGATTATGAATTCAATGTGGCTTTTCTAGCCAAAATCTCTAACTCACACCAAATGGCCTTTGCCTGCCTGGGTCTGGTAAGAAGGTGGGGAAAGATACTGATAGGACTCACCTGTGAGCATTTGTGAATAGGCTTCCCTGGAATGCCCTCCTGCTGTGTATAAAATGTACCCTCTTTGAAGCAGGAGAGGGATCTATTACAGGAGTTGAGAACCAAGATCCCTGTGTAGTGAACCTGGATCCAGAAGACAACTAGACCATCAGAGGAGCAGCAGCAGAACCAGGAGCCAGAGCATGGAACACAGTGACGGACTTCCCAAACCAGGGAGCGAGGCAAGCTGAGTGCATTTGTGCTGGAGACTGACTTGCAGAGTGAGGTGTCTCTGGGCACTTGATTCAGGTTGCTGACCTATGGAGCTAGAGCTGAGTGCCTTCAGTGTGAGGCTCACAGCTGAGTAGTATACCTCTTTGGACACTTACTTATTAGCAGACCTGTCAACGTTGTAGCATGTCCTGATAAACAACTCAATCCTGAGCATTTCTCTCTGGCATTACAACTTGTTAACTTCCCTAATAAACCCTGTAATCATAAAAGGTGTCAATGAGTTCTGATTAGCCATTGCGATGTGTATTAGAACCAAGAGAGATGAAACAGAAATCATTATTTCAGACAACTACTCCCAACCCAATAAGCAGTATTAAGTTCATGGTTGCATTGAGAACCCTTGTATCCAAGTCTCACGCAAACAATGAGACAAACCCAAGTGAATGCTACACATGCATACTTATGAATGGGATTCCATGGAATGCCCTTCATCACAGATGAGGCACTTTGAGTTTAGAAATCCTTAATTGTTTTAAAGAGGACTGCTAATATTTAATTTCTTGTTTTGGGAAGACATGATGCAGGATTTCAGCTCAACCAGTCAGCAAGGTCTCTGAGAATTGTCCACAGCAGTGGAGCATCTGCACAGCTTCAGGGAAATACATCATGTGCAATATTTTATTACTTAAGGTTCCTTGGCAAAAACTTTACCAATTGTACTGTGGTAAAATTTCCTTTTTATGTAATTCCAGTTTCTAGTTAATAAATGTAATGTCCTTGTATCTCCCTTTCTTTTGTTAATAATTGGGGTGATTGATGAAGTTCTGAACCAAGGCCACATAGCCCATAGCACCAGGGTACACAGTGATTTATATATTCCAGATCCATTAATCAAAGTACTTAAACTTATTATCAAGTAAGAATATTCAACTTCACAAAGCAGAAAGTGTTAGCTTCATTAGTTTGGTCTACATAGTATCTCAAAATGCAATATAAGAAATCATATGTTAGCTATTATTTCTTAAAACTAGCCGTATATTAACTGTTATCTCTTCCCCAGTCTGCTCCTTGCTTCTGTGTTTGTTGTCTTCCTCTGTCCATTTGAATTGCAAAGCTCATCTAGAGAAAGATACTGCAAAAGTATACTTACCAAAATAATGTTGATTCATTCACTGGGGGCGGGGGAGGGGGAGATGCTAAACACATACCTGGTGTTAAATAGTCAACTCAGTAAATGATTACTTGGGTTTTTCATGCAAATTACTTTTAAGACTAGAAAGAATCTGAGATATTGCCCTGACTGCAAACTACCAAGTTAGTGAGCCAGTTCCATGAAGCTAACTGAAAACATGGAGATCTCTGGATTGGTGACAATGGGCTTTATTAACCACAACCAAGAAGGCAGCATGAGCTTCAGGGTAGTATTGGTCACCGTCCTCCCCAATTCCAATGGGGGTGACAGCGAGCAGACCACCTGAATTTCTGTACACATTAGGTTTGTATCACATTTAAGAAATCCCAGACTTAGGGGACGCAATCTTTTTCAATGAGTCTGCAAGGAAATGTGCCCAAAGTTTTTCCCACAGAAATATAGTTGTACATTACTTCAGAGTAAAAAATTCTTCCCCAGGCTCCAGAGAAAGATACTATAGTTATATTCCAAAGTTGTTTTTTTTCCCAAAGTTGTTTCCTTGGATGCAATACTTCCACTTGTAAGATATGCAGAAATATGAGAGACGGGTGGTGGTGGGGTGAAAATTCTTAATATGGCTCTTCTACTCAAGTCCCTAGAACCCACTGAATGACTAGCTGGGACTACACAAAGAATATTGCCAAAAGGAAAAACAAATTTGTCTTGGAAAAAGTAGGGCCAACATGTTCCTTAAAGGCCAGGAAAATGAGACTTTATCTTACATACTTTGGACAGAGAGACACGTCCCTGGAGAAGACCTCATGCTTGGTAAAGTAAAAGGAGAGGCAGAGGAAAGGAGGCAGACCCTCAAGGAGATGGATTGGCACAGTGGCTGAAGCAATGGCTCAAGCAGAGACAATGGTGAGGATGATACAGCCCAGGGCACTGTTTCATTCTGCTGTGCATGAGGTCACTGTGGATTAGAATGGACTCAATGGCACCTAACAACAACAACAACTGCACATAGGGCATGTGTAACTCTAATAGAGGGAGCTGCTCAGTTTCTTTAGCACCCTCCTGGCTATACGGACGAGTCATTCAAGCAGCAGCAGCGGAGAGAGAGGAAGCATAGCACCATTGGAAAAGCGTGGTCCAGATTTCTGTGGCAGACGCTGAGACCAGAGACATCAGAGACAGTGGCACAGAGCCACGGGACAGAGAAAGAGGGGCACGAAACCAGGGCACTTGGAGGCAGAAGGACAGGCGGATTCCAACTCTGGGAAGGAAGGCAGTCAGGGGACGACATGGCTAAGAGGCTGGGGACCTGAAACAGACTTTGATGCTGGCTAAAGAGAGAAGCCATTGTAGACGAATGACTGTGTTTTTCTGTTTATTGACCCTGACATATGTCAGCCTATTAACTTCCCTCATAAAATTCCATAATTATGAGTAGTGTCTGTGAATTCTGTGTGGCCACTGCAAATAATTATCAAACCCAGCATGGAAACAGAATGCTAGGGGAGATTTGGTTTGTATCAAAACAGGAAATGAAGAAGGGAGCGTGGGCACATGTCTGACCCCTGCCAGATGGCAATAGGGAAGCCAGAGAAGGTCATCCTGGCCCTCTATGCCATTTCCTGCACACATTGAGATTTGTCTCCAAACATTTATTGAAATAATTTAGATATGACTTGAGATGAACATTATCTAAGTTGTTATGTTCAATATCCTACTAATGGTGCATCCTCATTGCTAAAATAAATAACAGACAGAAACAAGTAGCATAGGAATATGTTCCCTGTAGGACTCCCAATATATTTTTAAGTCTCATTGCATTGATCACATATGATTAAATATAAATTTTCATTCTATAATTATGATTTGGTAAAAATATCTAACTGGCAAAATTTAAACCTCAGATAAACAAAATTAGAAAAATTATATTTGTTGCTAACAGCCTGAAATATATACTCTTTAGAAAATGACAACATATAGTCTTTAGAATTATCCCTAGAAAGCAAATGTATATTATACAACATATTGGCTATAATTAAATTTCATATAGAAAAGCAGCTCCCCCATGCACCCTTAATAATTCATAAATTATTATTGTATCATATTATACTGTCCGGCATCTCCCTATCTTTTATCTGTCCCTGTGCACATGCTCCAGCCTAGACCGCAGTGAAAGGCAGGACTAGGGTCATGATAGTGGGGAGTGAGGAGGCCTCAAAGAAACAGAGGAATAAGCCTGAGTATAGCTTGGAGTATTTCATTCAGTACCATTGGTAATTGAGCTTCCTCCTGAATAACTGAAAGTTAACCAATTCTTTTTAGTGCATGACTCTGTATTTCTTCCATCATGTCTTGATGCTTCCTAATTTCTTTAATATTTTGCCATTCAAGACTCCACTTTCCAGTTCTTACAGTTTGAGATTTGTGGAGTGTTTTCTACTCTTGAATTTCTAGCCCCTGGTCTTTGTACATTATCCTCTTTATTTTTTGAGCCCCCATTTGAAATATTTTGGTCAGCTCTTATACTTTACAGTGTCTTCAATTTTTTTAATATCTCTAATTTCTAGAGCTAATTTCAGAGTATCTTCTGATACTTATTTGGTCTATTTTTTTCCTCTCTTTTCAATAAACTTTGGGGCTATTAAAGTTTGATTCCTTAGTGTCTTTCCAGAACTCACTTGGTCTTCTGTCATCATCATTGAGTATGCCAAATGTACACTCAATATGGTTTCTAAGTTTAGATGGGATACACTCTGTAATATTTTGAATATTCAACTTGAACTTGAGCTTTCACATGAGCAATTCAGGATCTGCTCATGGCATGTCTGACAGATGATCTTAGCCTCTCCGCTTGTTTCCAAAGATATACTCAATTTGATTTCTGGGTTTTCCATCCAACAAGATTTATATGTACAGTTACTGTTACTGCTATTAAAATTGGTATTTGCAATGAATAAGTGGTTAGTCTTGAAAAAATGTACCATTTGATCTCCAGTGTTGATTCTATCACTGAGGCCATATTTCTTTATTGCTGATCCTTCTTCTCTGTTTCCAATATTTATATTCCAATCATCCATGCAATGCAATTATCATTGCATGTTTCAGCAATTTTATCCTGCAGAAGTTGGTAAGAATTTGTCAGCTTCCTCATCTTCAGCCGTAGTAGTAGGTGAATAAATTTGAATAGCCATATTAACTGGTCTCCCTTTTAAGAGTGTAGCTATTATCCTCTCATTGACAACATTGTATTTTAAGATAGATCTTGAAATGTGATGCTATTCCTCTTCAATATCTCATTCCTAACTCAGACAGTATGATCTTTCCATTCAAAATTGCTAATACCTGCTTGTTTAAGCAGGCTAATGCCCAGAATATCAAACTTTACAAGTTCTATTTCAATTTTGAAGATTTACAATTTTCCTAGATTCATAGTTCACACATTCATGTTCTAATTATCACTGGATGTTTGCTGTTTCTTCTCATTTTGAGTTTTAGGAGAAAACAAGAACCCAACCTCAAATATAATTTAGGGGAATGACCAACACCGAGATACAAATACATCATTCGGATGAGGGAGGCCAGTAGCAAGAGGTCACAATGGCATCTGAGTTTTCCACCAGGAAGCTAGTTAAATCAAAGACAGAACAAAGAGAGCTGCCACAGACTCATGGTTGATGACAGATCGATACATCACCGGTTACAGGTGGAAATCCAGAAGTGGGAACAGGGCCATGTTTGGGACACATACATTATGTTAAGTAGAAGAGCTTACATGATTAGCCCAGGTTCTTCCACCCAAGGCAGTCTGGACGTGAACGGCAGGGCATGACTCATGGTTATGAGGCACCAAATTGTGTCCATCAAGGACAAAGCCAGGCAAGTCCCGAAGAGAGACTATTCCTCCCTGGGCAAACTGGAGAAAGCACTCTTAGTTCAAGATTCTCTATTAGTTAATGATCACAGGAATTAAATGAAAGTTTAATCTACTTGAGAACTCTGAAAATGGATTTTTATGTTTTCACGGTTATTCATAGCCTCCTGCAAACAGGTGCTCAGAATTTAAGCTCTAATACACACATTAGCAAATGAAGTTCATTTGAAATCTGTGCTCCATTCACATTGTGAAGATTGACTTTATTTTGAGGAGGCATCCTCTTCCCAGGCACAGTTTGAGTATTTCCCACGTGGGATGTCATCTTCTGGTACTGCGCAGACAGTGCTCTACTGCTGTCCTTAAGGGTTTCAGTGGCTAATTTTTTCAGAAGTGCATCACCGGGTCCTTGTTCCCTTCCTCAGTCTGGAGACTACACTGAAATGTATTAGCATAGATGACCAGGAGGGCATTTGAAATAACTTCCAGCATCTCAGCATCACTCAAGCACCAGTGGTGGACGATCAGCGCATTACACCTCAAATAATGGTATATTGTAATCAATATCCAGATAATCTGTCCAACAACAAGAACTGAAAAATGAGCTCAAATGGTATCTAGGCATAGAGATCTGAAATGTCTATGCAATAAACATACACAAACACGCAAAGCAGTACACACATGTTGTTCTGCATATACTTTCAACACAGGTGGTTTCCAAGGTTACAACAAAATGGAAACATCAAATAGTAACAGAGGAAAGTACAGTGCAATGCAGAATAACAACCACTGCAATTGAAATAAAAATAGGCCAATAAGCATATGAAAGGGTTCACCATCAGTAACTGTCAGGCAATGCGAATCTAAGCCATAATGAAATATTTTATACCTACTTGAATAGCTATAATTAAATGTACAATAACATATCTTGTTGATGATATGGAAAAATTCTAACCCTCATACACTGCTGTTGGTAATGCAAAATCGTACAGCCATGCTGTAAGTTCATGGCCCAGAAATGTACCTTCTAAGTATACACCCAAGATAAATGAAAACATGTTCACATAAAAATCTGCGTGTAAGTTTATAGTCTCATTACTCAAAGTAGCTTACAAATGGGAAAAACAAATAAGCACCATCTGCTGAATGAGAAAACAGAATATAGTGTGCATGCACTGGAATATTACTTAGCAATTAAAGGAAGTGTTGTTCCATGCTATAGCATGACTAAACCTTGTAAACGTTCTGCTATCTGGAAGAAGTCGAACACAGATGGTCTCATATGCTATGATTCCACATATATGATGTAAACAAAATAGGAAAATCCATAGACTAAGTAGATTTCTGATTTCATAACTCTGTGGCACATGAGGGTTAAAGAATAAATAAAAGATGAGTGCTAAGAGTTTCTCATTGGGTGTTAATAATCTAAAATTCATTGTGGCATTAGGTGAACAACTCTAAATATACCAAAATCATTTAATTGTGTACTTCACTTAATTTTTAAACTGTTTTATTGGCATATATTCACATGTAGTACAATTCAATTGTTCAATCCTATTAATAACAGTTGTACAATCATCTCCATAATCAATTTTAGAACATTTACTTCTTTCCTATACTTACTGTCATTAGCTCCCCACTTTCCATAACCTTCCCCTCTAAACTCCCCCAAGAAACCATCAATATAATCACTGCCTCTCTATAGCTATACCCATCCTGGATTTCATATACAGAAAAACTTAGAAACAAAATACAGAAAAACAAAACAAAAATCCCACCGTACTGTGTACACTACACTAGCAAGGCTATTTACATCTCTGGTCTATCTATGGCAGAGGGATTCACAGGGGAATTAATCCATGTGTGGACCCTGTGAATGGATTTTGGGTTCCCACTGTCATCCATAGCCTTCCAAAATTGGATGTTCGCAATTTAAGTTCTGATACTATTCTCTCCTTTGTGTTCGGATTTTATCACTTGCAATCCTTGGATCACATAGGTTGATGTGCTTCTTCCGTATGGGCCCAGTTGATCACTCACTCAGATGGCTGCTTGTTAAAAACAAGTCTTTAAGAGCCCAGATGTTATTCTTTCTAATAGCTGGGAACTACCTAGTTGTTGTTTTTTTTTGCCACACTGCTGTAGGACCTATATCTTCAGTGATCTCTTCATGAAGGCAAGCAGGTCCATGTAATAAAAACGAATTGTTTCTAGACCGGGCCTAGAATTGTGAGCCTCAAATCCATGAATATATTTATGATTTATCCACTGTGTCTGATAAAGTAGAAGCACCCCAATAAACTAGCTTGTGTGTTTGTTTAAAGGGAGAGTTCAGTAAGTCTCTTCTCTTGCAGAGTTGCTGGTGGGTTTGAACCACTGACCTTTCAATTGGCAACCGAGTGCTGAACCACTGAGCCAACAGGGCTCCTTACCCCTTCTATAAACTATAATATTTTTCCTTTAAAAATCTCATTTTTAAAAGTTAGTTACAGAGGAAACATTAACAATTTCCCTCATAGAATATAAGTAGGTTCCAAGAACTAATAAAATACAGTAGAACCCCAGCCCTCGACGCTAATCCATTCTAGAAGGAGCATCAAAAGTTCGGAATCAATTTTTCCCATAAGAAATAATTGAAAATGGATTAATCCATTCTGAACCACCAAGTTTTCCCCCTAACCTTGCCTTTTTACACAAAACATTACACAGAAATTTCAAAGTAATTAATTCAGAGTTTTAAATAATATAATTTAAATAAGAAACAGCATTAAACAGTTTTTAACAACTATAGTATAGCCCATACCTTGAGATGGAGGAGGATCTGGATCTGTGGACACGGATGTGGAGAGGAGGGGTGGAGAGAGAGAGTCATTGTTCCGGAAGGGGAATCCCCTTCCATCAAATCAACTGGTAGCTGCTGTTCAGGAGTTTTTTTCCCTTCTTTGCCTTTGTTCACGAGGACCTGGCGGGTTTTCTCTAAAAACAAACAAACAAACCTTTCTAAAGTAGGTTTGCTGTTAACGTTTCCTTCACTGTTTTCTAGAAAGTTTTACTGAATTATCATCAACAATATCAATAACACGGTTAACCAGTTCCTTATCATGATGATTCTTTCCAAAAAATTCTTTCTTAGGATACATGTTTTTCATCTAAAAACAATACAAAAAGCCACACAATAAAACTAAGAAATTTATAGGAAAACGCTTGGAACACAGCCGCAAAAGGTTAAACCACGCCTACTAAAAACGCCAACTACGCCGAGTGACTGAAACACGAACTGCTTTTGTTAACAAAAATCACGTGTGTCAGGTCAGATTTTGATGTTTTGTTCGAGCTCCCATGCAAAATTTTCTCGATGTTTTGCGTCAAAATCCAATTATGTCGAGTACTGATGTGGTTGAGTGCCGGGGTTCTACTGCATCTTATAAATCACAATGTTCAACTATCAGTAAGAGAGGTGGGGAAATGAGGAAAAGAAAAAAGATTAGAAGAAAAGAAAAGTAATGAAAGAATGAGATTTTTTAAAAGGAAAATATTTGACATGGGTAGCAAGTATAATTTGCAAATTTGCAAACATGTCTGTTTGTCTTCTTTGATTCTTCACAGAAAGAATGTCTCTGGATATAATAAAGAGAGTGGACTAACATTCTGTTTTGAGAAACTGAAGTCATTTCTAGCCAATATAAGTTGTCATTTTTCCATTCTAGCTTATCTTCATTCCTGTCTATTTTCAATTACTACAAGTAAATTATACCGTGTTAGCAATACTAACCTAGCAATTGCTGCAACACAAAGTATTTATGTGGACCCTCATGAGCTCTCTCCTTCAGCTGTGTTACTCAGCTTTCCGCTGGTAGCCCTTCAACTGATTGTAATGGAGCAGCTGACATAGTTACTCTATTAAAATTCAGAGTGGAGTGAGGATCTGCTGTTTCCAATGGTTTGCGTTATTCAAAGATTGGAGGAAAAGTACACTCTCTAGGTAAGATTGAGTAAGAATATATATATTCCTGAACATCTTTGGAGAATAATAACACACGAACACAAAGACAGCGATTTAAAACATAAAGATCTCAAAGGATGGATGTAGCCTTCCAAGCTAACCAGGTTGCTGTTCTTCAAGCCAAGGCATGATCTAAAAAGGTTTGAGTCTGAGTGGGCTAATAGTATGCAACAAGTATGTTAAATCTGGAAGTGTACTGGGCACTTTTCTAGACTTTAAGGATTAATACCAAACAAAAGACAAACTTTAATTCTGATAGGGACAAGGACATTAAACAAATAAAAATGCATCATGCCAAGTATGAAGAGCTAAAGCTAGCAAAGGAGAGCTGGCACGAGAGACTGTTGTGTGCCTGCTAAGGAAGACAAGGTGGTTTACAGAAGCTCCTGGCAAGGGCTTTCCTAGAGCAAAACAATTTTATGGAGACAAATGCCCTAGTCAATGGAAAGTGCAAATTCAAATTCCCTGAATCAGAAACAATAGATCATTTCAACCACAGCAAGAATGTCAGTGTTGGAACAAAGCCCTCTGGTGTAAGTGCTGTTGGGCAAGCAGGGAGATGGACCCCTGAAAGAAAAGGAGAATGGACCAGTGGTTTTATCACAGCCTGCTCACAATTTAACAGAGGGCCAGGACAATAATTAGACATGGGCTCCTTTTTGTTTTTTTATTTTTGTTCTCTTTTATTTTCTTTCTCTTTCTTAGTATAATCAATCCTAAGGATACCAAACCGGTACCGAAGGTTGGGGCCTGGGGATGGGGGACATGGGAGAGAAGAAGGCTTAGGGAGGGGAGCAATAAACCAATAGCATCAGGGACAGGGGAATAGCAAGGAATCTAAAAGTGATGCAGATGGGCCGTGGATAGCATTCCTGGTTGTGTTTGATCAATTGAAATGTATCCAAAAGGAATTACTGAGAGACAATGATGGGTAATTATGATAGTGGGGCAGGAGGAAAGAAAAAGAAGAAAGTAAAAAGTATACATATAGGTATAAATATAATATGTAAATATATAAATATAGGTGTATTTGTATATATTTGTATATATAGATACAATAAGGAAGTAGATGGACTTTTGACCGCTCCTTAAATCTTACTCAATACAAGAACAGTTTGTTCTAATAATGTGGCAGTGTATGATATTCACCTTCCCAACATGATCGCTGAAGACAAAATGGGTACATAAGCAAATATGGTGAAGAAAGCTGATGGTGCCAGGCTATTAAAAGATATAGTGTCTGGGGTCTTAAAGACTTGAAGTTAATAAACAAGTGGACATCTAGCAGGGAAGCAAAAAAGTCCACATGGAAGAATCATACCACCCTGTGTGATCCAAAGGTGTCCATGGGAATAGGTATCAGAAGTTCAAAAACAAGCAACCAAATTGACGTGAAGAAGCATAGACAAAGTGGAAACCCAAAAACGACCTGTAAGGGCCACATGGAAAGGATGATATATCCAGGGTGCAGTATAGCACTGTTGAAACACATAACTCCTCTCTAGTTCTTTAATATTTCCTCCCTCTATTATTATGGGCTTAGTTTTACCTCATTAATCCTGTTAGACCTGCATATGTTCATGTGTATAATTAAGATTTTTTTGATGCATGAAATCCAAGATAGATAAACCCTTCAGGAATTGTAATGGGAGTAATGATTCCCGGAGGGTACAGAGAGGGGATGGGTGGAGACTGATAGCAATGATAACCCCACTTGAGGGGAATGAATAACAGAATGGAGTGAACAGATACATTGGATCATGTAAGACATGGGGAATAAAGAATAGCAATAATAATATTTAATATAATAACAAGGGTCCTTGAGAGGGAGGGTGGGGATGAAGAGGAGCTGATACCAAAGAGTGCAAGAAGAAAGAAAATGTTTTGAAAATGATGGTGGCAAGAATTATACTATCATACTTGATCTAATTGAACTATGGATTGTTATAATATCTGTAGAGTGCCCAATAAAATGGAAAGAATAAAAAGAACAAAGCCCACAAAGGAGAAAATATTTGGAGATGAAATCAGTAGTGAGGGAGCCATCTGAGCCCAGGAGGAGGTTATTGGATTCTAAGATGAAGGCCTAAATATGATGAGAAATTCCTTAAGAAATGGTTTAGAGTAGAGCTTCTACAAACTGGTTATATGTTTGTGGACAACAAGAGAGGGTAGATAGTTAGATGGACATCTCAGCAAGAGGGAGAGTGACATGGATTAGGATGGACAAATACATGGCATTTGCCACAACTATTTTCATCATGGAATTTCACCAAACCTGGCTCAAGAATACATGTCTGTTTTCCTCAAAATAAGCCAAGAAGTTGGATCTTGTGTATGAGCCTGGAACACCTGAGAAGGAAATGAACCTGAAATGACATCTGTATCCCAACAATGTCTGCAGGTGGAGTAACTGCTATCACTTGCACTAAAACCCAGCTTCCATGCTGACTCTCATTCTATACTAATTGGTAAAGGTTTTTAATATCACTCATATTGTTATTGCTGTTGTAACTAGTTGGTATCAATTAGGTGCCACCATGATGACAACATGCCCAATGATATTGGAGTTCTGTGATCCATAGAGTCTTCACAGGCTGACTTTTGGCTTTTATCCATACTCTGTCTTAATATAAGATCTACTAAAACATATTTGGTATAATATTCACATGTAAGCCTCCACTAACAGGAGGATGGTTACAGCCAATGAGGTATATTGTTTGAGAGTCAATCACACCGTACTGCCAATATAATCAGCATTATCGCATGTAAAATTATGCAACTCCACAGATAAATTCACAATAGCTTCTTGATAATTGGAAGCTACTCTGTCGTGCTAAGGGATAAGCACTGGGCCGTGACCCCACTAACCTCTACTTGGGAGAAAGATGGGTAGCATCTGTCTTTGAGTAGCAGCCCA
Organism: Echinops telfairi; assembly: GCF_000313985.2. Classification (NCBI taxonomy): domain Eukaryota; kingdom Metazoa; phylum Chordata; class Mammalia; order Afrosoricida; family Tenrecidae; genus Echinops; species Echinops telfairi. The sequence goes on along the minus strand of NW_022103898.1, from coordinate 42,270,632 downwards.
CACGTAGAAATAGCACACCACTAGGGCTTCTTATAAAGATGTGATGGTGGAGGTGGTGGTGTTAGGTGCCATCAAGTCAGTTCTGACCCAGGATAACCCTGTGCACAACAGCACAAAACACTGCCCAGTTCTGTGCCACCCTCACACTCATTCCGGTGCTTGAGTACATTGTTGAAGCCAAGTTGACAATCCATATTATTGAGGGCCTTTCTCTTTTTTGCTACCCCTCACTTTTTGAAGCAAGAAGTCCTTGTCCAGGGATTTGTCCGAAGTATGTAAGATGAAGTCTTGCCATATTTGCCTCTAAGGAGCACTCTGGCCATACTTCTTCCAACACAGATCCGTTTGTCCTTTTAGCAGTCTATGGTACTTTCAGTATTTTTCTCCAGCCCCACTATTCAAATGCATTTATTGTTCTTCTGTGTTACTTATTCAATGTCTGACTTTTACATGCAAATGACACAATTGAAAATACCATGGCTTGGTCAGGCACATCTTAGTCCTGAAAGGGATCAACACTTCAAAGAGCTTCTCTTGAGTGTTGTTTCCATGAGCATTGACTATGGATGCAAGCAAGACAAAAGCCTTGAGAATTTCAATCTTTTCTTCATTTATCATGTTACCTGTTGGTCTGCTTGTGTGGACCTTGATCTTTACATCGAATTGTAGTCCATGGAGGCTGCAGTCCTGATATTCATCAGCAGGTGCTTCATATCCTCACTGTCAGCAAGCAAGGTCGTGTATTTACATAACGAGATACAGAGTCTGAAATTCCAAGAAGCCTTTCAACTCTGTCCTATCGGGTAACTATGAGTCAGAATTAATTCTATATCAATGGATTAAAAAGACAAATATTTATTCTTCAGCTTTGTACACTGGCTTCTTTATAGTCTGTCCCTGTGGTCCCTAATTAAACATTTCAAAACGTCATCTAGATCCAGTACTCTTCCAAAAGTTCAATTACTTTTCTCATGATCTTCTCTCCTCACTAAATTCATTATCTCCCTGTTTCCCCTTATGTATATGATTTAGTCACATTGAAAAGGATATTGTTCCTCAAACCAAGCATGGGCTAGTCTCAATCTTTATAAAAATTGAAACCTGGGGCCTCAACAATCCCTGTTCTCTCTCCTTGGGAAGTTTTTCTCCAAAACATTTGGCTATTATGGTCTCATATCACATCTTTTCAGAGATGTTAGTGGATGCTGTTACAGTACACTCACATCCCCCTGATGCCTGGTGCATTCACCAGGGCTGAATGCTTTGTATTCACTGAATTAGAATTCCCAACTTCCCTGTTTTCTCCCAAGAATTGCTTGCAGCCAACAGAGGAAGTATCCCCTCAGGCCATAACATCCCGTAACAGCTGGGGATTGCTGCCAGACCCTGCCTCAAACGGGAATACAATCTGCAAGTCGAGTTTATTTATGCTCTGCTTCTAATTTCCACCCACAAGCCTTCAGTTGAATTTCTCTTCTAACATCATCCTGCTTCCTTGATTTCCTTCTCCTGAGAACCCCTTCCCCTCCCATGAAGAAAGTCTAGAGCAATCACCGCCATTCCAGGCTCTACTTGTAGAAACTAAGCTAACTGAGGTTCCCCTCAGATATGCTTATTACTGTCATAAACAGTATGTTTATTCTTGTTTTAAAAATTAAAGTTAATAGGACATTTGTCGATTGTTCCTTATGTTGTGCAGCCATTCCCAGAATCCCCTGTGGGGGGTTCCATCTCCATAAACCAAAACAGTAGACCAGCAAGGTGGTTTGTGCAATTCCTCGGTCCTGGGCTTCGCATGAGAAAGAATTCACGCCAAACACTAGTTTGTGATCCTAGTGATGTGTTGGTTTTTTTTAAATCATTTTATTGGGGGCTCATACAACTCTTATCACAATCCATACATACATCAATTGTGTAAAACACATTTGTACATTCGTTGCCCTCATCATTCTCAAAACATTTGCTCTCCACATAAGCCCCTGGAATCAGCTCCTCATTTCCCCCCCTCCCTCCCCGCTTCACACTCCCTCATGAACTCTTGATAATTTATAAATTATTATTATTTTGTCATGTCTTACACTGTCCAACGTCTCCCTTCACCTACCTTTCAGTTGTCCATCCCCCAGGGAGGAGATTATATGTAGTTCCCTATAATCCTGTAATCAGTTCCCCCTTTCCACTCCACCTTCCCTCCACCCTCCTGGTATCGCCACTCTCACCACTGGTCCTGAAGGGATCATCTGTCCTGGATTCCCTGTGTTTCCAGTTCCTATCTGTATCAGTGTACATCCTCTGGTCTAGCCAGATTTGTAAGGTAGAATTGGGATCATGATAGTGAGGGGGGGCAGGGAGGAAATATTTAGGAACTAGAGGAAAGTTGTGTGTTTCAACATTGCAATACTGCACCCTGACTGTCTCGTTTCCTCCCCTTGACCCTTCCTTAAGGGGATGTCCAGTTGCCTACAGATGGGCTTTGGGTCCCCACTCTGCACTCCCTCCTCATTCACAATGATATGATTTTTTGTTCTTTGATGCCTGAGACCTGATCGCTTCGACACCTTGTGATCACACAGACTGTTGTGCTCCTTCTATGTGGGCTTTGTTCCTTCTGAGCTAGGTGGCTGCTTGTTTATCTTCAGGACTTTAAGACCCCAGATGCTATATCTTTTGATAGCTGGGCACCATCAACTTTCTTCACCACATTTGCTTATGCACCCATTTGTCTTCAGTGATCCTATTGGGGAGGTGGCACACAATGATATGATTTTTTGGTTCGTTGATGCCTGATAACTGATCCCTTTGGTACCTCATGATCACGAAGGCTGGTGTGCTTATTCCATGTGGGCTTTGTTGCTTCTGAGCTAGATGGCCACTTGTTTATCTTCAAACCTTTAAGATTCCAGATGCTATATCTTTTGATAGCCGGACACCATCAGCTTTCTTCACTACATTTGCTTATGCACTCGCTTTGTCTTTAGCAATTGTGTTGGGAAGGTGAGCACCATGGAATGCCAGTTCAATAGAACAAAGTATTCATGCATTGAGGGAGTACTTGAGTGGAGGCCCAACGTCCACCTGCTACCTTAATACTGAACCTATACATATATGAACATAGATCTATTTCCCCATCCTCATATATAAATATATTAACCTATGTACATGCCTTTATTTAGACCTCTATAAATGCCCTTTGCCTCCCAGCTCTTTTCTCTATTTCATTTGACTTTCCTCTTGTCCCACTATCATGTTCAGCCTTCATTGGGGTTTCTGCAATTCCTCTCAGTTACATTACCCTTGGTCATGCCCTACCAGGCCTCCTATACCCTCCTCACCACCGATTTGGATCACTTGTTGTTCCCTTGTCCCTGGATTTGTTAACACCACTTCCTTTACCCTCACCTCCCTGTCTCCCATGTTCCCCCAGAACTGTCAGTCAAGTTGATTTCTCCTCCAGATTATTCATCCAGCCTATTTTATTTAGACAGACCTGCAGAGATAAGAACATGCACAAAAACAAGACAGAGAAAAACAAAGCAACAAAAGAAAACAAAACAACAGCAACAAGCCAATGACAAAATAACAACAAGAACAGCAAAGAAAAGCTTGTAGTTAGTTCCTAGTCTGTTGGCCTTTAGAAATGTTTTCTGGTTGAGTCTATGGGTACGCCAAGCCCTGGCCCCAAAGTCCATTTTTGGTATTCCCTGGGGACTTCGTTGTTCTGTTCCTCTTGCTGTTCTATTGCAAGCCCTTAGTGTTTTGTCTCCGTGTGGTGAGATCAGATAGGGCGGAATTTCCACACTTTGTCTCCATTGTTGTCCCCCATAGGCTATGGGTCAGTGAGGGATATTGTGTCTCATAGTGGGACCAGCCATATGGTCTTCTCTGTGGATTGGCTGCTCTGAGCGGGAATATGGTCGTCAAGGCTTGGTGGGCCAGGATGTGCTCCACTCTCTCTTCCTCCCCCTTCATTTGCTCCTGTGTGCTCTGATCAGACATGTCCCTCTCCCTGAGCTGCAGCTTCAGTGCTGTCCTCTGAAATAAATTCTTCTGGGGAGATGGACAGGTGTCCATGTGACTGGGATTTGGGCCGGCCCCTCAGACCTCTCCACTGGTTCCCCAGACCGAAGTCTAAGGTTTTACACAGGCCCCCTCAGGGCACTTCATACCCACAAGTGGCAACCTGAGACCAGAGAAACCACAGAAAGGCCAAGGAGCAGCTGGAAAAGAGGGTGGTCTCCCATTTCCGGCCCTTTGGGGCCATTGATTCAGAGGTGTGGATGATGGTGCTGTTTGACCCCATTGGCTGAATTAAGCCCACCTGGCCTAGATTGGGACCCACCCAGGTGTACCACCCACCTCCGTGTATGCTCCTTCCTGGCTCAGAGCCTGAATTTAGAGCATGCCCTTTATCCTTTATCGGCTTCCAACTTCCTGTAGGGGGAACCTTGGCATGGATAGGGACAACCCCCCTGTCTGCCTCTAGCTAACTAACAGTTTCTCTCTTTCCTCGTCTCTTCTGTACCTGGAAACCACTTTAACTCTGATCTCTACAGAGTGTTAAATTCATTTTTTGTTCATTCTCTTTTTATTCCAATATAAGCTAAACTAAAATTGTTAAAGAGCAGAGATGTCACTTTGAGGACCAGGGTGGGCCTGGCCCAAACCATTGTATTTTTCAAATCAACTAATATGCATGTGAAAGCAGGGCAGTGAATAAGACTTCAGAATATTGAGTACATTTGATTTATGGTGTTGTTGAAGAATATTGAAAGTATTGTGAATTACCAAAAACACAAACAACTCTGTCTTAAGAGAAGTTGTGTCAGTCTGGGTGGACTAGAGAAACAAATTCTTAGAGACACTCATATGTGTATAAGAAAGAGCTTTATATATAAGAGCAGTTGAATATTGAGAAAACATTCCAACCCAGTCTGGAACAAGTCCGATATTAGCCCATATGTCCAATACCAATCTATAAAGTCCTCTTCAGATTCATGAAACACATGCAATGATGCTGAATGCAGGAAGATCACAGGCCAGTGGGTGGGAAGTCTTATGGATCCAGTGGCGTTGTTAGCATCTCAGTGCTGACAAGGGTCTCCCCTTGGTTCCTCCAGCTCAGGGCACTACTGTAGTTTCATGTGTCTTCTCCTTAGGGATGTCCCCCAGGGATCAGGGAGAGAGTGTGTCTCCTGCCTCCAAGGAGGAATCCTGGTGTTCCCAGAATCCTCAGGAGAAGGCCATGCCCACACAGAGGATTCATTGGCTGCGATCTGATTGACAGACTAGACTCCACCCCTTCACTCTTAATCCTCTCAAGTGATAAACGATTATATAACTACCACAGAAGTACAGACAGAATGCTCCCTAGTAGTAAAAATGACAAAAACTTTGTCTCGTGCTTTGAGCATGTTGTCAGGAGAGACCAGCTAGTCCCTGAAAAGGACATCATGCTTGGAAAAGTAAAATGTTAATGAAAACAAGGAAGATTTCAATGAGATGGATTGACATAGTGGATGCAATGAGTTCAACAATAATTTTGAGGACAGCACAGGACTAGGAAGTGCTGCCTTTTGTTATGGAAGGGTCCCTTGAGTTAGAGATCACTCAATCACACCTCCAGCCCTAACAACAAGGACAGAAACCTTTGTCCCCTGCTATAGTTTAAGTCTACAAAACTATATAACTCATAGGGGCTACTCAACAAATGTACATTGCCGAATGCACGACTGAATGGACTAGGATGTCATTTTATTTTATCATTACCTTGAAAATGATTTCTATTCTTGGAAATATTTGGAATCAATAGCCGAGATCAATCTCACCTTCAATACAGATCTATTCTCTTAGGAATCATATATTCTACGTTCTTTCAAACTCTCTCAACACCATAATGCTGATTATTAAATAATAGTTGTCACTTAAACTTAATTTGCTCATTATGACAGATTTTTGTGTCAGTTCAGCTAGGCCAGGATTCTTGATTGTTTGACAGTTAAGACCTAATAATAACCCAGGATGCGACTTAACACAATGTAATTCACTCCACAGTGGGTTCTGCTATGAACAGCCAATCAATGGTAAAGGATTAAAGTGATCTGCAACATCCTTACTCAGGTTACCACTCTTAATGCAATTAAGAGGTAGTTTCCTCTCAGATGTAGCCCATTTCCAATACAAATGGAATCTGTGGGAAAGTTGTTCCACAGATTACTTGTTTTCTGCTGAGTCTGGATCCAGTGCCTGGCTGACAGACCTTCATTTGGGCCTAGGGCCAGCCAATTATCTGCCAATCGTGGGAATGAGCAGCAGTCACCTGGCCTATCATCTTGGGATTTATTTTTCTCTACAGCCTTCTGAGATCTTAGGTTCATCAGTCCCTGAAGCTATGCAGCTCAGAAGATGCTCCCAGATTGAAACCTTAATATATACATAGCAGATAATTTGGCTGGCCTTATATATATATAAGCTTCGCTGGTTTTGCTTCTCTAGAGACCCATCCTATAACACTTGGCAAAGCCCTCCCAACTCTTGCAGACTTTAAAATTAGAATCATAAGCCTTTTAAATAGTGATAGTCACTCAAATATCCTTCTGGATTTAATTACGTAATCCTTACTTCTTAAGTAGGAATTTATTTTTGGATCATCAATATTTTAAATCAAAACCACAATCGAATTAAAAATATAAAACAAAAAAATATTAAAAATATAAAACAAAAAATATATAGGCAACTCATTAAATGAAGGAAATAACATTATAACCAAGGTACCTAGGGAGTACAGATGGTTTGCACTCAACTACTAACTTAAACGTTGGCAATTTCAACACACCAAACATATTGTGGGGCCGTAGATGAAAAAAACCCTGGTGATCTGCTTCTACTAAGATTACAGCCCTTGCTGCCACATGGCCCCACAACTCCCTGAGGCTACACACACACACACAAAAGCCCTCTGTGAAGCAGTTCTACTCTGTAGTGAATGAGGTCATCATAACTCAGAATTAATGAACTCCTATAACATTATAATTATGAACTGATCAATAAGAAAATCTGTCATTCAGCCAGAGACAAACCTTAGAAGGAGTCTAGGGGAGTTTCTTGATATTTCAATTTAAGAGAAGATAGGCTCTGCTTCACTCTACAGACCCAATTTTACCAAGGAACATAGTCCACTTCGGAGTTGCTTTAAGAAAACACTGCAGGTTGGATATGATATTTCAAAAGTGTTCAAAATCAAAGTATGGATATTCCAACTGACTTATAACCCTTTCAGTTGAATTGCTCTCTAACAGAATTCTGCCTTGAAGAGTATTTGCAGAAAATTGGCTATATGGTCGATACTAATCCACAAAAATTATTTGGATACAGTGACTTTTACAGATTTTAAAAGTAAGAAAGGATGTGAAGTTTGATGCAACTCCACAAAAATCCTTTAATAAAGCAACAAATGAAATGTGATTTTTTTAGAGACTACTTTAGTCACAAGCCTGCTTTATGACCCACTAAACATAAAAAATAAATTCTAGAGAGAATCTCAAACATATTCAAATAGAGGTCTTGCAGAAATGTTTCATTCTAATTTAGGAGAACATAATTAATATACTTCTTTGCAACTAGCATTTAGTGCCAGGGCTTTTATGGTTTATAATGTAACATTTGTTTCTTTTTATTCAACAGAAAAGGTCAATGTGACTAATAATTAGAACTATGACTCTGAGAGAAGAAGGTTGTAATTAGACTTTTTTTTTTTACCAACAATAAATTGTCAGGGGAAAAAATTTGTGTCCTTGATATCAGTAAAACTGGTTTACATAGATACAGGAAAAGTAATTCTTCTATGTAGATGTACATGGAGGTGACCTTCTTCTACTAACCTGTATCAAATAATAAATTTTCATAAATTATACAACCTAGATATTTAAACTAAAGCAATGATTCCCACTGAAGTTGATTTAGCCCCATAGGAGACATTAGGTGATGTGTGCAAATATTTTTGCCTGTAAGAGCTGGAAAGGTACCGCTGACTTCAAATGAGTGAGGCCAAGATGTGGCTAGTCGTTCTACAATACACACGAAATCATGTCTTGTTGTAAATATCAATAGTGCAAATGTCGAGAAACTCTGAAATAAATACCTAAGATATTATGATTTTAAAATTAGTGAGCAAGAATTCAAATGACGCAGAATATTCAGAATCCTATGATGAAGAAATTACTATTCAATGACATCCCATTATGAGAAGCATTTTATAGCCACTGCAGATTTATAAAGAGGAAAAATCAGTTACTTCTTAGAATCAATGAGCTTCAACCAATATTGGCATAAAAGTGACATGTCCTGCAAATGTCTATTGGGCCCTTGGCCTGGCTTTGCTTCATGAGTCCTATAGCCATCCATTGTCATCTATTGGATTCTGTTGCATAGCAACCCTGTAGGACATAGTCGAAGTGCCCCTGTGGGTTTCTTCATGGGCGAAGAAAGCCTCGTCCTTCTCCTGCAGAGTGGCTGGTAACTTCGAATTGCTGATCTTGGGCTTAGCAGTCCAATGTGCAACCACCATGTGCCAGAGGGAAAATGGTTCATGTGAGCTCTCCCAGCCTTTCTGCTGAGCTGGGGACTAGGAAAGAAGACTAAGGGTAAGGGTAAAGCCTCTCTCAATATATCCTTAATTTATGTAAAATTAATCCAAATTCACCCCAATTGTTTGTAAGCAATATTAATAGGAATCCAAAAGACACAAAAGCTATTGATCATAAAAGAAATTGCACATAAAAAATATTTTTCTCAAACAAACGGAATTAGAAGGGTAACTTCTATGCTAGGATCATGTTCCCCATGTTGGCAAAAACACCATGAGCAGGGCTTCACAGAAAACAAACGCTCAACCACTGTTTGTTCATTGATAGTGTGATTGGATCAAAGGAATAATTGCTGTGCTGCATTTTGAGTGTCACAGTACTTGCAATCTGCCTCCTCTTCATTCTCCAGTTTTCTCTCTTAACACTTACAGATTTTATGGTACAGGCACAACAAATGATTGCAGTAACATGATTATGTAGTTTTCCTTTCTATCCCTTTGCCTATAACTACTTGTTGGTGTTGCTATTAGGTGACCTAAAATCGATTCCATCTCCTAGAGGCCTCTTGTGCAACCGAGGGAAGCACTACCCTGTTCTACGTCATCCTCACAAGTGCTGTTATGTTTGACCTATTGTTGAAGATCCTGTGTCAATCCATCTCATCGGGGCTCTCCCTTTCTTCCACTTTACATAGCATGGTGTTCTTTGCCAAAGATGGTCCCTCCTAATATCATGCCCAAAGTGTGTGATAAAGTACTCCTTCCAAGTCAGTTGTATTTGTTCTTCTGGAAATCCATGGTACTTTGAATATTCTCTGCCAAGATCAAATTTGAATGCATCAATTCTCCTGAGCTATTCCTTGTCCCTTGTACAGCTTCCACATACACATGATGAAAACACTATGGTCAAGGTGAGTCATGCCTTAGTGCTTAAGGCATCGTCTTTGCTCTTGAACACTTCAAACAGGTCTTTTGCATCAGATTTTCCCACCACAAATCTTCACTCGTTTTCTTAAATGAAGACCCTTGATGGTAGATCTAAATAAAATGAAATCCTTGACAACCTGGAACCTTTCTCTTATCATGATATTGTCTGTAAGTCAAATTGTAAAGATAACACCATGTCTCCTCACCAGTAATGACCTTGGGAAAATCTGGGTCGCTTGGGAGCTGTTCTTTCAAAGCATGGCATGTTTCCACTGACACTCTTTTTCCTGGTCAGTCAGAACCCAAGGCACAAATTGCACAGTGATACTTCTCATTCCCAAATTTTCCATTAAGATTCGCTGAACCAAGAGCTCCAGGACAGTCCTGATAACTTCCCGCTCTCTTTCATAGTCCACTGTCAGTCTTTGAGCACATGTGCATGAATTGTGTGGACATTTTCATCTGTTCAAGAAGATGGTCGACGTCCAGAATAAGGTTTGTCATCAATCAACATTTCACCTCTTTTGAAGAGAGAAACCCACTCATACATTTGCGTTTTGCCCATAATGCTGTCCTTGTAAATCGTGTTCAACATCATAACAGATTCTGTGGCATTTTCCCTGAGCAGGAAACAAAATTTCACAACCACATGCTCTTCTCTTAAATCAGTCATCGCAAAATACAAGGCTCTAGCAAAGCTGCTTTTACGAAACAATTCACTGTGACCAGAGAGAAATCTTTCCCAGGCGACACCACCCACTCAGAGCAAGTTGTTCAATGCTCGCTGGCGGGGGCAAAATGCGTGCTATGAAAGCTACGCCCAGTGGGTTTTTTTGTGGGGGGGTCCCCGCTCGAGCGCTGAGTGAAGTGAGTCAAGCACAAATGGACAAATACTAACGAGGAGTCCAGGGCTGTAGAAACAACAGCAGAAGCGGCACTAGCTCAAACTTCCAGAGCAGTGGTTCTCCCCCTTCCCCATGCGGCTCCTCATGTGGGGGACCCCCAGCCATAACATTATTTTCGTTTCTACTTCATCACTGTAATTTTGCTACTGTTCTGAATCGTCATGTAAATATCTGCTATGCAGCATGTATTTTCATTGTTACAAATTGAACATCATGAAAGCATAGTGAAGAATCACAAAACAATGTCATTATAGATTGTGAGATATTTATTTCTAAAGACAAATCAATGAAATTTTGTCTTGAAGCATGGTGTCGCATGGGTAACAGTCTTCACGCGAGTACTCATATGTGGGTGTATCTGCGTCTGGGCGGATAGAGGAGCGGTGTCTTGGTTCCTAAGACCATCGGAAATATGTGTTTTCCAATGGTCTTAGGCAACCTCTGTGAAAGGGGCATTGGACACACACACTGCCCCGGCCCCGCCCCCAAAGGGGTTGCGACCCACAGGTTGAGAACCACTGATCTAGAGCATTCAGTCTTCTAGCTGGGGATCAGACAGCCTGGTAAAGAGCCGGTATAGTACAGGTCACTTGGCAGGAGGGCACTTGACATCTGGTGAGAGGTGGGGAGGCTGTCTGCTGTGTGGGAACCATGCCAACCTGGGGTGAAGCCCCTGGAAGAGGGAGGTGGCCCTGTCAGAGGGGTGAGGCTCACTGATGGGAGGGACAGTGCAGGAGAGGGGAGATGGAAGGATAAAGTTTGGTAGAAAATCAGTGCATGTCTGTTAAGGGAAGGAGAGGGAGGCCTGACCTCCCTGTGGTGGGAGGAGAAACTGAGGCTGCTCTTGGGAACATTACATAGGGAGGGTCTCTAGTGGTGAGCAAATGGGAGGGCAGAATTGACCTAGGGCATCTGGGGGTAACCCGGGAAGCCAGGCCAAGTGCTGCAGGACACTAGGACACTGAATCTTGACCTTCGGGGTGCTTGTAATGCTTCAGAGGCTGCATCAGTGAGACCCCAAATGGGAACTCTACTGGTTGAACTGGACTGTACCCTAGACACAGCAAACACTGAGGTGTCTGAGGTAGAAGACAGCTGTAGCAAGAGCAGCATACTGTTGGTCAGAGAAAAAACAAGGTCTTGGTACATCGATGCTTGGTAAGCTGTATTACAGCATGTATTATCCGGGCAACCCAGTGACGGCCATTCTGTTGTACTCTGCTTATGCTCATTTCCGTTAACATGTACCGCAGAGGGGTGTTGCCAGCGGGACTCACCCTCTTGAAGGTATGCTATGTGTTTTATTATTTTTTTAGCAAAATGAAACCCATGGATGTTGAACCTACAGGGAAGAAAATATAACAAGGATTTGGGGGAAGGAGGATATAGAGGTGGGAGAGGCAAGAGACAAGAAGATCAGGAAAGAAAAGTGTGTTTTGGAAAACATATATGGGTACACAAGAAATTGTACAAAGATCAGGAAAGAAAAGTGTGTTTTGGAAAACATATATGGGTACACAAGAAATTGTACAATTATGTTTAGCATGATTGAATTATGGAATTATATGATATATACATTGGCTCCCAAATTACAGCAAATTAATTTTAAAAATAAATAAAGGCATAGATCCAGGAATTGGTTTTGGGTTCTCACCAGATTCTAGCTCCAACTTAAGAACAATCAGTTCTTACATCAGGGCCCTGCTCGATACTCACCTTCATGAAATGATCACTGAAGATAAGGGTTCTATAGCAGAGTGTGGTGAAGAAAGCAGATGGTGCCCAGCTATCAATCAGAATAGTATCTGGGGCCTTAAAGGCTTGTAGTCAAGCAGGAAGCCATCTGAGCAAGAAGTCAACTAAGTGTACACGGAAGAAGCACACCAACTTGTGTGATCCAAAGATGACAATTATAAAACTCGAATATGGTGAGGAGAAAAGCATCAAAGCAAAAATGATGAACATCCAATTTGTGGAGGGCGATGGGGCACAGTGAGAGACCAACACCCATCTGCAGAGCATCTGGTCAGACTCAGCTACTGGCACATTCACTTTAGCCACAGGCAAGAGTCTTGATCAGCCTTATTCTCAGGTAGAGACCTTTATAATCTTGATTATGCTGGATCAGACGTGACATTTGGCCAGTTGACCAACCCATAAATGCAACCTGAATTTGTTCTGTATTAAAGTATCTCGTACTGGTACCATGAAAGACAGTTCTTCCCTGGCTTTTTAATTATAGTTGGGGGTCTTTTCCTTCTTACATATTATTAGTATTTAGCACAATTTTGTTTTCCATAGTTTTCTGTTTGGTCTCCCAGCTGTGAAGCACAGGAGGAGTGGATGCATAATGGTAATAATGGATACAAGGGGATATAGAGAATATAGGGTGGGGTGGGGGAAAGATAGGGAAGGAAAGAGGATTTGGGGAGTAACTAATGAAGAAAGGAGGGGCGAGGGAGCACTAGAACAGATTATGGCTGCATTAACCATCTTAAAAGTTATTTAACCATGGGGAGGGACGCTTTAAAAGTGATGTGGGGGTGATTGTAGAATTCTCCACGATATGATTGAATGAATGAATGATTGAATTATATGATCTGTACATTACTGGCCAATAAAACTGTTGGGGGGAAAATTAAATAAATGAATAAATAAAAATTTCAAATAATTCTCAGTGCAACTTTCATGGCATTTTGCACAGAAATACAGTTTTCATTTGTCTGAAAATTTCTTTGTAATAAGCACCTATGATCATCCTTTGTCCTTCAAGAAAATATATCAAGAATACCCCTTCAGAATGCCAAAAATACATGTCAACCTTCTGAGCTGACCTTCCTGCTATATGCCACTGACCCAACTGATCCCTGTGAAAGGTATTGTTTTGCCCTGGCCATTTTTTTGAAGGTACCCTGATCTGAATCAGAAAAGTGTATTACTTGTCAGCTGTCATTAACTGCCTACAAATACATATTTAAAACAATTTTTGAGTAAGCCATGGCATTATGAACTAAAACCCTAGTAATAGTACATTTCACTTACTTTTGTTTATGCAAACATGCATAACCTGTAGATACGTATATTCATTGACAAATATTTATTCTACTGACAAATGTAAATTATCTACTTTATACCAGACCCTAAGTGATGCTTAAAATATGATAACACAAGACATTCAAAACGCCTGTCTCCTAAGAAAATATGTTCTAGATATGAGCACATAAAAGAAACAATGACTTTCTCTTGATTGAAAATACACAAACCAAAAATCAAAGCCACTGCTATGGAGTTGACTCTGCCTTGAAGTCACCCTATATGACCAGGTGAAAATGTCCCTGTGGGTTTCTATGGCTGTAACTCTTTACAGGAATAGAAATCCTGGTCTTTCTCCCTCCGAGTGGCTGGTGGTTTAGAAATGCTGACCTTATAGTTAACAGCCCAATGGAGGTTTGATGGTTATGTGTTGGGCCGCTCAGTTCAGCAGTTCCACAAATCATCAGCCACTCTGCAGAGAAAGATGAGGCTTTCTACTACCA
>NW_022103898.1:42249060-42255133 GCF_000313985.2 Echinops telfairi | reverse complement strand
GATAAACGAGGGTTCACTGTATAGTGGAATATCTTTGGAAGTTTTGTCAAATTCTAAAAATCTTAAAAATGATATTTCATTATTGTTGAGGAACATATTTTAAATGGAAGTTAAAGAACTTCTGAATATTTCATATGAGCAATGAAATAATAAAAGTATCATAAATACTTTATCTTTCATATATTAGCATAATTAGGGTAAAATATGGGGAAAATTTTCTAACATTTTTTAACATTTTTTTGCTTAATTGCCTCTCAAGCTATGTACTATTTACACATACCATAAATAATTAGAATAGTATCTGAGAAACTTTACTCTGCAAGACTTGCAACAAAACATTAATTAAACTTCTTAAAGTAAATCCATAAAAGTAAAAAAATAAGGTAACCAAATGTAAGATTGCAAAAGGTGGTAAAAATGGTTAAGAGAACACGACTAAGCAAGGACGTACATGAAGAAAGAAATTGAGGGAAATAGGTAGGTTTAAAATTCCCTTACACACAACTAACATGGCAAAGATTCTTGTCTTTAGCTTTAAGTCTACAGACAAGATGTACCCTTGTGATATTTCATATCTTAGACCTGAAATTACAAATGAGCACTCTATTTTAGTTCTTGAGTGTATTAGAGATTCCTTCTGAGAAGAAAAAGGAAACAATAAGGAGGGGAAAATAGTATTGGCCCCAAAGCAAGACCATCTGGTGAAGTCATGAATGAGTGAGCTGAACAGCAGGGAAACCTACTGTTAATCATTTTTGCAGTCAATTGAGAATTCTGTAGAGAATATATTAAAGAATAGTATAAAAAGTGAAGTGACCCAAATAAATTGCTTAAGAAAAAATTAAAAATCATTTAATAGATAGTAAATTTCTTCCCAATTACAAGTTTATAAGGATTCACAGATTAATTGATGGCTGATTGCTTTGATGAGACTATTTCCTCCAAGTGCCATTTTTAATGGTAATTCAAGAGGATGGCAGAATTTCCTACACCTATTTTAAGAAAACTGAGATATATTTCTATCATTGCTTTAATTCTGAAACACTAAAGGATAAAATAAATCTTTGGTATCAGATAAGAAGATTTAGAATTTTAGTATCATAAAGCTTTCTTATAAATTAATCTTTTTAATTCTGAGTCATCAAAAATGTATTTCTTTGTCTTTTGTTCTTTTTGATAATTTTCCTTATTCCTTCTCTACCTCTTTCTTCTCTCTAATCTCATCTTCTTCTCCTCCTTCACCTCTTCCTCCAATTTCTTAGTCATCTTCTTGTCTTATTTTTTAATAATAAAATTCTTTCAG
Organism: Echinops telfairi; assembly: GCF_000313985.2. Taxonomy (NCBI): domain Eukaryota; kingdom Metazoa; phylum Chordata; class Mammalia; order Afrosoricida; family Tenrecidae; genus Echinops; species Echinops telfairi. Next base: position 42,253,830 of record NW_022103898.1, on the reverse strand, counting down.
TTTAAGCTTAACACTACAGACCTATTTTCCCAGGCTTCGTAGCAGTTAGCTATATGTGGCACTGGGTTAAGTCTAGATAAAATAGGATGGTAACAAAAGTAAAATGTACAGCAAATCAAAACAACAATGAGATGTCAATTTACACCTACAACGATAGCCCCATCCAACTGAACAGAAAACAACAAAGGTTGCAGAGAAATTGGAAGACTGGGAATCTTAAACATTACTTGTGGGCTTGTAACCATGTGCAACCATTGTGGAAAGCAATATGACTCTACGTAAAACAACTGGGAATAAATACCATATGACGCACAACATCTCTGCTGGGTGTATACCCCAAAGAATCCAGAGACACAACACAAACAAACATGCTCACCGATGCTCAGCTCAGCATCGTTCACAATAAATAGCAAGATGCTGGAAACAGCCCTAATATCCATCAGTATAAGAAATGGATAAAGAAACTCTGGCACATATATATATATTATATATACACACACACACACACACAATGGAATACTACGCATTCCTAAGAAAACAGTAACACGCTTCATGACATGGATGAACCTTGAAACCATTGTGCTGAGTGAATTTAGTCAACTGTATTGAGAAAACTACTATAAGGATAAACATGAAGACAGAGGCAGACATGTGTTCTCAGATCATGGAATCTTCTAATCTGGTCTCTCAACAAACCATTTGGTATGCCTCCCTATTGCTCGTGATTTTTATATCACCCTCCTAGTTGTACTTCTTAATAGAGAAGGACTAAGGAGCTCAATCAGTTCCTGCCCATATAATATTGTTTTACCATTACCCCAAATCAACAGATACTCCTGTAAGGGTCCTCGGTGAAATTTAGCAGATATTCAAGTCTAAAGGTGAGGGGTGTCTTGAGAAGATGATTATGCTTCTGTAGATGGCTAAACCACGTAGGAAAACTGTCAGTGGTGAGAACTCAACTTTACTTACCTAGATATCGAAGGGAAGAGCGATCCCTGTGTTGTGTTCTTTAGTGAGCAGTATTTACCTAGTTTCTATCCAGCTGTGGGAGAACATGCATGAGCTACAGACAACCTAGACTCTGTCCTTTGGCAATGGACAACACTCTTCATAGGTAACACCAGATGAGTCCGATTTGGAAGCCCCACCAAATAAACTAGTGTTTACCTTAAATAACCTGTAGCAGATTTGAGGAACTGAAATACTCCCTTGGACTTAAGGCTGAAACTGCACAGTGAGAAAGAATCAGGTGAATTCTCTCCCAAGGATGGAGATTTGGAGGTCATTGGATTTGGGTTCATCTCTTGCTGTGAGGGTACAAATGAATGGTGGCACAGCACAGCCACCTACTCACCATTTTCATGCTCTCCTTGCTTTTTTACGACCTTTCTTAGTCTAGCAGGATGGCCATGCCTTTGTGAATGAACAGTATTGCAAGCTTTCCCCTATCACCAGCCCTCATTTTTTTTTGCGTAAATAATGTCTAGCCATTGAGTTTTGTTTTTAAATAATTTTAGTGGGGGCTGATACAACTCTTAGCACAATCCATACATCCATCCATTGTGTCAAGCACGTTTGTACATTTGTTGTCATAATTTTCAAAACACTTTCTTCCTAATTGAGCCCTTGGTATTAGCTTCTTATTCCCCCTCCTCTCCCTCCCTCATGAACCATTGGTAATTTATAAATTATTATTATTTTGTCATGTCTTATACTGACCAATGTCTCCCTACACCCACTTTTCTGTTGTCCATCCTATAACCCCTGGGAGGAGGTAATAGTTACGTCATTGTGATCGGTTCCTCCTTTCTCCCCCAACCTCCCCTTTCCCCTCCTGGTATGGCTACTCTCAATCTTAGTCCTGAGGGGTTTATCAATCCTGAATTCCCTGTGTTTCCAGCTCTGATCTATCCCCATGTACTTACTCTGATCTAGCCAGATTTGTAAGGTAGAATTGGAGTCATGATAGTCAGGGGTGGGGGTGGGGGGAGGAAGCATTAAAGAACTAGAGAAAAGTTGCATGTTTCATTGGTGTTATACTGCACCCTGACTAGCTTGACTCCTCCCCACTACTCTTCTGCAAGAGGATGTCCAATTGCCTACAGATGGGTTTTGGGTCTCCACTCTGCACTTCCCCTCATGTACAATGATATGAGTTTTTGTTCTGGGTTTTTGATGCCTGATACCTGATGCTATCAACACCTCATGATCACACAAGCTGATGTGCTTCTTCCATGTGGGCTTTATTGCTTCTCAGCTAGCTGGCTGCTTGTTTATCTTCAAGTCTTTAAGACCCCAGATGTTATATGTTTTGATAGCCAGGCACCATCAGCTTTCTTCACCACATTTGCATATGCACCCACTTTGTCTTCCACAGCTGTGTCGGTTGTGTCGGTAAGGTGAGCATCATGGAATTGCTAATGGTGTGCAACAGAGCAGCAAAGGGACCAAAGCAATGAAGTTCCCTGGGGAATACCAAAAATAGACTTTGGGGACAGGGCGTGGCATCCCATCCTACTGGAAAACACTCATAAAAGTCAACAAACAGAACTTGAACTATTTATAGACTTCTTTGTTGTTAGTTTTTGTTGTTGTTTGTTTTCTTTTGTTGCTTTGTTTTGCTCTGTCTTGCTTTTGTGCCTATTATTGTCTCTGCATGTCTGTCTAGATAAGATAGGCAGGATAAACAATCTGGTGTAGAAAACAACGGGACTGACAGTTCTTGGGGGGACATGGGAGAGGGGAAAGCAGGGGAAAGACGTGGGTGTTAAAAAAACCCAGGGCCAAGGGAACAACAAGTGATCTAAAATCGATAGTGAGGAGGGTGTACAAGGCCTGGTAGGGCTTGATCAAGAGCAATTTAATCGAGATAAATTACTGAAGCCCAAATGAAGGCTGAACATGATAGTGGGAAAATAAAAGTAAATAGAGGAAAGAACTAGGAGGCAAAAGAATTAGGAGGCAAAGGGCATTTATAGAGGTCTAAAAACAGGCATGTACATATGTAATTTATATATGATGATGGGAAAATAGATCTATGTACATATATTTATAGGTTTAGTATTAAGGTAGCAGGTGGATATTGAGCCTCTATTAAGTACTCCCTCCATGCAAGAACACTTTGTTCTATTAACCTTGTCATTGAGTATTTTATCTTTACAGGTCAACTATCCATATATGTTGCTCTAAAATTCTGATACATATATTCTTTCCTTTTATAAACAGTGTTTGAAATTCTATAACTCTGCCTAAATTAGCAATGGCAACAGTAGAATAGTTGTTGATGGCACCTGAAAACACCACCATCAATAGAATTACTAAATGCCCTATAATGTTCTTATAATGTTCCCCAATTAAAGGATAATGATGTTTTTAAAGTGGACCAACAACAACATATAAGCCATGGATTCATGAATGGATTTTGAGTTTATACTTAGTCATAACCCTAATCTAAGAACAAATCAGTTCTTATGACATGGCTGTACTCAATACTTGCCCTCATGGAAAGGTCAATGAAGATATGGGTGGTACAGCAAAAGTATGGTGAATAAATCAGATGGTGCATGGCTATCAGAAAGAATAGCATCTGGGATCCCAAATGCTTGTTTTATAACAACTACGTCCTTAGAGAAGAAACACATTGGCCTGTGTGATCCAAATATTTAAAACAATAAAATCCAAGACTGAAATAATATTAGAGCTTAAATTCTTAGCACCTCATTTACAGAAGGCTACGGATGACAGTGAAAACCCAAAACCCATGTGCATTGTCCTGATGTGGACAAAGTCTCAGTTAAATCAGCTCTGACCATTGGCCAGGGAGGTGAATACCCTTGCTATCAGACAGAGTGCATTGGAAAATGGACTGATACAGATGTCAAAAGATGTCCACAGGTTAAAATTTAATACTTTATCATTTGTTTTCCCTTTTGACTCATTTTAGATTTGTTCTACTTTTAATATTTTTCTGTTATCTTATAAAATTGGGTTTTCCATGTTATTTTGTTATTGTTATTGGGGTTTTATATTTTCTTATTTTGTTTCTGAATACTTTTCTCTATATGAAATCCAAGATACATAAATCTATAGAGACAGTAACTGAATTAATCGATTTTTGAGGTTATGGTGGGGATGGACTAATAATATTGAGTACAAGGAAACCAAAATGTTCTGAAATTGATGAACATGATGATTGTGCAGCTCTTTAATGTTTAATATATTGAACTGTTCACAATTGCAAGGAGTTGGAAACAACCCAAATTTCCATTAACAGATGAATGGATTAAAAACTGTGGTACACATATACAATGGAGTACTATGCATCGCTAAAAAGTAGTGATGAACGTATGAAGCATATCGCCACATGGGAAGATCTGGTGGAAATTATGCTAAGTGAAGTAAGCCAAGCACAAAAGGACTAGCACAACATGAGTCTGCTGGGGTAACTTTTCTAAAAAAAAGAAAAGAAAAATGCAAAAGGGACATAAGGAAAAAAGCTACTGTAGACAAGCACTCATGGGTAAGGTCCAGGTAGTATGACAGGGGCCAGACCAACTCCAGCTGTACCAACTAAAAAGGTAGGGGGCGGGCGGGGGGGAAGAGATGTGTGACTGGAGAATTGGGCACTGACCGGCCAAAGGGGAGGGTATTGTTTGTGTCTCCACAGAGAAAGAGGGACTAGACTTAAATCCAGTGTTCCGGAATATGAATGCAGCATGCGGGCATGGAGTGGGGAGCCAGTGGAGGGGCCTGAGGGCTTGGCCCCCA
>NW_022103898.1:42214179-42248067 GCF_000313985.2 Echinops telfairi | reverse complement strand
ACAAGAGGAAAGTAAAAGGAAATAGAGGAAAGAACGAGGAGGCAAAGAGCATTTATAGAGGTCTACATACAGGCATGTACATATATAAAAATATTTATATCGGATGATAGGGAAATAGATCTATGTGCATAATATGTAGGTTTAGAATTTACGCAGAATATGGACGTTGGACCTCCACTCAAATACTTACTGCAAGAACCCATTGTTCTATTAAATTGGCATTCCATGATGTACCTTTTCTGACACGATCGCTGAAGACAAATGTGTGCATAAGCAAATGTGGTGAAGAAAGCTGATGGTGGCCAGCTATCAAAAGATATGGCGTCAGAGGTCTTAAAAGCTTGAAGATAAACAAGCAGCATATTTTTCTCATGTCTATGGAGCAGAGAAAGCTCTCCATCTTCCTACTTTATTAACAGGCACATGTATTGGTGGCTATAAGATCAAGAATCCATGGTACTGAAGGGGGAAGTCCAACCTTTACTGTGATGTTGATAACAACAACAACAACAACAAAAAGACTCCAGGAATTAATGGACTCGCGATTTAAAGGTTTCAAAAGCAGATGCAATACTGGAAATACTAAGTAATCTATGTCAAGAAATTGTAAGACAGCTACCTGGCTAACTAACTAGAGAAGATTCATATTTGTGCCCATTCCAAATAGAGATGAGCCAATAGAATGAAGAAATTATTTAATTAAAATCACTACTTTCACATGCAAGTACATTTTTTTGAAGAAAATTGAAAAGTGGTTGCAGCAGTACATCAACAGGAAATTGCCAGAAAGTCAACCCGGATGACTTGGAATGATGGGATATCATTGCTGATATCAGATGGATATTAGTCGAGGGAAGAGAATATCAGGAAGATATTTATTTTTTGTTGACAACAAAAGGCATTAAGTTATACGAACCATGAGAAACTGTCGATATCACTGCAAAATGGAAATTCCAAAGCACACCACTGTGCTCAGGTGGGACGTTCACCCGGTGCAAGAGTCAGCCTTTGAAACAGAACAAGCGAGTACTACCAGCTTTTAAACCAGGCATGATGTGCATCAGGGTTCTGTCCTTTAGCCATATTTATTGAATCTGTTTATTTAATCTGTATGTTTACCAAATAATTGGAGAAGCTGCACTTTATGAAGAACACGACATTGGGAGTGGAGAGAAACACATTAACAACTTACAATATGAACTTACAACTTACTTACAAGATGATAAAACTTTATTTGCTCAAAGAGGAGAGGACTTCCACTTACTGGTGATGAAGAAAGACTGCAGCCTTCAGTATGAATTACAGCTCAATGTAAAGAAAACTAAAATTCCCACAACTGAACCAATGGACAAAATCATCACAAATGGACAAAAATTGAAATTGCCAAGGACTTCATTTTACTTATCTGCAATCAACACTCAGAGCAACAATTGTGAACAAATCAAATGATGTTTGCATTGGGAATATCTGTTGCACCAGAAATCTTTAAAGTGTTGAAGAACAAGGACAAAGGTGCACCTGATCCAAACCATAGTATTTCAATTGCCTCACGGCCAGGAGAAACCTGGACCCCAAAAGGGAAGACTGAAGGAGAATGTTTGCCTATTAAATCATGACGGCAGCAAAGAATATTGAAAGCACCATAGACTGCCAGATGAAAAAAAAAATATATATATATCTTAGACAAAGCGCAGCCAGATTATTCCTTAGAAATGAGGATAGCAAGACTTCATCGAAAGTACTTCAGACACATTATCAGAGAGGGCAGTCCTAGCAAAGGATCTCATATTCGGTAAAGTTCAGGGTCAGTGAAACAGAGAAAGATCCTCCAAGAGACAATTTGGCAGATTGGCTCCAGGCAAAGATTCAAATATAGCACGTGTGAGACTAAGGACTGAGCCATGTTTTGTTGAGTTGTCCATAGAATAATTATTATTCAGAACTGACCGGAAGAGCACTGAGATTATTCTGGACATGCTCTACCATTGGCTGCTGTTCTGTACATAAATCCTGTGTGCATTTTGATTTACCTGATAACTTCATTTGTACATGTAACAATGTGAAAACGGACTGTGATTGTGACTGTGTCATGTGTCATGTGTGGTATAAATGTTGGAAGATACTCATGAATGGTAGCCAGAAGGTACCAGACTGAATCAGGCTATTCACCCTTATTTATTCTTTAATTCCTCCACTCAATATTAGAATATTTGTGCTTTTAGCTGGATGGCATTCACTCCTTACAGGATTGGAGGAAAGCTCATTAGCTATGTTTCCTAGTGTCTCTGGCAACTACGTATAGTGTTGTATTTCTGTAAAAGCCAATAGGATGTGAAAGGAAGTTTTAATATAAATTCTGGGGCTTCTTTTTAAAAACAAAGATGTTTGCCTTGGACTTCCTCTTACCCATTATTGCAGTTAGGCTTCTTCTTACCAAATATTGCAGTAAACAAAGTGGTTTCCAACTTTCACAAGTGGACAAGCACACCACTCTAGGAGATGAGTGAATAATCAAATGAGTGAACCTGGGTTCTTGAGTGCCTTAGTGAGTGAGAACTCCCCCGCACCCCACACCAACTGCCTGGATTGTAACACACAGAGAAATCAAGTCCAAATCTACCCGTTGCATTTTAAAATATCTTCTTATTCTGTATCCTAACACAACAAATAATAAACATCAACACAAAAACCCAAGGTGGCAAGGGACATTTAGGATTGTGATAGGAATCAAAATCTCTACAGATATTTCTATAAAAGAAAGTTCTATAGTTTTATTGAACAAGAATGGTGAGAGGTTATTTCTAGTGGAAGCAAAATATGTATCAAATAGTTCCTGGGAGACCTGCTGTGAAGGATGCCTTCAAACACAGATGTTAGACTCAGGCACTTTTTATTTAATTCAAAAGGTGCACCATATGTACATCTGTCTCCATAAATGATCATATTTTATCATTATAATGCTCTTTAAATCATCTGACAGACAAATCCAGATGCCAAATAAGTCAAAACCTTCAGTGTTCAAACCACTACTCAAAATAATTTATACACTTGGGAAATCAAGGTTCATGATTCAGAAAATATTTTTGAGTGTACAGTTACATATCTAAGATGGGGCCAAATATTGAGAATATAGACGAGGATAAGACACCGTGCCCACAACAAAGTATTTCACCCTTGTGGAAAATACAAAGTGAGCCCATTTTAAACAATTAAATAAATATTTGGTGACACAAATTAATGATACTGGCTATTAGAATTAAAATAATATTTATATTTCATACACTAATGTTTTGTACATTAATTGTAATATAATGTTGAGATTACAAAGAAATTTTGCTTTTCTTATGGAAGATTTTATAACATGGAATGGTGTTGTGTGTATATGAGTGTGTGGGGGATCGGATGTACTGATATAATCACAAGTGCACACACACGTACATGGACACGCATATAAATAACGTAAGGTAGATGCTACAAAAAATGGAATTAAAATGTGGCAGTTCCATACATGAAGTGGTAAATTCTAGGCATCAAAGTGTTGTCTTTAGAGAACGGCTAAGAATTGAAAACATTTATTCATCCATTCATTCTCAGTACATGTAAAGCACGTACGTTGGACATGTTGTCGGGAGCGGTTGATCCCTGGAAGAACTTAGCATGTTTGGTCAAGTAGAGGGGAAACAAACAGGGAAAAAAGGCTCTCCAGGAGGTGGATGGACACTGTGGCTGCAACAGGGGGCCCAAGCACAGGGACAATGGCGAGGTTGGTGGCGCACTACCAGGCAGACTTGCCTTCTGTTGTGCACAGGGTCGCTATGGGATGGAACTGACTCAAGGCACCTAACAACAGCCACAGCAACATTAAGAATCACGCCTCTGTTCCACGTGCAATGGCCCTGTTCCACATTCAGGGCCACAAGCATGTCCAGTCCACAAGCGTTTGAGTTGTGCCCCGTGGCTTCTCTAATTTGGTGCTGGAAATCCTTAACAAACTGGAAAGGCATGGGCCTGTTCTGTGACATGAGGCAGAGTAATAAACAGCGACAGAAATGGACAGTCAGGAGGGACAGGAAGTAAGATAGCCTAATCCAACCGATTCAGTGAAATGGAGCCGCCACAGAATAACGTTCAACAAATACTTACGCACTGCTCACTGTGTCCAACATTTGAAATATGATACTAAATATGCGTGAGATTTGAGAAAACTACAATGTAGTTCAAGAGATAGAATTAGAAATAAATGATAAAGCACTGCATTAAGTACTATTATCAAAGGCATAGGTAATATTATGGGAACATGGGGGGTCAGAAGGGCTTCTGCTGAAAGGAGTCAGGGACAGGTCAATAAACTGCTTACTGAGCACCTATTATTTGTTTACTGAGTGAATGAACAAATGAGTGAATTAGCATAGTTTTGGGTCATTAAGTCTGCTCTAGTTCGCATCAAAATAATGAAGAGATCAGAGGTCTATCTCTCTTGTCAAAACATCAAACAAAAGAGAAGACAACAAACACAGACGGAAAGGATGTTAGAACTGTAGGAAGAATTTCAATGTTTGTCATCTCTCTGTGTCTCTTAGGAGTCCAGAATGAGAAAACACTGAACCCAAATTAAGAACATATGAACTCGGCTGTCAGATGAGTTCTCGTTCTCTAATTCCTCTGGTATCCGGCGTTGCCTCTATGCTAACTCGTTTAGGGACCAACGCTTCTCTGAGTTACTCTGAAAATATATATGTTCATACGGATATACAATTAGTGATCCGTTAATTAATGGTTGAAAACAAGGCGTGAAGCAGAATGCCGACATCGTAAAGTTCTTCAGCAAATAAAACTAACAATTCATATCAAGGTATCTGTTTTGGAAATTTTCTTCTTGGATCATCTGCCATCAAGAATTATTTTGACCTTTTCGTCACTCCTACTGCATCCTTCATGTTTTCGCTGTCTGTCCCCAGTTCTGTAATTCTTGATGGTGGTATAGGCAAGAAGAAAATTTCACAAACAAATATAATAACATGAATTTTTATATGCTGAAGAAGTAGGCTGTAAACATCTGCTATCCTCATTTCCCACCATTATTATTGGTTTGGAATTTTAATTCATTCCTTGTATAGTCTGGTTTCCAGGACAAGGGTAGATTTGGTTTGCCAAACCACATTGTTTTGGAAAGGTGGATGCAATGGTGTTATTTCTAACATTACTCTAAACACTTGACAATTCAAAATTACATGGAAAGCTACAAAATATATCATTAATAAATAAGTTGGTTTTAGTTATTTTAGTTGCTGACTTGTTTCTTTTGAATCCAGCCATTCACCTATCACCTTTATTTGGTTGTTTAGTGTATTAAAGGATTGACATTAATTCTAACATTCCTCTGAGTTAAACTAACTTTGCTTGACTTTGCATTGGTTCCGAAATGTCCATCAGGCCTTTCATGTTAAAATGCTGTGGTTCTGAGGTACCATGGAGTGGTTCTGACCCACAGTGATTTTGTGCACAACAGAATGAAGTCTCGCTGGGCCCTGCACCATCGTGACAATTGCTCCTGTATTTGAGCCCATTGTTATAGCCATTGGTCAATCCATCTCCATGAGGACCTACATCATTTTTGCTGCCCCTCTCCTTTACCAAGCACGCTGGCCTTCTTCATGGACTGGTCTTTCCTGACAACATGTCCAAAATAAGTAAGAAGATGTCTTGCCATCTTTGCTTCTAAGGAGCACCTTGGTCAAACTTCCAAGACAAATTGATTTGTCCTTTTAAATGTCCATGGTCTTTTCAATATTATTCTCCAGTACCACAATTCAAATGCATGGATTTTTCTTTGGCCTTCCTTATTCAATGCCCAACGTTCACATACATTTTAAAACGATGTTAATTTATAAATTATTCATGGCCATATCAAACTTTTTTATTTGTAGAGGAGCTTCACTTTGCCAATAAGTTTGAACACTTGACAAAAAAATTACCAACCAAAAAGGACAATGTAGAACTTGGAGTTTGGAGCTTACCAGACCAAATAAAAATTACCAGACTGTTATAAGGTAATGAGGTTCCTTGAATCAGAATTCATACAAATATCATCAACTGGAATTAGTCACTGAATAGCCTAAAGATTTCTATTAGTCTTTTTTTTAAATCATTTTCTTGGGGGCTCATACAACTCTTATCACAATCCACACATACATCCATTGTGTCAAGCACATTTGTACATTTGTTGCCATCATCATTCTCAAAACATTTGCTTACTACTTAAGCCCTTGACATCAGCTCCTCATTTTTCTCCCTTCCTCCCCACTCACCCCTCCCTCGTGAGCCCTTGATCATTTACAAATTATTATTAATTTGTCATATCTTACACTGTCCGACGTATCCCAGTCTTTTTTGAGGAAATATTGTGGGTTTTTTCAGGATTTATTCTCAGAATATAAGAAACTATTTTTCTTCTTCTAAATTGTCTGGCTAATGGCTTTAGATATTATGGCTCTCGGGTTGAAAACTTTTTTAAAGTAAACAACAAATATGTGACTAGAGAGGTTAATGAGGTTTGTGTTTTAATTTACAAAGTAGAATGGCAACAATATTCCCTGGAAAGTCTATAAAGGGTCAGTTTTGCTTCTTACTAGGTGAATGTTTCAGTTTCTATATATAATTCATATCCAAACTGAGTTTTTGATAGACTATAGCCACTACCAGTTTTGTTGTAGCTATAGATAAATGGCCTATATGGTACTTGTTATTCTTGAAATAGAGATCTTCGTGTTTTCCTCTTATAACTTACTTTTCAGATATTGGGCCTAGCATATTGTTAATACTTCTGTATTACCTCTGCCTTTCATGGAATATCAGGTAATCCATGCAAACAATTGACCCTTAGATGATCTTTTCAATGTTTTTTTTTTTGCAAAAAAATATTAAAAAAGAAAGGAGGGCTGCTGCCTGAAATCCACTTCAAATGTGAACAATGGCCCGGGAAACCAGCAGACCCTGTAGTAGGGAGCATTGCGCTCTGTTGAAGAACTCAGTCTGCTTAACGGACGCGCCTCTGAGAAAGGAAAATCGGACTAGTCTTTTGGATTTACAGCAGGTCAGTGATCATTTAATCTGGTCGCTAAAACAATGGTATGATGTCTCTGTCTCGTTCTAATAACCCACTTGTCACCCATCATACAAAATTAGTTCTTCAGAGAAATTCTCGCCTCAGCTGAGAATTTCTGGGGTGCTCAGGAGGATAAATAGTTCCCTAACTTAGTTATGTCTTACAGGGGCCTAATTTGCTAAGACCCTCCTACCCATCGTGGTCAGTGACAGTCCTGGAAGCCCGTGATCCCGGAGGAGAGATGCCTTTCTCTGAAGTGACCTCGCTCCTATTGGTGTATAAACTAGGGGACAGTTTTCACTTTTAGGAAAAAAATGCTTACTATGCTTTTTGTAGACCCCGTATTAGTCTGTTAATCATTTATGGTAAACTGACTGTCCTTTCAGCTCTTGGGAATGTAGGCCTTATTCGTTAGGCTTCCGGAATTTTAGATTTTACTTGTAGAAGGCATATAGCATTTTTCAAACGTTACATCAGAAGGACTTGGTTGAAACTTCACTGAAATTTCCTAGCTTTGATTTAAATGGACTCAATGCAGAATAAAGGAACAGACACACTCTTTGGACTGAGAGGGGAAGCACCCCTAGTGTGAGAAGAAGCAGAAGACAGCTATTCAAAGGTCTTACGGGGTTGGATGTCACTGGTTTTTGTTCAAATTGCTATTACTTTAGAGGCTGCCTAATAATGCAACTTAGTTCTATCATCTATTTGCTGTATGTTGTCATATTCTTTGCTTATTTTTATTTTTCTTAGGTTCTTCAGACTAGTCATTTTCCTCCTTCTATAAGTGTTACTAAAATTGTTGTTTTGCTCCTAACCTTCACTTGTGCGAGGCTTCAAATTGAAATTTTAAATGATTCTATTGGCAAAATATTGACTGATGCAGGAAGCACCGAGAGAAAATAGAACGAATACACAATCACTGTACCAGAAAGAACGAATCTACAGTCCACAATTTCAGGAGGAATCAAAAGTGCTGAAGGACTAAGTTCAAACTGCACTGAATTCATTAGCCATAAATAGGGCTCCAAAAATGGACAGAATGCCCACGGAAATGTTTCAGAAATCTTAAGAAGCACTGAAAGCACTCTCTGGTTCATGCCAGGAAATTTGGAAGGCAGCTATTTCTCCACTGACTGGAAGAGATCCATATTTGTGCTCATTCTAAAGAAAGGTGCACCAGGCAACACAATGCTCAAACTATAGAATGGTATCATTGAGAGCGCACACAAGTAAAGCTTTACTTAAGACCATCCAGCAAGCGTTGTGGCAGTACATTGGCATGGGGCTGTCAGAAGTTCAAACTGGATTCCCAAGAGGATGTGGACAAGAGATAACATTCCTGATGTCCAATGGGTCTTGGCTCAAAGCAGAAAATACCATAAAGATGTTTGCTTGTGTTTCATTGACTATGCAAAGTCACTTAACTTTGTGAACCAAAATAAACTATGAATAATGAGAGTAGAGCTACCAGGAGGGGAAGGGGCAGGTGGGGGATAAAGGCAGAGCCAATCACAATGATCTACATATAACCCCTCCCTGGGTGAGGTCTTACATCGGACAGTGTAAGACAAGGACAAATGATAAAAATTTATAAATGATCAAGGGTTCATGATGGAGGGAGAGAGGGTGAAGAATAGAGTGGTAAAAATGAGGAGCTGATACTAAGGGCTCAAGTAGAAAGAACATGTTTGAGAAGGATGATGACAACAAATGTACAAATGTGCTTGACACGATGTATAGATGGATGGATAGTGATGAGTTGTATGAGCCCCCAATAAAATGATTCATTTTAAAAATAATAAGAAGAAAGGGAAGTCTGGAACACTTCATTTTGTTAGTTTAGAACTTGTACAGGGATCAAGACACAGTTCTGTGAACAGAACATGGGAACATTGCATATTTTAAAATAAGGGAAGGTGTGCATCAGACTTGTACCCACCCCATCACCATATTTGTTCAATCTCTGTGCTAAATAAATCATCCGAGAAGTTGGATTATATGAAGATGAGTGTGGTATCAGGATTGGAGTAAGACTTATTAACAGCCTGCAATATTCAGATGACACAGCCTTGCTGGTTGAAAGTGAGGAAGACGTGAAGCATTTAGTAAAGAACATCAAGGAGCGTAGCCTCCAGTGTGGATTCCAACTCAATGAAAGGATGATCAAAATCGTCACAACTGGACCAATCGTTACCATCCTGATCCATGGAGAAAAGCTTGAAGCTGTCAAGGGTTTGTCTTGCTTGGATCCACAATCAATGCTCGTGGATGCAGCAGTCAAGGGATCCAAAGACACATTACATTAGGTTCATTTGTTGCACAAGACCTCTTTAGAGTATTGAAGAACAATAATGTTACTTTGAGGAGCAAGGTGTGCCTGACCCAAGCCATGATCTTCTTCATTGTGTCATATGCATGTCAATGTTAGACACTGAAGAAGGAAGACTGTAGAAAAAGCAATGCACTTGAATTGGAAGCACCATGAACGGCTAACAGGACAAATCTTTCTCTATTGGAAGAAGGAAGGAAGAGTGCTCCTCAGATGCAAGGACAGCGAGACTTAATCTTACGTACTTTGGACATATTGCCAAGAGAGACTAGTCCCTGGAGGGCACGATGTCTGGTAAGGCGAAGGGGCAGAGAAAAAAGGAAAGGGCCACTACATGGTGGATGGACACAGCAGTTACATCAATGGGCTCAGGCACAGGAACAATTATGAGGATAGGACAGGACCTTGAAATGTCTCATTCTTTTGTGCTAGGGTCATTATGGGTCAGAGTCACCTTGATGACAAGGAACAACAACAACTAGGTGAGTCCAGCTGGACTGGAGAGAAGACAGTTTCCGATAAAATACCTGGAAGGTACCAGAAGTGGGGTTTTCAATTGGGGTGGCAGTACCTTCTTGTGTGGAGCAAATGGCAATGGAGTCAGATCATGGACCGAGCAGAACGAAATCGTCTAAAAGACCAGGTGGAAGTTGTGAGTAGCCTTTGGATCAGAAGATTCAAAGTATATGGTTGGTCAAGAAAAATTAAAATAGGACAGGGTCTGGCTGGAGTACTGGGAGTCAGGAATCAAAAGGGACTGATGGGAAATCTCTAAGTGGCCTCTGGATAAGCATGGTGTTGTTGGTCACCAGGCTACTATTCCACTTTGAAAAATGAAAATAAATGTATGTAAAAATATAAAATAAAAAGTAAAAGCCAAAGTTGTAGATGATATGAGTCCAAGACAGGTCTCACTAGCTAGTCATTTGCTAAATTATATGTCTCAACTCTAGTAACTCGTTAAACTCCTCTTGGAGTGATGAGTCGATGTGAATTTTAAGATGGCATCAATAAGTACTTGAAATCCCTCAGGTTACCTGGGATTGAGTTATTAATAGACACCATTTAAGTGTTCTCAATTATTTCAACATTTATATAAATGCCTTTTTTTTTCTGAGCCACTGTCAAGAATATGAAGTCAGACACTTTCCCCTAAGTATCTCTTACTTTCTCGAAGCCACCATTTCATATAAAAGATGGTATTTAATGCCCCCCCCCAACTCACACCAATCAGTACCTCCTACTGACAGACACTGCGTCTAATGCTGTGAAACATTAAAAAAATGATATATGACAAACAGTCATGTCCTCAGGCCTTTGGAATAGATATTATATATATATAATTATAGGGGGGAGAAGATTATGTAGTTATTTTTCTAGAGTCCGCTTTTTTCCTGACAAAGGAGACATGTGCCACGATGAGTAACAGGGTTTTATAAAAATAAATCATGGACTCTCAATAGTAGCAATTAAAACTTCAAAAGGCCAAAGCAGTTTGTGTTGGCAGGAAACAAGGTAGACTGCAGACACAGAACTAAAGATTTTCTGTTTGCCCTTCAAAAGAGGGGTCTGTCAAGTTACCCAAGGACACTCACGGAGTCCCTTTATCTGGATACGGAGATGGAAGCCTGACTTCAGCATGCATGATATGTACCTTACGTAAGAGCAGTTGTAAGACATAATTGCGATTGTTACTGCTTTGATTATTTATCCAACGCCTGCTCTACCAATTTGCACGTGAGCTCTGTGAAGCATGGACTATTCCTGCCTTATTCCACTGCATGTCCAGCTCTAGAACAATCGGAGACAAGGGCGATATTCAGTAAATATTTAGTGAATGCATAACCCGTGAGCTTAATTCCATGACTGTGAATATGATATGAATTATAAGTGAGCTCTCCAAGTCCACAATAACTGGGAGTTATGTTAATGGGCAATGAAATGTCTCCCGGGGCTCAAGGTCATCTCTGTTTTGGAAGATGCCAAGAGGTCAGATTGGGTTCAAGGCTTCTAGAAGACCTTGATTCCTTACAGGTCACCCATGGCAGTGCGCACAGACATTTTCTGAGGATTCCTGACGATAAAGCACACTTCGGAGGGCAGAAGGTCACCTTAGCATTCTGCCTCATGACACAGTAACAAAGCCATTTAATCACTTGGCTTCGGGGAGGGGACTCAGTGCTGAAGATTTTCTATGTTGTGTCAGATTTAGCTCTTCCAGAGATCCGCATATTCGGGTCAATGAGCACTGCCCTTCCACCTGTTTGAAGCATTTTCTAGTCCGCTCTTGCTAGGGAATAATTGTATTCTTTCCATTTAAAATCAGCTTTTTATTGTGGCTTAGCTCTGAGTTTTTTGTAACATTCCAGAAAGAGCTTCAGACAGCCCAGCGGGGGCGTTACATTACACATAAAATCATTGCTTAAATGACTTCAGTTTTGGACCCCTGCCATTTGTGTATTACTTCTCATTTTTGCCCTTCAAATGAACTGTATATAAATAGACTCAAAATGAACTCATTATGGAGTTGGAAGTTGAACATATGTCTGAAATGTCACAGCGCTCTGCAACCAATACAAGATTGCCTATAGATTACCATTTGTACTTTCAATAGTGAAAGCTTTTCCTTTGAAGCGAAGTTCTAGAATTTAAACAGACCTCAACAAAATTTTGTTTGCTGTGGAAACACCATTTTTTTCAAGTCTTATTTTCTGACAATGTGGTACCACTGGGGATTTTATAATAGCTAAATGACAAAAATGTATGTCATAACTCTCTTAACACAAATAGCTTTTTAAAGAGCCCAGCATCAAATTTTGGCTTTATTTGCCCATATTTCAGAGTTTCAAAAGTAACACAAATCAAACATTTTCTTAAAAATAGCTATAAATAACCGTCACTATAAATATAGTCAATAAATAATTTTTATATGGAACTTTTGAGGGGGGAAAGGACAAATGTAGACTATGGAAATCAAAACTTTGGAGGAAACCAGATAAGTGTCAAATCCAGACTGTTGATTAATCTGCTACAAATTACTCATATTCAGCAATGCATCAGAATGAAATGCACCTATATTAGCTAGAGTTATGTTTATTTTGCTGTCAAAACAAATCCCATTAAATCTTAATTGCTTAATAAAATATAAACTTAACTCTCACTCAAGACTGCTTTCCAAGGACTTTGAGGACCTGGCAGTTGCATTTCGACACCGAATTTCCAGTTTCAATGTGGCCGAAGGACAACAGGGAAATGCCCGCATCAGCTTGTAAATGATTAAGCTCCCATATGATTTATGTCACTTCACCCAATATGAAAGGGCCAAGATGTTTCCTATAAACACAATATAGTGAGACTAACTGGTCATATTGGTGAGTATTAATAATGTTTACCTCAAAACCCCATCAAAGTAAGACATATTTGACTTAAAAATCAGTATGTTAAGTAGAGAGTTTAATCTCTTTTAACTTATTGCCAATTACAGAAATATGCAAAGTCACTGTTGCATCAGGTAACCTCAGGGCTGGCCTTTGTCTTAACAACAGGATAGTCATCTTGAGGGTGAAATCACAAAATGTGTTACATTGAATTATGAAACTCAGCAAGACAGCACTAATGACCGACTAAGGACCTTTCTGTGCTCGCTGTGCTAATATTCTCCTAAGTATTTGCTCGGAAACTCAGAAAACTCAGGAAGAATTTAGTCTCCCAGGGAACGAAGAACAATCAGAATGGAACTAATGGTCTGTACATTTTATTGTATTTTTATTGCTTCACTAGTGATGAAGAGGTTAAGCATATAGAGTTGGGGTCAGAATAGGGTTAAACACTTATAGAAATGTTAGAATTTCTGGGCCAAGCTCACCATTTAACAATTCCATAAAGAGCTAAATGGGATGTCAAAAGTAGTTTGTAATAGGAACCAGATCAATGGCAAGAAATAAAATGAAGAACTTAAAAATTGTTTTGTTAAAAAAATAAGTTAGCCACCTTATACAATACCAACTCTATGCTTCTGAAGAAAATGTTATTCTCTACTGCAATTTCCATCTTCCATCAATAGATTCAATCATGCCACTTTCCAGAATGTTTACAGATTAGTTTGTATGCCTGGGAACACTCTCGTCCTTAATGTTTGCAGAGAGCAGAAAGGAAGCACAGAGCACTGCAATTTCTCTTACATCAAGTTATTGACATTAATATTTAGTCTCAGTTTGTACATGCAACCCCTTTGAAGCATGCTCATTGTTTTTGCTGTATCTTATTTGAAGCTCATTCCTATCATTGTAAGTATTTGTACTTTTGTGACATGCCTAGTTGTGTCGAAGAAAAATCACTGGAGTAGCCTAGTGCAACACTGAAATATATCCCAGCATTATCTCTGAAGTACTGCCATGACAGTTACTTAAAGTAATGCTCAAGGTTTAATTCACTCCCATAATATTCTGTGATGGACGTGGGCTATTGTATAAACTCTGTCTTGAGAGTTAAAATAATATGTAATATCATACATGTATCTGGATGCATGTATTATTTTAAAATTCATAACTAGTATAATCATATCAGGAAAGGTTGAATTTTTCAGGCAGATATCCTCACCCATATCATTCACATGGTTCCCCAACAGCATAGGTCATTTTAGCAGTAAAATATCTGGACTGATATTGTTTTTTGCCATTATCTCTGTTAAGTAAAATGAGAGCTTTAAAATAACCAGCCAGGCAAGAGGGAGAAGCCCTAAATTCTCTGTGAACTGCAAACTGACTAGTTTTAGAAAACAGAGACCAGAATGAGTCCTAGTTTTATTACTATGGTCAATATAATTGATTGACTTGGGTCTTCTGCAATCTACCTGAAAACCAAATCTTCTTCTATTTCCCCCAATTGTTTATTCAAGCAAAACTCCATTTTTTACATGCTGTGTATTTTTCATTTCTTGCTCACTATGTTTATTTACAACCCATTTAACAACATTTTCAGAAGTTTGTGTTTTGTTAAAATAGATTTTCTTTCTACATTATCCCCCAAATATCCCCTTATATTTATCTGGTCTTCTCTGTGAGTTTTCATTCTGCCTTTGTGCAATGGGTTTGTATATTATCAATTTGGTTATAGCTCTGTCTGTTTCTTATTTCCACTAAAAAGATTTTTTTTAATGGTTAATAAAACAGACTCTAGGCTACAAGCACCACAATCATGATGGCAGCGATTCCTGTGAAAATGGTAACACTATTACTTATCGGGCTCCTCATTACCACTTAGGATGATTATAATGACAGGAATGAATGTAACTATTCTTGAGTGATTTCTGTGCAAAATTCAGTGAGACTATAACCATAAAGAAGACAAGAGTCGCTATGTTCCTATAATTTAGAGTTTAGGTAAAATAAAAAGAATTTCTTAAATATGTTTTTCTATTCTTTGAGGATAGTTTCCTGAGTTACCCTATTTGAGGTTAGTAAAAAACAACCCCAAAGCAAACTCACTACCACCAGGCCGAATACGTACTCCTAGCAATGCGCTTAGCGAGAGCAGATAACCTCACTGAAAGAAGAGGCTAGTAGGTCTGAACCACATTAATAGCACAATGCCTAACCAACAGGGCCACCTAGACTCCCTTTTCTTCGAAAAAAAAGTACAAAAAATGTTTATTATTTATCCTTTAGTCATGTAACTTTGTATCTCAGAATCTCTGGTAACTGGGTGGATTAAGTGCTGGTCTTCAAACTTAAAGCTCAGCAGTTTGAATCCATCTGTCACTCCGTGGGAGAAAGCTGAGACTGCTTCCTTAGAGATACACCGCCTCATAGGGTTTGTCTTTGAACCTATTTGCATACTCTTTATCATCTGAATTAGGTGCTATTTGGAACTTATTAGCTAATATCCAACAACAAAATGAAATGATAATACAATATACATCAGGATAAATGGAGGGAAAAAATCGAAGTTGTCAAGGATTTTATCTTGCTTGGATCCACACTCAATGCTCCTGAAAGTCATTGAGCAGTCAATGCATCAAGCATCATTGCACTGGGCAAAGCTGCTGCCCAAGATCTCTTTAAGGGGCTGAAGGGGAAGAATGTCACTCTGAGGACTAAGGTGTCCCTGAAGCAAGTCATAATTTTCAGTTGTCTCTTATGCACGTGAAAGCTGAACATTGAGTAAGGAAGACAGAAGAACAGATGTGTTGCTGGTGATGAATTTTGAAAGGACTCTGGGATGCCAAAACAATGAAGACTGTCTTGAATGAAATACAGCTAGAATATCCCTTATAAGCAAGGGCGGTGAGACTTGATATCACATATTATGGACATATCTTCAGAGAGATCTGTCCCTGGAGGACATAGTGCTTGCTAAGCATGATGCAGAGGAGCAGCTAAAAAGACAGAGGCCCTCAAGGAGATGATTGGCATAGTGGTTGCAACAGTGGGCTCAAACAGAATTATAGCTGTGCGGCGGCAGGTGACGAAGCGGGCGGTATTTCGTTTTGGTGTGCACAGTGCCGCGATGAGCTGGAGTTGGCGTGATGACACCAAACTACTCAACATAGCTCTTCATTTCGGTGCTGCCGGAACTCTTTAACGTTGATTGCCATTTACGCCCTCCTGCACAAATAACAGCCCATCTATCATTTAAATAGGTTTCAACCTCCAGATGTAATCAAGAGAAAGAACATTTGATTTTCTCTGAGAACAACTAACAATGTAAACGTTAACTGATGTTAAAAGCTATGTAATATTATTAACACTTACTATTTTACTATGTGGACAAGCCTATGCATCCAATCCATTATGCTGCTATTATTGGTACAAAACCCTTTTGAATAGCATTTTCAATGCATTAAAATTCAAATATAAACCATCAACCATATTTCATAGCGCTTGCCTAATTTTAATCTGTAGTATGACAATTAAAAACCATAAAACAATTATGTAAAATCTGTAATGAAAAGAGTTATTTCCCACTGAGATTTCACTAATATTATGACAATCTGCTTTCTTGCTACTATACATTTTAAATAAAGTGATTCATCTTGTGCCAGTATTTTAAATGTCTCTGGAATTCTTACCAGAAAATAGTTCTTCAGACTAACCTCCAAAGACAAATCTCGTTCAATTAATTTGTAGAAAGCAAATTTAATATTCCTGTTAGCTGTTATTCTTCTTGATGAATGATGTCATTTCTATATGTCTTTATTAGATGTATACAGTAAAGAGTACTACCCTTGAGAATAGTTCAAGAGATTTCAAGGAATATATGAAAGAAGAAACTGCAAAAGCATTTAAAAAAAAAAAGTAGATAGAGATTGGTGTAATGCCCAGCCATGGCCCTTAGTCAATTTTCAAGTCTGGAAATGAACTCACCCTCTAGTTGAATTTCCAGGAAAGTATTGGCAGGTTTATTGGGGGAATAATAACACTCGTGAGATGCACACACCTCTGAATAAGCAACTATTTGAAGTCAGTAGGACAGCACTTACCCGCTGACAATTAAGAAAAGAGAAACGGAAATGGGTCACCAGGGAGAGAAATATGAAAATGAGATCAGTGATGCTACAGTGTGAAGATTGTAGTTGTTGACATGACACCATGTGTAGAACTAGTGGATGGTGTGTTAGGCAGGGTTGACTGGAGAAAAAGATCCAGTGTAAGAAATAGCTTCATACCAAGAAGTAACTAAATATCACAAAAATGTTCCAGCCCAGTACAACTCAAGTCCATGAGTCCGATATTAGTCCATAAATCCCTCTTCAGACTCATGCAGTCGCAAGCAGTGAAGCCTAATGCAGGAAGATCACAGGCCAGTGAGAGCAAAATCTCGTCGGTTCAATGGTGGGGGATACATCTCCAGGATGCTGGCAGGTCTAACACTGGCTCTCGGGCCTGAAGGTAAAGGGAGAGAGAGGGGGGCTCCCAGTGTCCTCCTTATGAAAAGGCCACACCCACACGGGGTTACCAGATGGCTGTGAAATGCTTGACAAGCTAGAATCCATCCCTACACTTTAGTATATCGAGTTGACATGAAATTATGTAACTATCACAGATAAAAAATTGATCTATGAAAATTTTCATCCAAGGATCAATAAAAAGTTTTAAAATATTCTTAATGAAAATAGCAGTGCATTTTAGTTGTGAATGAGGTATAGAAAGAAGCTAGTAATATTTTTACCATAGAAATCTAAGAAAATATCTTTCTCATCATCATAACAAGATATTAAGAGGTAAAAAAAATAAAAGGATGCGAAGCACATTCAAAATGGGGGGAGGGGTGTGTGTGGATTTATTGTGTAGTTATTCAAATACCATCTTTTAAAAACACAATGTTAATTCATGTAATGAAAAAAAACGTAAGTACTTGAACTCTAACCATTAAAGTTTTCTCCCTAATTTTTAAAGTGAATCCATATTCTTTCCACTTTTTTTTACAAGAAGCATAAAGAAAATTCCTACATCAAAAAGGATTTGCCTAGAAATACAAAGGCTCAGGATACTAGGACTGTCCCATATACCTGAGTTTTTACCCACCCCTTCCTGAGAAAAGACAAAAAAATGAAAAATGGATGTAGTTACTCCACCACCAGCCAGATAATTAGAGTTGGCACCAGGGGATAGAAAGCTAAAAATCATAAGCATAAATAGCAAGCAACAGCTTGCCCCCGGAATATCAGCAATTAAAAATTGGATTTCACACTTGTTATCTTTCTCTCAGGGAATAATCTGGTTGCCCACTAGGATAACAGAACTTTGGAAGTAAATATTAGGGTGAAGGCCCACAATGAAATGAGTTGCTGGCTAGAAGTATATCTGGTGAATTTAGAGTATCTCACGAGGTTGTCCAAACGACTCATTATGCAAACATAAATTTGTCTTCCTAGATTAAATCATGCCTTCATTGTTTACAAAGATGATGCAAAGTTGAATCCACAAGAATAAATAATTTTTAAATAAATGTCAAATTAGATGCCCTCCAATATTTCACAAATGTCATTTAAAGTGTAAAAATGTGTTAACCACTCCAAGAAAAATATCTAAAATAAATTTTTAAATCTAAGAATCAAAAAATGGGGATTCTTAACTTATGGAGAACAAATCATCAGATGTTTCCCCTCTAGAGACATAGTTATACTGAGAATAAAAGACTCAAATTTTAAACCAAATTACTGAAAGGAAGAGAAACAGGTATCAACATGTGGCTGCATAGCTTTTAAACTCTCTGTTGTAAAATATCAGTGTTCCATATGTCATCCCACTAGGATCTTCAATATGCTCTTTTGTCTAGCCCACCATAAATCATATAAAACATTCTATCCAGTCTGTCCACGAAATCCCAAGATAACTATTCACAAAATAGCCAAGTCACTCTCCAGAATGTTTTCCTATTGCTTCCATACCCCCTGATTTCACAATAATTCCAAAGATACTTGATTTCTTATTCAAACCACGGACATTCATTCCTTAGCACTGTACTTTGTTCACGCACTATGTTTATCTTTGTATTCCTCTCTCAAGATGATCCTATGTCTCACCATGGTACCACACACACAAACTTCTATCCCATCATCCTGTGGGGCCGGTGGCCTGGGGATCCTTTTGTCTAAGAAGGACTGAAACTATGTCTATGCTCCAGGATAATTTTAATCATCTCATCTTTTTGGAGAAAGCATTGACATATATCATCCTGTTTCTTGGGAATGGTTAACATGACCCCACTGCACAGTCAGCGTTTAGTGTTCTCTAACTAAATGCCTAAAGTGAGTGATTAAATGTTTACCAGAGATTACTAATACTTTGATGAATTTTACTTTAATGCAACAGGGATATCAAAGCAGTCTTTTTATTGTCTAATCCTAATAGCTTACTATCACATATCAAGCTTTACATTGATCAGAATATAAAGACAAACCATCAGTAGTTTTAACAAAAGAGAATTTGATTTCGTTCTCATATATCATTCCAAGCATAAGTGGTTCCAGGGTATCCAGGACCCAGAATTCATCTATCTGGTCTGTACCCAGATTCCGTATACAACTTCGCCTCTGTAGTTTTAAATAGTGACTCAAATCCAACCCCTAGCCAGTTGTAGAGGGGACAAAATTAGATACATTTACTTATAAGGCTATTTCTTATAAGTTATGCACAAAGCCAAACCTAGGGGCAGGAGAGGTTATGCAGGAATTTTTAGATGGGGAACCAGGCAGGACAGCAATGGGGGTAAAAGCATATTAACTGTAATAAAATCAGCCTTGAGCATTTACTGTGTACCAGACTTTATTCTAAAAGCTTTACATATAATAACTTAGTTAATTTTCAAGGCTTCTCTTTTAATATAAAAACTGTTACCATCAACTTAAATAACTTGCCCATGGTCACACTGTTAGAAAGTGGAGAACTTGGAAATTAAACCCAGATTCCATGATCTTGTCTACTACATTAACTCTGTTGCAAGAAGATAGCAGTGATGGGGAAACTTCATTGTCTCAGCATCCTCCAACTCTAAAATCTCAGCTATATTTGTTCTAGTCACCTGTCTGCAACTGATGACCCTGCCTGCTTTTATTAACAGGCCAATTATAAAGCCTTTTACTTTTTGTAGTAGAGAAGTGGAACATGGTAAGATGGAGTCAGTAGTCTATACTGCATTGGTGAACTCCATGTGCCTGTGCTGAAATTCTAAAGATCTTCTTGTGCCCTGAGCCCAATTTTAGAAATGTTTCAGGTGTGCTGTATAATCAAAAAGCGCTGGTCTCCCCATCTCTCAATATCTCATCCCAAGGACAGCAAAGTTGATGTCTCACACATGTCTTTGTTGACACCAGTGACAGTTCACTTTTCCCACTCAACACCCAGTCTTCTAAGCTTTGAATGATACAGAGCTCAGCCGCATCAAATAGTTCCTGCACTAAATGAAACTTGAATGTCGAACCTAGACTTAGACCTCTGTATACACCTCACTTTCACTCTCTAACTCTTTTATTCAGCCTAGACATCCTAGTCATAATAAAGAACTAGCTAGAACTCAGCACAAAATCAAGCAGGTTTTGTGAAAGAATACGCTTAAAGAAAATTCCAAAACCTCAAACTCACTGCCAGCAGGTGGATTCCCATTCATGAAGACACTGGAGGACAGAGTAGGCCTGCTCTTGTGTTTCCAAGACTTTTCATCATTATGGGAGCAGATAGTTTCACTTTGTCCCCATGAAACAGCTGGTGGGTTAGCAGCTGAGGCCACAGCCCACTGCACTAGGCTCCTTAGATCAAGGAGTGCTGTATGTGCTGTAGAATGAGGGTGGTGGAATTTTGTCTCCAATTTGGAACAGATTATTAGCTCCATGTTTTCAGGCGGGTTTGTGGACCATACTACACTTGAATGAGCTAAACTTGCTTCCACTCATCAAAGCTATACAGAGATAAACATTTAAACCACCAATGCTAAATCGTTGCACAAAATTGTTTTCTTTCCATCCTGTTTTCATCCTGTATCTCAATGGATCTGTGACTCAGATATGCCCGATTTTTCATAGCTTATTTTAAACAGGATGCTCAGATTCTTATCAAAACACATTTTAAAGCAAAACATCCCACTAGATAATATAAATGCCATGAAACCAAGGGATTTAAAATTTTTGTTCATTGCTAAATATCCACATCCTACAGCAATATCTATCACTAATGGCTCTCCACAGATAAGTGTGACATCTTCATGCATTGTTGGGACCTAGAATTACTTTATTTTAAAAATGCAGAGTCTATCAATAAATATGTACAAATGGAAAAATTAAGAACCTAAAGCTAACTCTTGTATAGTTCTAATTCATTATTTTACCCTTTTTTTTAAAAGAAATGCTCCAGTCTGCTCATGTTTTCTCTAAGGATCTAGACATTTCACTTAAAATTTACAAATCCTGAAGCAATTGGAGAGCAGATAAGCACCAAAAGTGGCAAGTGGCAAGTGGAGGCAAACGGCCATAGACCTGTTTCATACTCCAGTACCAGCTGCTCAATTTTCAAAAGTTGTGACCATCAAAAATGGATGAGAAGTGTCATACCAATTCTAAACATAATTTACAATATCCATTACATTTTATCCTTGTGGATCATTTGTCCCAATAGCTCCATGTATTTATACATATGAAACTTCAGTATACATTAACTACCATAATGATGACTACCCACGACTGAAAAAAGTTTAGAGGATTTTATGTCTATCATTGCTCCAGAAAAAACTTTTTGATTTAGAGTAAGAAATTGTCCCTTTAGCTAACTCTGAAGATCCAGAAAAACTCATCCCCATAGATTGTGGGTAGATAAAGTGATTCTCTAACACGTGTCTCCAAGTATTTGAAAATGCGTATGACTAAGTCATGTAACAGAACCCTGATGAAGAGGAGCGAAACATGAAACCTAACACCACCAAAAAAAGTGTGAACATGAAAAATCATCTAAATTCTCCAACCTTTAGATTTCTTAATTGTTAAATTGAACTATCACCTCAAACCAGTTTCATGGAAATTTGGTAAGGATTTCACTTAAACATTAATCAAAAATTTTTGTAAAACACTAAAGAATAATATAGTTATTGATTATTATTGCACCTATTTACTTCCTGATATTTATTGTTTATAGCTTCCTTTTGACTGTGCACATCCATCCTCCTCTTTAGTTTCAAATAGTGAGTCCTTGCTGCTGCTCAAGACAGGAATTCTCTTTCTTCCCATTATTCTGTCGAGAGTCTCTACCTATCAATTTCTAATAATTCTCCTGATATTAATAAATATAAGCACAGAGATAATGGCTACTCTTTCTATCCAATATCACCCAACTCTGTAATAGCCAACATATTCTAAAAACCTAAAGATTGCATTTCAATGACTCCCTTCGTTTTGGTCAATTCACATATTAGATGTTTTAAAATACAGACACACAAAGTGTCTAAAGTCTTGAGGGTTCCTTTTACACTTCCTTGGTTGCATTTTGCTCCAGCAGAATTATTAACCTCTAAATCATTATGCAAATTAAAGAGCTGGGAATTATTTAAAATGGTAGAGCTAAAAGAAAACTAGTAGATTTGAAGAAGACAGGTTAATAGAATCCAAGCTGGTTTTGATAGTACTGATGGAATTCCACTAAACACAGGATTAGTAAATTTCAATTCAGTGAAGACATGCAGCTTTAACATCTTTCTTTCATACGTACTTTTAGAAGCATCCCACGAGTTAAAATTTGTGACTGCAAATGAAAATGGATTCTTTTTTACCAAGATAGCAATAAAAAACTCCTATGAGAACCTTAGAAAATAAAATGCCAATAATAAACATATAAATAAAAATTCAAGCATCAAGTTATCAAAATTCGGTCAAAAGCCTATTTGTAGATGTAATTTCAAGAGAAAGAGAGGGCCATGAATCTCTGAAACTTTGAAATATGAAATTATGTGGGAAAGTGAACATAATGTGGTTGTGAACGAATCTCTTCTTCACCTATTAGAATCAATTT
Organism: Echinops telfairi; assembly: GCF_000313985.2. Lineage (NCBI taxonomy): Eukaryota > Metazoa > Chordata > Mammalia > Afrosoricida > Tenrecidae > Echinops > Echinops telfairi. The sequence continues at coordinate 42,225,137 of NW_022103898.1, read as the reverse complement.
ATTTATGAGATTGAAAAGCAAATTTGACAATTAAGTTATTTTATGCACTGAATGAATGTCCGACAGATTGGTTGGATGCTTAAGACCATGGTAACTAAAATTATTAAATTCATCAAACCAAACCAAATCAATCCCATTGTGTTTGAATTGATTTGATGCTAACTCATAGCAATCCTGTCTGGAGTTTTAGAGACTATAAATTTCTACAGGCCCATCTTTCTCCTACAAAGGGACCAGTGGGCTTCAACTAAGGATCTTATGGCTTGTAGCCCAATGACTAACCCACAGCCCATCAGTGTTCCTCTGTCAAATGCATAGTCCCCATCAATCAATAGAATAAGCAGTTAAAATCTATAATAGCAAACGCTAGAAATAAGATGATACTCAATATTGCACAATAGTTATTTAACCCATTTTCTTCAGAAAACAATTCACTTCCATGTTTCCTATAGTGTACCCAATCAAGGAAAATTTCCTAAAGTTAGATTTTGCACTAGAATTCTTTCCAATATAGGGTAATACAACTTAGAACAATGAACCACAATAGTACGTAATCCTACATTTACTGTCATCTTGCAAGAACACATTGCATAATTTCACAGTTGTGAAGATCAAGAATAAATAAAATATATTTAAAGTTAAAAAGAAAAAGAATAATCCCCATTTTCTTCTGCGGATAGGTGATATCCAGTGGGTTCAAACTCACAGCAGCCGAACCAAACACCACGTGCCCAGAACCACCTTCGTGATTGTTAGGTTTGAGTCCAGACCACAGAGCAGAGTCCCCTTTTTCTGCTGCCTCTCTATTTTAGTAAGCATGACGTCATCTGTAGGGACTGGACTTTCATAATAACATGTCCAAAGGCTGTGAGAGGAAATCTGGTCATTTTTGCTCTACGGAGCATTCTGGATCTCATTGCTTTTGAGTGTGTTTTTGGTGAGCTTGGACAAATGCATTAGCCATAATAATCATATCAATACGTAAAATATTTCAGCTAGCCCATAAAATTATCTTGTGCTAATATTCCAGTTTTACCATATTATAAAAAGGGAGAATATATGAGGGGCATTGAGAAAATTCTATTTGTCAAAAAATACAAAAATTACATAATAAATATTTAAAATATGCTTTTGCCTAATTAGCAGAACAAGATTAATTGGATAAAATAAAAAGTAGTAGGATACAGAATAATTAAAAAGAAAAGTTTTTTTCTTAAAAGAAATATTGAGATCTCAGAAGACTGACTGGATATAAATGAAAGGAAAAATTATATCTCAGAGTCCAAGAAAAATATGACTAAGCCTTCTTAAAAGAGACAGAAAAAGAAAATAAAGAAAATTTAATACTGCAGGTATATCCCAATGGAAAAATAAATAGAAAAACAGTAATGTCCTAAAAGCCTAGAAATTAAAAGGCTGAAGAGGGATGATCATTATGGATATATGGCAAAGTTTTCGGGTTCTGGAGTACATTTTTTCAGGAACATCAATTTCAGCACAGAAATATACTGAGAATTATCTACATTTGATAATTTTATAAACAAAGAAATTATCTTTAAAAAAGAATGAAAGCACCACTACAAAAACTTAACTTAAATTGGGTGTCAGGGCTCTGCCAGTACACAGACTCCAAACTGTGGCCACTTTCTTCCCATTTGTTGCCGCAATGAAATGAAGTTCAAAGAGGCTGTGTGAACATAAAGGATTGAAAATCAACAGCCTGCAAACAACCGTTAATAACCACAACTTGGAGTGTGCAAAGGATGATGCTAGGAAAACCAGAAGTCATCAAAATTAAATGTAAGGCAAAATTATCAGTTTTCTAGGTGTTTGTCACCTGGAATAGACTGGTACTGGCCATTTTGAATCATGATTTACTATATCAGGAATGACAGGTTCAAAGGAAGGGCATCACATTCATAGTAAAAGAAGACATTTCAATATCAAGTTTGAAGTACACTTCTGTCTGTGATAAGATTTTATCTATCAGCATACAAGGAAATTCAATCAATACAACTATTATTGAAATTTATAGTTTGTGATGAAGAAGTTTCCCAATGTCTTCTGTCTGAAATTGAACAAACATGCCATTAAGATACATTGATACTTATCTGTGACTGGATTGCAAAAATTGGAAGCAAAGAGGAAGGAACAGTAAGTTGAATAATGGTCTCGCTGACAGAAATGAAGATGGAGATAGCATGATAGATTTTTCAAAATGCATTCATCATAGCAAATACATGTTTTCAGCAACACAAATAGTGATGACAGACATGGATTTCTACTGATGGAAAACACAGAAAACAAACGTACTACATATGAAGGATCCTCGTGGCACCGAGATTACATGTTGGGCTGTGATCTGCATGGTTGACAGTTTGAAACCACCAGCAGCTCCTCAGGAGAAAGGTTAGCCTTTCTACTCCTGTAAACTGCTACCCACTTAGAAACCCACAGGGGCGGGGGAGGGATTTACTCAACGGCATGGACTGAGTCAGTGACATCTGTGGGAGGCGATGCTAGAAGAGCTGAGCATCAGCAGCTGAAACCAAGCCAGGGTCTGACAGTGTGACAAACCACCAGCGATTCACGTGTAAGTTCAGGTTGAACCTAAAGAACAATTAAAACAAGCCCATAAGAAACTAAATATGACCACATCCCACCTGAATGTCAAGAACATCTAGAGAACAGAGTTAATACATTGAACACTAATGACAGAAAACCTAATGCACTGTGGAATAATATCAAGAACATCATTTATGAAGATAGCAAAATGCCATTAAAGAGACAGGAAAGAAAGAAAATATCAAAATATATGTCAAAAGAAACCCTAAAACTTGTTATTAATCATAGAGTAGCTAAAGCAAATGAAAGAAAAGATGAAATCAAAGACCTGAATAGAAAATCTCAAAAGACAGCTCAACAACACAAAATCAAATATTAAAATGATATGTGAAAACCAAAGAGGAAGATCACACAACATATCATAAACTGAAAGCACTTAAGAAAAATTTTAAGCCATGAGTTGCAATATTGACAAATTTGATGGGAAAAATATTGAATATTCAAGAAGCATCAAATGAAGATGGCAAGAATACAGAGTCCTTGTTCCAATAGGAACTCATCCACATTCAACCATTTCAGTAGGTAGCATGTGAACAAGAGTCAATAGTGCTGAAGGAAAAAATTCAAGTTGAATTGAAGCATTAGCAAAAACCAAGGCCAAGAATTATTGGAATACCCAATAGAAATGTTTCCACACACTGATGAAGCATTTAACTCTTCTTTGTTTGGAAGATAGCTCCTTGGCCAACTGACAATGTGTACCCATTCCAAAGAAAGGTGACCAATCAGAACACTCAAATTATAGGATAACATTGATATAATGTGCAAGTACAATTTTGTTGAAGATGATCCCACAATGGTTGCAGCAGTGTATTGACAGGGAGCTTGCATACCTTCAGGCCTGATTCAGAAGAGGATCCATGGAACAAGGGATATCACTGCTGATGTCAGATGGATTTTGGCTGAAAGTAGAGAATACAAGAAAGATGTTTACTTGTGTTTTATTGACCATGCTAAGGCATTAGACTGTGTGAATCATAACAAAATATACATAACCTTGAGAAGAACAGGAATTCTGGAACATTTTACTGTGCCCATGTGGAACTTGTCCATGGATCAAGAGGTAATTGCGCAAAAAGAACAAGGGAACACTTCATGGTTTAAAATCAGGAAAGGTGTGAGTCAGGGTTATAGCCTCTCACCATACGATTGCTGAGCCAATCATTGGAGAAACGATTCAATGAACAAGAATATGTCATCAGGATGGGAGGAAGGTTTGTTGATAACGTGTGATATGCAGATAACCCACCCTTGTTTGGGGAAAGCGAGGAAGGCTTGCAGCACTAGTTGATGATGAAGATCAAGGATTGCAGCCTTCAGTATGTGTTACAACTCAATATAAAGAACAGCAAATTCCTCACAACTGGATCAATAGGTGACATCAGGATAAATGTAGAAAAGCTTGAAATTGTCAAGGATTTCATCTTGCTTGGATCTATAATCAATACTCTTGGAAGCAGCAGTCAAGAGATTAAAAGATGTGTTGCATTAGGTAAATCTGCTACAGAAGATCTCTTTAGAGTGTTGAAAACAAGGATGTTATTTTGAGGACTGGAAGTGCACCTGACCCACACCATAGTATTCTCCATTGCATAATATGCATATGAAACTGGGACATTGAATAAAGAAGACTGAAGAAAAATTGATACATTTGAATTGTGATTCTGGGGAAGAATAGTGAATGTATACCATAGACTGCTAAAAGTACAAACCAATCTGTTCTAGAAAAAAAGTATGGCCAGAGCACTCCTGAAAGGCAAGGGTGGCAAGAATTCATCTTACGTAAATTGGCCATATTGTCTGGAGAGACCAGCACCTGACTGAGTACATCATCTTTGGTAAAGTAGAGGTCCTCAAGGAGATAGATCGACGCTGTGGCTGTAACAATGGCTTTAAGCATAGGAACACTTTTGAGGACGGTTCAGGACTAGGCTATGTTTCATGCTGTTGTGCATCAGGTTGCTATGGGTTGAGAATGACTGAAAAGGCACCTGACAACAACAACATTCAAGTTTAAGGGTCTCTTCTGATGTACAGGGCTTGTCAGCTAAGTCCAAGTTATTCAAGCGCTATTTTTATTGAATACTTTCTTTTTTAATCATTTTATAGGAGCTCTTTCAGATATCATAATATTTCATAGTTCAATCACATCAAGCAGTATTGTAGAATTGTTACCACATTCAGTTTCAAAGTGTTTTATTTCTTCTTAAAATCCTTGATATCGGCACATCAGCTCCCCTTTGTCCCCTCCCTTCTCTCCAAACCTTTATTTATTTATTTAGATGCATCTAACACTAACCAATATATCCATTTGTTTGCTCCCCTAGATTGGGGTTATATAGTCATAAGTGCTTTCAGCTTCTCATGCTTCCCCCACCTCCACTTCCCATTTCCTCAGGGAACCATTACTCCTGTTACTGTTTCTGAAGAGTTATCTATTTTGGCTTGCATGTATTGAATGCTTTTAATTATACTAATGTACACATGCAAGTCTAACATGATTAATGAGGTAAAGCAAATAAAAATCATAATTGTAAGTGGAGGATATATTTAAAAACTACAGCAGGGCTGTCAAACTGGTGGCCCACAGGCCACATGCAGCCCCCTGAGGTAAATTTTTGTGGCCCACGATGCTCTGAAATAAAATGAAAATAGAAAAAAAAATGTTATGAAGAAAATAGCACTTAGGAGAGATTGAGGCAATACCATACACACAATTCCCTCATTACATTTTATTTCAGAGCTTCATGGGCCACAAAAAATTACCTCGGGGCCGCATGCCACCTGCAGGTCGCCAGTTTGACACCCCTGAACTAGAGGATGGATATGTGCTTCATCAGTGCTATACGGCACCCTAGATTTATCATTCCCTTCGATGTGACCCTTCTGAGAGGGACTGTCCACTTTACTGGTGGCTTTTGGGTCTCTAATACATCTCCACCCCTTCACATCACTTTAGTTACTTGTTTTTGAACTTCTGATGCCTTTTCCCATTGACACTTCATGATCACACAGGCTGGTGTGCTTCTTCCATGTGGGATTTGTTTTTTCCCTGCTATGGACACTTCTTGGACTACAAGCCTTTAAGACCCCAGAGGCTATATCTTTTATTAGCCAGGCACCATCAACTTTCTTCACCACATTTGCTTACGCACCCATTTTGTATTCAGCGATCATGTCTGGAAAGTGATTATCATACAATGCCAAATTATTAGAACAAACCATTCTTGTACTGAGGTAAGATTTAAGTAGAGACCCACTCCATCTTCTTTCTTGATGCTTTTGAATTTATATACATATTTAGGCAAATACTTTCTATGTGCCCAATTTTGTGGTAAATACTAATATGTGTTCTCTCTTTGAACACTTATGAGTGAGTGGTTGTACTGCTTTTGCAGCTTGTTGAAACATTCCAATTGGTATGTCATCAATTCCTGGAAGCTTGTTTCTGTTTAATGCTTGCAGCACAGCTTGGACTTCTTCCTTCTGCTCCATTGGTTCTTGCTCAGATGCTACCTCCTGAAGTGGTGTAATGTGAACTAGTTCTTTCTGGTACAGTGATGCTGTGTGATCTTCCCATATTCTTTTAATGCTTCCTACATCATTCAATATTGTACCCATAAAATCTTTCCATATTGAAACTTGAGGTTTACATTTTTTTCTTCATTTCTTTCAGTTTAAGACAGGTTGAGCATATTCTTCCTTTTTGGTTTTCCAATTCTAGGTCTTTGCACAGTTCATTATAATATTTGATTTTGTCTTCTTGAGCTGTCTTTGAAATTTTCTATTCAGCTCTTAGACTTCATCCTTTCTTCTATTTGCTTTAGCTACTCTATGATTAATAACAAGTTTCAATGTTTCTTCTGACATCCTCTTTGATTCTTCTTTCCTTCTTCCTTCCTTCCTTTTGATTTTTCTTTCTTTACTCCTTTTCTTTTTAATGACCTTTTTCTTTCTTCATGAATGATGTTCTGGGAGTCCTTCCACTGCCCATCAGCTCTTCTATCAGTAGTATTAAATACGTCACATTTCTTCTTGAGATGTTATTGATATTCAAGTGAGATTGACCCAAGGCTATTTGCTGGCTCTCATGGACTTGTTTTGACTTTCTTCACCTTCAACCTGAACTTACACAGGAGTAATGGACCATCTTTTCCACAGTCAGCCCTTGACCTGGTGTTAGCAGCTGATATTGTGCTTCTCCATCATATTTTCCCACAGATGCAGCCAATTTGATTCTTGTGTATTCATCTGAAGAAATTCACCTATAGTCATATTTTGCATTGTTGAAAAAAGATATTTTCTATGGACAAGTAATTGATTTTGCAATATCCTATCATGCAATCTCCAGCTTCATTTCTATCAGCAAGTCCATGTTTTCCAAGTATTGTTATTTCCTCTGTGTTTGAAACTTTTGCATTCCAATCATACATAATTAGCTATGCACATGAGTTGCATGGTTGATCAATTTCAGACTGAAGTGACGAGTGGAATTCTTTAATTTCTTCATCACTAGCTTTTGTGGTTCGTCCATAAATTTGAATAATATTTGTCTTGATTGGAAACTTGCATAGAGGTGATTAAAAATACTATGCATTTGAAATGGATGGCAAGTCCTTTGTTACTTGATAGCAGCTACAGTATCCTAAATTTACCATCATTTCTCACAGTGACAATGTGTAATCATTTCTTTTATGAGAATTTAGATCAGACTGGTCCCAAGAAGGTGGAGACTAGAGATATCTACATATCAACTTTTCTAATAGGTTATTCAGTTCCATTTCCCCCTAACTCCACCCACTTGTATATTACTTCAACACCCCCTGGGTCCTGCAATCTGATGCAAGGTCTCACGGAAACTCACAAAACTTTAAGGAAAAGTGTCCTGTGGTTGTAGTCGTTGTTAAGTCTCAAAGGCTAGTAAGCCAAATCCAGGATCCAGAGCCAGAAGACAAATCTGTTTGAAAGTCAAAGGAGATCTTCTTGTTTCTGTCAAAGTTCAGTCAGCAAACAGATCACAAGCAAGAAGGTTTTGATGGAGATGTGGTTTTGTCTTTCAGAACACCATGAACCCACTGCCATCAAGGTGATGCCGACTCATAGCAACTCTAAAGGACGGGGTAGAACTAATTCTGTGAACTTCCTAGGCTGCAACTCTTTATGGGAGTAGAAAGCCCCATCTTTCTTCCAAGGTGCTGCTGTTGGTTTTGAACTGCTGACCTTGCAAATTACAGCTAAATGAGTACCCGCTATACCACAGGACTCCTCTCAGCATACGAGAGCCCTACAGAAAAATAAAGTCCCACACTCAAGTAGGGTAGAGACGAAAAGAACACACCTCACCTTAATCCTGTAACAGAGAACTCCCTCCACGAAGGGGTTATAACCAGAGACCCAGAAGCTAGAGTCTGTCGTCCATCACTAAAGGGATTTGGACACAAGGAGCTATGGGAAACGGAATCATGGTGGGAAGATCCATGTTAAATAAATGACTACATCTTAGAGAAATATTAGCACATCAAAAACTATTTCCTGAAAAAGGTTGAAAATCATTTTGAATCACGTTTATGACTTTGAAGAAATTTCAACCAGTAAATACAATTGAATTGGAGCACTGTTTGTCTAAAAAATCTATTTAAATTCATTTTAATAGAGAAAAATAATCATAGCTATCAATACGTGTTGGGTGCCTACTATTTGGTATGTATTTGATATTTGGTGTATATTTGATACATTATTTAAATTAATTTTTACAAGTAAAAGAGACAAGTACTAGTAGTAAATACATTTATGTATGAAAGAAACTATGATTTAAAGAGTTACAAAACAATCTCAAGATCACAGGGTAAGCAATTAACTAAAGGGCATGAATAAAATCCCTCTGATTCTATGTAACATGGCGTAAACTGTGTGACTCTTCTATGCCTGAAGTTTTCTCATCTGTGCAATAGGGAAAAACACAATAGTCTTTCCACAGGGTTTTCACTATTGAGTATTGTGCATACAGTGCTAGAACACAGACTGCAAAATATTAGTATTAGAATTGTGGAAATACCAGCAGGGTTGTCAGCATTAGGTACCAGGACTACCACAGGGTCTTTATTTCTACTTACGAGTGAGTGTCTGCCTAGCAGAAATAGTAGCAGTGACCGTAAATGAAAATCAAAATTGATTTGGCAATATATATGAGACATCTTCAGGACTCCCCATGAAGTTGGAGGGGGCAGATAAATAGAGAAATATGTACTTTATCAATAGTTGGAATTTTGAGGCCCCCAAAAGATCAGATTCAAGTGAAATGTGATCTGAAGATACTTTATGATTATTTAATCAGTTCAACTAATAAAGAATCCATTCATCAACTGCATGCAAGTTTATTGCCAGAGTATGCCATCCAAGAGGATGAATTAAGAAGCATATTGTCAAACAGCAGCAGAGCACTACTGAGTCCAGTGTATACCATCCAAAAAGCCGGCAGCATTGCTTAATGGGATTATGTTTAATCTGAAAGGACACCACTTAAGATGATATAAAACATCGAATGGCCTGGAGTGGCAGTGAAATTATTCAACTTCTGGACTGAAGAAGCTCTTAATCAGGGCCCCTGGAAGCTTGCAGCAATTTAATAAGTTTAAATTGGTTTCACTTGGATAGATCCAGATTTGTGTTACAGATGTTACCCCACCCAAATTTTACATGCAGGTTCATGGAAAAGGGAGCCAGGCCTAAAGAAATCTGTGGAAACTTAAGAAGAAATAAACTTCAATCTGGTTGGAAAAAGTATAAATAATATCAGATAATAAACCATAGCAAAAATAGGTCTGTGAATGTGTTGATTTTGAACAAAATTAAAATGCCTGCTATGCTAAACAAGGTTATTGGTTTTGCTTATGTGTTTCATGTTATTAAATTTTAGCATTGTGCCATAAAAAATGTTTTGTATGCACATCTGAAACAAAATCAATACCTTCAAAGTAGGACATTTTAGAAAGACCAATAAAAGCACACACAATATGGTATGTATTGCTTTCCATTCTCATGGAAAAAAATGTGTTGGTCTTCATGCAGAAATGAGAACAGGTGATTTTTAGTGGTCATGGGTTCTGTACAAGCAATCTCTGCCCTCAGGTGTAGAGAAAAAAAAATCACATTTATACTTTTAAATTCAAATCGGACTTAAAATGCCTATTCCCATGTATAAAAGATCTCATATCACTTCCAAACAGGGAACACTGAATAGGACAACAATTAGCTGATTAATTATTCATCAGAATTGCCAATGTTCTTACAACGTGTAAAATATATTGAGTAATCTTCTATGTTTCTTCACTTTCACAAGGGCATTTGCTAAGGGTCCAGTAAATGAATGTAACTAATCATGGTGTATCAGTGGAGACTGTACATAAATGCATCAAAATTCAAATCACAGCTCTATTCAATCCATAAAATTCAGCAGGTGGTCTGAAGAACATTTAAGAACAACTAATATAATAAGCAGCCTCCCTCACCAGCTAAATAACTTTCAGCAAGAACCTTAATTATGAGCAGGTGTAGATCACTGTACCCATAATACAGCTAAATGACCGTATCCAAAGATAGTAAGTATATGTCATTCTGAAGCATGGACTACAAGGACAGGCAACTAAACGTTATTGGGAAAAGGCTCTGAAAATAACTTGGTCCAGAGCATAAACGATCAGGCCTAACTGAGGTTTTAACTTCTGTCATTTGACCTTAAGGTCTCTACGACATATGTCAGGGTGTGTTCTCTGGAGAAGCAAAAGCTGTGAGATGGGCAAATACAAAGAAAGAAACGTATATCAAGAACATGAAAAGAAAAGAAAATGACACAGTTTTGAAAATGGGTAAGACCAGTCTGGTTCACATCTGTGGGTCAGATGTTAAACTGAAATCCTTTTCCTGACTCACGTAGGGGTTGAGTTGAACCAGGAAGTGAGAAGACAAACATAGAAATACTACAATTTATGTATGCAGAATCCAAGACTGGCAAATCGTATGGCAGGCTCTGATGGCTCGAAGGATCAGCAGGCAATATGATGGGCAGAAGGATCAGCAGGCAATACGATGGGCTATTCGCTCAAGTCCAAAGATCGATGAGCCAGATGCCAGAGCCTGTTATAAAAGAAGTGCAAACACCCTCAAGAGCATCTATCTAGATATAAAATAGACCGCACCCCAGGAAACATCATCAGAGCTGTGACCAGAGTATGGGATCCCCATCCACCCTGATTTTCCCACAACTGCTTGGCTGCTGCCAGCAATTCTCATCCCTGGAATTTATTATATTATGTTAGAATCATGGGAGAGGCCTC
>NW_022103898.1:42204755-42213826 GCF_000313985.2 Echinops telfairi | reverse complement strand
GAGGCCCCAATAAAATCATTTAAAGAAAAAAAAGAAATATGACTTGTCTCGAATCTTCTATCATCTGTACTCTGGTTATCCCTGTTCAAAATCTCCTAATCATTCTCATTGTCCCTACAACTATAATGTTAATGAATTATCCTTTGAAAGTACAGTTATGGGCTTCCAGTTTGGGCTAGTAATTACAGAAATTCCTACCTCCATGCATCTCAAAAGCAACACTTGTCAGAAAAATAAAAATGGATCTTAAGAACAAAACATTCCTAGATTGTTATTTATGACATCAAATAATACAATATGAAGATGGTAAAATGATAAGGAAATGGTAAAATGATTGCTGTTGTGCTTGGCGCAGTCTAGTCCTTTGCAAGCCCCAGCAGCCTCATGCACAGCACAAGGCGCTGCCTGCTCGCGTCCCCACAGGCCCTGACGCTTGAGCCCGCTGGTCCAGCCCTGGTGTTGGTCCATCTCCTTGAGGGTCCTTCTCTTTTCGGCTTCCCCTCTACTTTTCCAAGAATGATGTCCTTTCCAGCTATTGATCTTTCCGGATAACACATCCAAAGTAATGGAGACGAAGCATCTCCATATTTGCTACCCAGGCACAAACTGGCTCTACTTCCTCAGATAGTGAGCTGTTTATTCTCCGACCGTCCATGGTATTATCAATATTATTCATCAACACTATGATTCTTCCGTGGCCTTCCTTATTCGTTGTTCAGCTTTCACATGCATATATAGTGGCTGACAATACCACGCCTTGGTTCAGGCACGTTTTGCCCTTAAAATTGGAACGATGAATTGTGAGGCAGATTTCCCCAAGGTGATGTGATTCCCACTGCTTTCATGAGCGTTGATTGTGGATCCAAGGAAAATGAAATCCTTGACAACTACAATTTTTGCTCCATTTTCCAGGATGGTGTCTATTGATCCAGTTGTGATCATTTGATTTTTGCTACATTGAGTTGAAATTCATATCGAAAGCTTCAGTATTTGATTTCCTCAGCAAATATTTCAAGTACTCTTTGCTGTTAGCAAGCAAAATTATGCTAGCTGCACACATCAAATTTTTAATAAGCCTCCCATTAAACCTTTCGTCAAGTTCTTCTTTGGATAGTCCAGAATTGGGGACTATTTTCTCGACATACAGATTGAATAAGTATGATGTAAGGATACAACCCTGACACACATCTCTCCTGATTTAAAACCACGCAGTATTCCTCTGTTCTGTTCACGACTTTTTCTTGGTCTGCGTGCAGGTTCCACTATGGAATTTTTCTGGAATTCTAATTCTTCTAAATGTTCATTGTGGTGTGTTCTGGTTCATACAGTCAAATGCAGTTGGTTAGTCAATAACACAAAAGTAAGCATCTTTACAGTATCCTATACTTTTAGCCAAGATCCATCTGATGTCAGCAATGATCACCTTTATTCCATGCCCTGGGCTTGAACACCTGAGATCACTCTGTCCATGTACTGTTGCAACCATTTTTTAATTATCTTCATCAAAGTTTTACTTGCATGTAATACAATGATATTGTTTCACATTTTCCACATTTTGTTGAGTCCACATTTCCACATTTGTTGGGGATGGGCAAAAATATGGATCTCTTCCAGTTGGCTCACCAGGTAAGTATCTTTCAAATATCTTGGTAGATGAGTGAGTACTTACAGCTTGTTGAAAAACTTCCATTGGTAGTCCATCTACTCCTGGAGACTTGCTTTTGTTAATGCCTTCCGTGCAGCTTGGACTTCTTCCTTGATACTAATGCATTTGATCATATGCCACCTCTTGAAGTGATTAATGTTGAGCAATTCTTTTTTGCACAGTGACTGTATTCCTTCCATCTCCTTTTGATGCTTGATGCATTGATATAATGTTCAATATTTTCTCATCGAATACTTCACTATAGCAAAATGAGGCTTGACTTTTTTTCTTCAGTTTTTTCAGCAGTAGATAGGCTGAGTAGGCTTTTCCTTTTTTGGTTATCTAACTCCTAGTTTTTGAATATTTTATCATTATATGGTATCTTCTGGAGCTGCCCTTAGAAAATTTCTGCTTAGCACTCTTGTTTCATAATTTCTTCCATTTTCTTTAACTCTTTAATTCAAAAGCAAGTTTCAGAGTTTCTTCTGGCATTTAATTTAGTCTTTCCTGTTTGTTTGTTTTTTTTACATTTTCCATGAATGATATTTTTGATGTCATCCCACAGTTAATCAGGTTTCTGTCATTAATCTTCAGTGTGTAAAATCTGTTCTTGGAATATTCCCCCAAATCAGGTGGTATATATTCAAGGTAATACTTTGGTTCTCATAAACTTGTTTTAATTTTCTTCAGCTTCAAACTGAATTTACATATGGCCAATTTATAGTCTGTGGAACAGTATAGGGTCACCATGAGTCAGAATTGACCGATGGCATTGAGTTTGGAGTTTTTTCCACAGTGGTTCTGTTGTGTCTTGGCTGATGATAATGACTTTCTCCATCATCCCTTCCCGGGAATCACATTGATAGATATAGTCAGTTTAATTTCTGTGTATTCCATCTGACATTCATGTCTATAGTTGTTGTTGTTGTTGTTTATTTTTTTTTTCAATAGGGAAATCATTGGACTGGCAAAAGTCTATCAATCAATCTTTACCTTAAGTTCTATCACCCTGGAAAACTACTAATTTTTTCCAACTACTGATCTACCTCTTTGTTTTCAACTTTCCTATTCCAATTGCAAATAATTATCAATGCAGCTTGATTGCATGCTTGACTTCTTTCATACTGAAGAAGTTGGTAGAATTCTTCAATTTCTTTATTTTTAGACATAGTGGTTCATGTGTAAATTTTAATAATTCTTGTACTAATTGAATTCCCTTGTAAGTATATAGATATTATCCTATCACAGAAAACATTGCACTTCAAGATGGATCTAGAAATGCTCTTTTTGGTGATGAATAGGATGCCATCCTCCTTGAATTTGCCATTCCCATCACAGAAATGCATATTATCATCCTACGCAAAATGGCGATTTCAGTTCCTTCATGCCTAAGATAGTTATCTTTTTGTGTTCCCTTTCATTTTTGATGACTTCCAATTTTCCTAAATTCATACTTTGCACATTCCATGTTACAATCACTGATGGATATTTGTGATACTGCTTCCTATTTTTTGTGGTGTCCCACAAGCAAAAGAAGTCCCGACGGCTTTACCCTATCCCTGTCCTGAAGGTGGACTCTGCTTTCAGGGGGGAGGGCTGGTGATGCTGTCAAATAAGCAATGGACTGATAACAACCAGCGAGGACAAAAACCCTTCAGTACGTGGTTCCTGCAGACGAAGATGAAGCTTTCTGCTCCATAAAAAAGCCTAGATTGGATCACTGTCAGACGGAATCAGCTCAGTGTTTGCTTTTTCAGTTTTCTATTTTGAGGAGGAAGCTCTTACCTAGTGGTATTTTCCTCAAAACTCATCTTCTGGCAAATAGTCTCCTGCTCTCCATAGTGTTTTCAGTGACTAATCCCTCAGAAATGGACCGCCTCTTTCTTCTTGCTCGCTTAGTCTTGCCCTGGAAGCTACCCTGAGCCGTGTTTGCCATGGGTGGCCCTGCTGGTCTTTGAAATACTGATATAATCATGTCCAGCAACACAGCAATGGGCAGCCACCATGAGGGGAGGTAAGATTATTTTGACAAGGAGAAAGGTCAATTCTAAATCCCTGGGTAGTTGGTACTATGGTGAATTGTTTTCCCTAATGTCAATGTGCTCATTCATAAAACAGGAATAATCAATCATACAATGGTAACAGGAATTCAATGAGAAAAAGAATTTCAGTTTGAGTGGGTTGGGATGGTAGCAAATCTCTTCAGAAAATATCACTGAATAAGTTCATTAGATAGGTCGAAGTAGATGAAAAGTTAGCCTGGGCGGTAAGAGAATTGTCATGGCAACAGATGCAGATTTCAGAGTCACTGCACGTAGAGGAAAGTTGGAACTGTGTCACCAGAAGACGTGGGAGAGAGAACATGTACAGCAGATGAGACAAATATGAAGTTAAAATTAATTGTTGTAACACTAATAGTAACGATAGTTTAAATTTGAGAACTTTATGTTGGTCATTTTACTAACCAACTTACATTAATATTTGCCCTTAGTTCTGTCCTTAATTCTATATTTGGTAACACAGTTATTCTGTTTTCCATAAGGAAATACTGAAAAATCTATAACACCTTGTTATTGTTGGTGGGGTTATTGTTTGTCTGAGTTATAGCTAGAATATATTATTTGTATCACAATTCCGGTTGTGTTGAGCTATGTGGTGCTGCAGGACATAGAAGGGATTTTAAAGTTAAACAGGCAGGCAGATGTGAGAGATGCTCAATATAAAGGAAACGAGTACCATCAGCTGATAAGAAGAGTGTGAGGATGCTGAGTCTCCTCCTGGTGCCTGGTGATAACATCCCCTGCAGGAATTTGACTTTAATCAATGGCTACATTGACACAACAGTCACAGAAATGAGCTCAAACATACTAAAGATGGTCCAGAACCAACCAGTTGGCTTTGGAGTGGACACCATTCTTCATAGGTCACACCAAATGGCTCTGATTTGAAAACCCCACTAAGAAAACTGGACTTACCTTAAACTCACCTGTGGCTGACTTAAAGAATGGGAAATACTCCCTTGGACTTAAGGCTGAAATGCCCTAGTGTCAGAACCAGATGACTGCTACCCCAGGATTATAGATTCAGAGGTTGTTTTGACTTTGATTCACAGCTTTTATTTGCTTTATATATATGCTCTTTTTGCTTTTATATGATATGTTTTAGTCTAGAAAGTATGGTTAGGCCTCTGTGAATGAGTATTATTCAGTCTTGCCCTATCTCCAGCACTCATTGTTTGCACAAATAGTGTCCAGCCATTTGAGTTTTGATATGTACTGGTCAATAATCCATGTATTTTACACTAAAGAGCCACTCCATACATGTAGATTGTGTTCTTCTAAGCGGTCTTTGAAATTCTGTAACATTGGCTAAATTAATGATACTTTCAATAGAATCACCATATGCCCTGTGGGTATGATTTATAAAGTCCCCCAATAAAATAATAATGATGTTTCTAAAGTAAACCAGAGACATATATATAATCCATGGATACATAAATGAACTATGTATACATGAATGGGCCTACTTATCATAGTCCTAACCTAAGAGCAGTAGTTCATATGATGTGACCCTACTCAATACTTGCCCTCATGAAGAGATCACCTAAGGTATGGGTCTTAGTAAAAGAGTGGTGAAGAAATCAGATGATGCATAGCTATCAAGTTAAAAAAAAATAGCATCTGGGGTCTTAAATGCTTGCCTTAAAACAAGCAACCATCTAAATGATTGACAGCTAAGTCTACGTGGAAGAAACACACCAGCCTGTGTGATCCAAGGACTGTAAATAATAAATGCCAAGACCAAAGGAGAGAACAGTATTACAGCTTAAATTTTAAACACTCAGTTTGCGGAAGGCTACAGATTACTGAAAGCTGAAAATCCATTTGCAAGTCCCCACTTGGATTAAGTCTTCAGTGAACCATCTTTGCCCATTGTCCAGATTTGTGACTAGCCTTGCTCTAAGGCAGAGTGCATTGGACAGTGGACGAATGCAGGTGTGCTGTTGTTAGGTGCCATCGGGTCAACTACAACCCATAGTGACCCTGTGCACAACAGAACAAAACACCGCCCAATCCTCTGCCATCCTTATATGCCCGAGCACACTGTGGCAGCCACAGTGCCAACCATCGCCTTGAAGGTCTTCCTCTCCTTCGCGACCCCTTCACTGGACTACTTGCCTTCACTTTTCCAGGGACTGGTCTCTCCTGACAATATGTCTAAATTACGTCTGACAAAGTCTTTCCAACCTGGCCGCTAAAGAGAACGCTAGCTGTCCTTCTTCCAAGATGGATTTGTTTGTCCTTTTAGTGTCCGTGGTATTCACAATATTCTTTGCCAGTACCACCATTCAAATGAGTAATCGATCCTTGCTGGAAAGCAAAATCGATGAATGGTGAAAAAAATAAAGGAAGGAATTTCTAGATCTGAGGAGAAGAATCCGAAAGGGTGTGGGTTAGAAGGGAAAATATATCAAGGATTCTGGCTTTGTTCTCTAGGGTGGCTGAATTTGCATTCTTTTTCTACAAATGTGAGAAAACAGGAAAAGAAGTTGCTATAGAATCAAGTCTAACTCACGATGACCCTATGAGTGTCAGAGTAGAATTGTGCTCCATAGAATTTTCAATGACTGATTTTACAGAAGTGGATCACGAGGCTTCTCTTCTGAGGCACCTCTTCGCATACTCAAATTGCCAACCATTTTTAAACAGCTGAGCACCACCCAGGACTCTGATAAAACTACATGGCTCCACATTTCTCATACCTACAATCAATGCATTTCATACAAGCTTTATCTCAGATAAAAAATATAAGGTGTAGTTTGACACAGGTATATGAATTCATAATCTCTTCTGATTACGGGCCTGGACAACATTCTTTTTATGTTTGGTTCTCCTAGAAATATACAGAAAGGTTCAAACTCTACTCATAAGAATAAGTTCATTTTTAGAACATATTCTGCCAAAATTATTTACTTCATTTTATTGGGAACAGAAAACTATCTCTTCTAAACAAACAATGGCTTATCCTCAGCTAATTTTCACATACCTGATCATTTCTTGCCACTGAGTATTATTGACATGTAATTCATATAGCATACAATTCAATAGTTTAAACATACTTAAACGAGTTTTGCAATCATCACTACGATCAATTTTAAAATACTCTCTATTCCTTTCATGTATAATATTTAGCTCCCATCTCCTTTGAACCTTCCCTGCCCTGAACCAAAGAAATTATGAATCCAATTACTGTCACTATAGATTTGCCTGGATTTCATATAGAAAGGAACATACCAAGACAAACAATAACAAAATAACCCAATAGCAATAGCAACATAAAAACCTCAGTAGAAAAGAAAACAAATTTTAAAAGCTTGAAAAAATTAAAATAAGCCAAAAGGGAGCACAAAATTTAGGTGTTACAATTTAACCTTAACGGCTTCAAATCAATACAATTATTATTCAAATTTATGCACAAACCATTAAAGCTACTAATGAAGAAACTGAAGCACAGCTAAGTGTTCTAGACTTCACATTCTTCCCCAAGTTAGCCAGAGTTTACTATAAATCACACAATTGCACAGTCAGTGTGTCTGGTCTGCTCTGTTTTCAGTCAAAATCCAGGTGACATTAGAAACAGTGCCTTCACTCCACAGCTCCTTCTGACTTCAACTGGAATGTCCAGCAGTTCTCTGTCTATGTGAAGCCTCGGGGGCACTGGATCAGGTATTAGGCCGCAACCTGCCAAACCCACCAACGGCTCCGAGGCCCTAAGAAGAGGCAGTGTGCCCCTGTGACCAGCTACATTCTTAGCCTACAGAGAGTCACTGCGAAGAAGAATGTTCTCAAGGGCACTTAATTTGGATTTAGGTTTCTGTACTGCAGTTTGTTTTTAAATTACTGTCATCAAAATTTGACGTTTGAATTACATTGATGACTTGTTTAACCAATATTTTATTTTGATAGATTACCTTTATTTGGATCTCACATCTATGGCTCTCTCCCAGTTAATTGACCAGTTAGATTTCTTCTTAATTTCTTGACATAGATGATTGAGAGCTTCTAGCACTTCAGACATTTGATAAAACATTTCAATTCCCAGAGATTTGTTTTTTGCCCAATGGCTTCAGTTTAAATTGAGTAATTTCAATGAAAGTTGTTCATTGCAAATTTTGAGAACCTGGGATTTGTAAACTTATTTCTATGCTAATTGAGTTACTCTAAAGTTATTGTAAATTCTCATACCTCGAAACACTCCATAATCATGTTGAGTTTTTTAAAATAATTTTATTGAGGGCTCATATAGCTCTTGCCACAATCCATACATCCATCCATTGTGTCAACCACATTTGTACATCTGTTTCCATCATCATTGTCAAAAACATTTTCTTCCTAGTTGAGCCCTTGGAATCAGCTTCTCATTTTTCCCCTCCCTCTCTCATGAACCCTTGATAATATATGTTTGTTTTGTTTTCTTCATGTCTTACACTAACCAGTTGCCCATCCCCCTGGGAGGGGGTTATAGGTAAATTATTGTGATCAGTCCCCCCTTTATCCCCCCACCTTCCATTTACCCTACTGGTATGGCTACACTCAATCTTGGTCCTGAAGGGTTTATCTGTCCTGGATTCCTTGTGTTTCCAACTCTTATCTGTACCCATGTGCATGCTCTGTTCTAGCCTGATTTGTAAGGTAGAGTTGCAATCATGATAGTGGGGGGTGGGGGGTAGAGGCATTAAAGAACAAGAGGAAAGTTGTATGTTTCATCAGTGCTAGGCTGCACCATGACTGGCTTCATGACTGGCTTGTCTCCTCCCCATGACTCTTCTGTAAGGGGAGGTCCAGTTAACTAAAGATGGATTTGGGTCTCCACTCCGCACTCCCCCTCATTTGCTATGATATGATTTAATAAATCAAAATGTATTTTTCTTTCAAAACTTTACTTTTCCCATTTTTAAGTAAATGAAATAAATCAAATCACCCAAAAAATACTTTAGTGCACTCTTGCTCAGGATAGATACATAGATTGTAATCACCCAAAATACTTGCTGTCTGTATGATACAATATTGATGTAAGCTTCTCATCTGTTTCTGTGGATAGAGTCACATATATTTAGATCTCAGGAACATGTAAATAACCAGCAAGATACACAGGTATGACAAAACAAAATATAAATAAGAAAATACTTCTTAAGTAAACAAGAAAGATTTAGAGTTAAAAGATATTTCAGGAATCACTCAATACAATCCTGGTAGATAGCACATATAGTTTGTATAGAACTACAATAGAATGTTATGATTTATAAATCATTAGTGTAGCTAAAGCAGACATATAACCTTGATTCCATTAAACTAATTCAGATAGATAATATATAAGATAGATGATAGATAGATGGATGGATAGATAGATGGATGGATGGATGGAT
>NW_022103898.1:42203426-42204300 GCF_000313985.2 Echinops telfairi | reverse complement strand
TATATGATTTCAAGAAAAAATTTGGGCTTAGGCCTCAAACAAATACACTACAACTATGTAAAACTGACACTATCGACTATGTGGAATTCATTTGTGTCCTCCAGGTGTCAGTTGCAGATCTACTGTCAATATGTCAATACATACAGCAACAGCAAACTAGCTAAGAGGAAATACTAAGAGGCGGAAATAGGGGGAAAGGGACCATGGGGCAGGAGGAAGGAAAAAGGAAACAGAGGAAGGACCTAGGAAGCAAAGCAATTGATAGAGGTATAAACACAGGTGTGTACAGATTTAAATGCATTAATCCACAAAAATAGTGGTATTTGCCTATGTACATATATGTATATGGCAATAGTTTAAACACACTTTAGTGGACTGAGGTAGTGGACAGGCTTCAGGCCTCTGCTCATACCCTTCCTTAATACAAGAACACTTTGTTCTGACAAATCAGCATTCTGAGATGCTCACCCTCCTGACACAATTGCTAAAGACAAAATGGGTACATAAGCAAATGTGATGAAGAAGGAGGATGGTGCTCAGCTATCAAAAGATATAGCATCTGGGGTCTTAAAGGCTTGAAGTTAAACAAGCGGCCTTCTAGCTCAGAAGCAACAAGCCCACATGGAGGAAGCACACCAGCCTGTGTGATCATGAAGAGTCATCGGGACCAGGGCATCAGAAGACACATAACAAACAAACAAAAATATATTTTTGAGAACAAGGGAGGGTGGAGCAGAGACCCAAAGCCCATCTGTAGACAATGGAACAATCACCCCACAGAGGGGTCATGGAGAAGGGAGGAGTCACCAGGGTGCAGTAAAGCACCAATGAAACACACAATATTCCTCTGGATCCTTGAGGCTTCCTCACCCCC
>NW_022103898.1:42182096-42203148 GCF_000313985.2 Echinops telfairi | reverse complement strand
AGGGGGGAGAGGGGAGGGACGGAAAAAAGGAGGAGCTGATACCAAGGGCTCAATAAAAATATATATGTATAGAAAAGAATGAAGGCAACATATGTACAAACACGCCTGATGCAATCGATGTAAGTCTCCAATAAAATGATCTTTTAAAAAAGTTTTTTAAAAAAACCTACACGGAGGGAACCATGAGGGCGATCTGGATTTCTGACCCGCTGCCTGCTGTCCCCGCAGTCCTGTGTCCCTCAGAGCAGAACAAACCTGTTCTGCATGAATTCTCTCCAGGAGAAAGTGCTGAGAATGGAGACACTCAGCATTCACCGAGGTTCCCACAATGCATTTGCACATTCCAAGGATCATGAAGAGGGCGTAGGACCTGGATGGCAGCAAACAACTCTGCATGGCAGGACTAGGACCTGGGAGGACATCGGTGTGAAGGAGCTCAGAAGAACTGCGTGCTTTTCACAGGAGAGGCTTATGCCAAAGATGGAGGGAGGCTGGACTTCATTTCGGTCGGTCCCCCTCTTTTTCCATCATATTCTCAGCTGACCTTCAAAAGCCAGTGAGGCAGGCTCCCTCCAGTCCCTTCCTCTCACAGCAGCTCCCGGAAGAGCAGGCCCTCCACATGGCGCTTGAAATCGCCATAGGTTTAGCTGCTCAATAACTCGAACTAACGACTAGCAAAATAATGTTTCATGGATCTCACCATTGCCTTGTGTCTGGTAAAACCTGACTTTGTAAATATCAACCCGTCAGAATGCTTTTCTTATAACTTCCTGGATCCTCTGTGAGCAATTCCTTGTGCTATATAATACTTTGGTGAATCCTTTTGAAGAGCAGCCTGATCACTTCAATAAACTCTTTAGTGGTTAAAAAAAAAACAAAAAAAAACCAAACCTACATACACCCAGTAACCTTTTTAATGGAGAAATAAGTCTTGTATTGTAATTTATCCTCTCAAGGAGGGATAAATTTCTAGTAATGGTCATATGTTCAAATAATAACTTGGATAAACATATATATAATAATTATAGGAGAATCTATGAATATATATACAGTGAACCCTCGCCACTTCGCGCTTTGACTTCCGCGGCTTCACTCTATCGCGGTTTTTGCGTAACAGCGCATGCTCTATCATTACTGCCACTGATTGGTTCATACTGTACATGCTTGATGCCATAAATAATATAATAAATAAATGATAATTGTAACGTCCAAAATGTTTTACTGTATTTTCCCTTTTTCGTTTAATAAATTGGGTAATACGAGTGTAATGGTGACTAAAGGGTATTTTTTCATGTCCTCTATGCTCTAACTATGAAAATATTTGATTTACAAATAAGGAATCCTACTTCGCGGAATTTCATTTATCACGGTAGTGTCTAGAACCGATTAACCGCGATAAACGAGGGTTCACTGTATATCGTACTGTTATATGCTAAGCATTTGAAGTTGATATTAATGAAAAAATATCACACACACATCCTTGATGTTCATTATACAATTAACAGTGACCACATGATCATGTGTAACCTAAGAGAGCGTGTCGCATGTTGTAATCGCTGCATGAGGAGACCTCGCGGTGCCATGAGGAAGCACTCAAACACGTGGAAGAAAGGCCTGGCGATCCGGATCTGAGCTCACAGCTGAGCACATTCTACGGTGAAGTTCTGCGTGGTCCCGTCAGTTTTACAATGGGTTGAAATTAACTAGAGCACCTAACAACAACCGCCATTGGTCTGATTCTTAAAATGAATCTTGCAAGAACAAATTTTGCACTCCGATGATATTATAAATCTGCATTTCTTTTTCTCCTTAGCTGTATGAACTTCTCTCTCTTCATACGATATTTATTCCTTAATTCATTCTCACATTTGTCCAATATCTATTGCATGATACACTGGATTTCACCCATGATATTACAGATTTCTATAACAAACTAAAAATACTAGCAGCACAGAGAGGAAACAGAGGTAAGAAGGGCACCGAGGTCAGTGACTGAATGTGTTTTGTCAGCTAGGTGTATTTGAAATTTTAATAATCATAATTCAAATTATTTAGGCTCGCTACTAAGACTACTGACATTAATCCTTTTATAAAACATACACCTTTGTCATAAATCATCTATTTTGTAAATCTACCTTCAAAGTCAGAAAATGATTTTAGTCTGGACCTTTTAAGTTGTACAGACTTTATTAAAAGGAACTCATCATTTTCACAGTGATTTATTTTTTTAAATGCACATAGTGCCTTTTAATCTATCATTTTGTGATGTTTTTTTATTTGTGTTCTTGTTGTTGGAAACTATTCCTAATTTTGGTGTAGCTGTTTGGCTAAAAGTCATGTGTTTGGTTTTCCTGAAGAAGGAATCACTTCCCTAATGCCTACTTTTTGGTCTGCCTTATCTCGACTTCTAACTCACTAACTCAAGGGCATCTCAACTCAGAGGGGTCCTGTGGATCAGAGAAGTGCTCCTGGGTCTCCAAGACTGAACATCTTCATGGGAGGAACCTGCCTCATCTTCCTACAAAGGGGAGACAGTGGGGTTTGAACCCCCACAGAACATTCAGTTAGGTGCCCCAATTCAAAGTCCATAGCACTAGCAGGGCAGGTTGGGTTCTGTTATTCTTGGTTCTTCTAGAAATGGCAATATCACTCTGTATTCTAACTTCTAAAAGGGTTCCTGCTCTGGGAATACTATCTATACATCTAGTCCCCACTTCCCGGAAGTTTGCTTTATGCCATTTCACTGCTAGGAACTATCTACATTAGTACCTGCTTTCGATAATTGAGAGACACCTGAAGAGGATTTTATGCTTCTGGCAAAAAAAGCAAAGAGTGAAACTTGCCTTCAGCGTTTATTTTTCAGAGGGCCATGAAAGCGGCTGAGCGCCCCCGAGCAGAGAGTGGTCACCCACTCCTTCCCCCGGAACAGCCCTGTGCACACGGTGTCTCTACTTCACACTGCTGGGCAGTCACACCATTCCTGCTCTTACTACAGGTATGATTTGGGGGTTTATGTGATATTGGGTATGTTTAGTAGGTTATTTTGTGTCTGGGAATGTTCAAACAAATTTCCCATATAAATAAATCTTAATCGACATAATTTTGGTTTATAAAATTTTTGGGGGTAAGAACATTCTACTTTCAGATATGGGGGGAACCTGCATAGGGACAAATATAAACATAGGATGTTGATTGATGAATATCATTAATCAGTGAAAGCCGCATTCCTGAAAGACTAAGTTGAAGAGAGAAGACGAGTGCTAATCTTCTGCTTGGATTTTTGCTGTGATCAGGGTGAAAATTTACAAAGCACGTTGATTTTTCATTCAACAAGTTATGATTCATGACACTGGTGGCAATTCCCACCTCCTCCCTGTGTTTATCATTTTTATTTTTATTCACCCTTCTTTTCTATCACTTTCTGCCTTCTGATCTTGATCTCTGGGGAAATGCTGGCTTTGCACATCCCATAGTTGATTATCCTAAGGAGTGTGTGCCTCCTGTTGCTATTGTTCATCATATAAACCTGCCTACTGCTGCCACTGGTCTGTGACTAAGAACACAC
Organism: Echinops telfairi; assembly: GCF_000313985.2. Lineage (NCBI taxonomy): Eukaryota > Metazoa > Chordata > Mammalia > Afrosoricida > Tenrecidae > Echinops > Echinops telfairi. The sequence goes on along the minus strand of NW_022103898.1, from coordinate 42,199,583 downwards.
AGAGTAGAATTGACACATGTGCATGGTGGTGCTGGTGAAGAATACTGAATTTACCACAGACTTCCAGAATAACAAACACATTTGTCTCAAAGAACTACAACCATAATGCTCCTTAGAAACAAAGAATTTTCATCTCACATAACATCTCACATGTTACCGGGAGAGTCCCTTCCCTGGTACAGGACATCATGCTTGATACAGGAGAGGGTCAGAGAAAAAGAGGAAGACCTTTGACGGAGGGCATGGATTGACACAAAGGCACCTTAACAACAGAACAACTGTTGTAACGGAAGTTGAATCACAGGGGTAAACTCAGGTCTAGGCCCAAAGGGTGTCAAATTGCCACAGTCTCGGGCTTCCCCCAGTCTCTTTTTATGATCTTGAATTTTGTTCCACATCTTTCTCCAAGTATCTCCAGGACTTCCTTGTGCGATCTCTCTCAGAGTGGTCAGCATGGCAGCCAGGCACCATCTAGCTCTTTTTGTCTTAGGCTCATGAAGGTTCACGAGTTCTTTCAGTCCTTTGGCTTCATTGTTTCCACGTGTCTTTAACTCGGTCACTCTTCTTCGGCCGGTCAAAGAGAGATCAACAAAGCACCTTTCATGGAAACTCACAAGCTCTTAAGACAGCAGACACTAAGATATAAAACACTATATTATGCAGTCTCTGAAGGGATTTTTGCAGAAAGCGTTAAAAACTATTCTTTTTCATGAAGTATATGCATAATTATCAGCAACAAATACATGGAAACGTGGAAATGGAGAGGCAACAGTGGCCTTCTCTGCATCATCTCACAACAGTCACATTCCCCCTTTTCTCCTCTTCTATCTTTAAGCAGTTTATAATTTGAAGGATCCCTGGTAGCACAGTGGGTTAATCATTGGACTGCTAACTGCAAGGCCAACAGTTCAAACCCACCAGCTGCTCTACAGGATAAAATTGAGGCTCTCTATCCCACAAATACTTACAGTCTCAAAATCCAAAGGACAGTTCTACATCTATAGGGTCACTAGCCATCAGAATTGACTTGGTAGCAGTGGGTTTATAATTTTTTAATCATCTCACCATATTGCAGTGTTTAGAAAATGTATAACTCACATTTCAGCAACCTAAATCAACCAACTAAGCACACACTAATGTTTTACACCACACATGTAATTTATTGAATTTCAGTTCTTGTTATATGATGTTTAAAAGTCCTCATCAATTAGTGAATGTCTAACAAAATAACTGAACAACTTTTTTTAAGCTATACATAAAAAATTCAAGTGTTCTGAAAGGTATGCTTTTCATTTGATTAGAAAGAGGAAAAGCAATTTTAAGACAGTAAGCAAGTAAAATTTTTCATATACAAAATCAATAGTATTGATTTTTTTCAATGGAAGGTCTTACATTGTTAGAGTGCCACCTAGTGGTGACGTATATCAAACCAAATATACTTCATAGCGATTGGGAGTTGCAAGAATAAAGGCTGTTGGAAAAAGAGAGCTCTTACAGGGAAATGTTTGGACAACACGGAGAGAAAGTACACACTCTCTAAGAACCCATAGTGTCGCTTTTCAGTGCGTCTGAAAGCTTCCAAGTGATCACAAACACTGAAAGGTGTACGTGGAGCCATCTGGTTGCTGTGTCCCCACTCCTTTCAAGCAGTGATTCTCTAGAAACTGAGCGTCTTCCACAGTCTGGAGCTTCACTCAGAAACACTTTTCAATATTGAGTCATTTTCATTTCCAGGAAACATTTCTGTATTTCCAAACTCCACAATTGTAATCCAAATTCTTTTTCTCGTGTCCTTTTCTGAGTCCAAGTAGAGAAAGAACTATGGATCATCTAGTTAGCGCTGAAAGAATTCTTAGGACCAGTGTAAGTCATGTTACAGGTGACAAGCTGAAGTTCATGTTTTTAAGCCAATTGCATCAATTAATGTCAGATCAAGATAACCTCTGAGACCTGCCTCAATGCCTAGCAGCCTCCCTACTCCATAACAGTGTGGCTCCTCTGTTAGGGGCTGAATGCGTGGTCAGAAAGCACGTACAAACCCTGGGTCTGTGAATGTAAACTTACTTATAAATATGGAGTTTGTGAGATGACTTGAGATGAGATCATTACAGAGACTGCTGTCTTTATATGAAGAAGAAAAGAGGCAGAGAGGGTTACTGATGAAAGAAAGAACACCACGTGAAGACTGTGGCATAGAGGGGAGTTAAATGGCCGTAAGCCAAGCAATGGGTGAGACTACCAGAGCTGGCATGGACAAGGAAATCTTTCCCTCTGGTCTAGTGCCAACCAAGAGAGCATAACCTTGCCAGCACCTTGCTTGTGTGCTTCTAGCTTCCTATACTGAGACAATACATTTCTGTTGTTTAATCCTCATAGTTCATGGAACTTTGAATGGGCAACCCTAGTCAATGGATACTTCTTTCTATGTAATACATCCTCCTTTGGATATGATTTTCATAGTTAAAATCAGATGCCTCAACGTGTTTGGTTTGCCTTGGTTTCTCACTTCCCAGTTTGAACAACACATTCTTTCTGACATTTGAAAACTCCCACCTGGTTCGTCTTCTCTTTCTATAGTAGCTAGTACAGCAGGATCACATAGCAGGCACACAATGCATGGTATCCCCTCCTATCTCTGCTACATCTCTAGACTTCCCTCTGAAGTGTGCTGTGTGCTCATGGCTTATATGGATTATTGTTTCATTTAAATCATCCCCATTTCAAATTCCATCAAGCTGAACTTCAGCAAAGCACAGCAGTTGATATAGCAAGTAACAGTTTTCCTTGTGGGAAAGAATAGTGTAAGTGTTCCATCGCCTCTGATGGGTAATATCAATATGTATATAAAACCTTTAAAATAAGAATCACAAATCTATTTTGTGAGTTCTACTAAAAGATATTGTCCATGACCCTATTTCTCATTGACTTCAAATATAAATGCTTTTGTCGAACAGATAAAGGATCTTCTTCATCCCCCATCGCATGTTCTATAATGATTGTGTCCTTCTCTGTGATGTAAACAAAATGTATTCAGTGCCCAATTCACAAAATATTCATTAGCATCTCTAAAGCATTTTTAACATCTAAAGGAAATGTGCAATTTCTTACTCAACTGAAATAATTTTTTAAAAGCTAAAATTCAGAGCAATTTTTCCTTTGCCCAATAGACAATTCCTTGCAGACACTAAGAATAATCATTCCTATAAAGAAAACATCAATAGTAGTGAGCACATAGTTTTACCAGTACATAGAGCAAATTGTATTTTAATTATCTACCAATATGTCTCCCCAAATACTCTCAAACCCTTAAGGGACCATGCCTTATTTATCTTCATCCCTCCATCATTAAACATAGCACCTGTCACATAAGAGTTCAATAAGTGTGTCTAAATAAACTACACCCACGTGTTTATTGAATTCATAATTAAAACGAGAAAAATCTGAACCACCACCTCACCACCGCAAGCCACTGGCACTCCAATAATCTACAAGTGCTGCTCAATTTTTGTATCTGATATCAAAGTTTACAGATGCTTTAGAATGTAGACAAAAATACATCCTCATCATCAGGAGTTTCTGTTTAATTTTACATGTGTTGGATTGAATATGACATTAATAAGGCTGGGATTTTTTTAAAGTCTCCTCTATACCCCTAGACTGTTCCACATTTCCTGACCTCTGAGTCTTGATCACATTCCTGCGTGGCCCTAGAAACATCCTTCCCTGCCTCACCGTCCACTTCCTGAAACCACCTCAGACTTATCCCAGACTCTGGTCTCTATTCAAATCCACCTCATATAAACGCCATGCTTATAAACTTTAACACAGACGCAGCTGATATGATTCTCAGAATGTTGCTTCTTCCATTGTAAAGCATGCAACGTTACTGTGATCATTTTATAAATGTAATATGGTACCTGGTAATTAATATCACCAATACTTTTTATTTGGGGCAGTACAGTACACTTTAACTGACACTTAAACATTGCTCTTATCTACCTATCATATTTCTATCCCTCAACTAAGAAACAACCAATTTTCCTGTCTTGATGTCCGTTTTGTAGGCCCTGCTGTTGTGATTTCTCAGCTTTGCTTTTGCTTTTGCTCTTTCTTACGTGCTTCTCAGCCCTGTTGGTTTTGTGGCCATTCTCAGTCTTCTGTGAAACGCTTCTTCTCAAGTTCTAAAACCCTGAACCCTTCAGCACCTGTTCCACCATAAAGGGGGTGGGGGGTGGCCAGTAAGCACTAATCTCTGAGCAAAAAAAAAAAACCAAAATGAATTTGAAAACTTATTCCAATTCAAGGCCAGTCTTCTCTTAGGAAATCTTACAGGGGAGACTTCAATTGTTTTCATAGAAAAAAAAAATAGTTAAAAGATAATAGAATCTTCCCATTAACTTTTGGACACCCTAGCAGTGTAAGATCCACACAGCTAAGACTGCTATCAAAAGTCCAGGGGTCATGTGGATTCAAGAATGAGATAAAGAAGATGAAACTCAAAAGATCAGAATAGGTTTTCCAGAGAGATTTCCAGAGAAGGAACTAAAGTAAGAGATATAAGGAGATGAGAGCAGTCATTCATAACTAAAGGTTTTTCCAATATTATTAATTGAATTGTATTCTATGCCATAAATTCAAACCTCTCTGGCTGTGGATGGAAGGTTTTCATTGTCAATGAGGCCACATCAGGGTAGGGTGCATCTTCAATCATTTTTGAGATATAAGAACAGAGGAGAAACAAGATCAAGAAGACACTGAGAACAGATCCACCCTATCTAAGGGGAGCAGAGGTAGAATAGTTTTGGATCCAGGGATTCAAGATTGGCTAACTAAAGTAGCTGAACAAAGATGCGCCCCCCACTCCCCACCCCAGAGCTGAGAGAGAGAGACAGAACATTCCCCCAGAGCTAGTGTGCTGAATTCATATTTCTAGACTACTAAACGGTGAGAAAGTTCTGTCAATTAACGCCAGCCACTTTTAAGTGTGTTATAGAAGAATGAAAAAACTGAGATACCTAATTAACCAGAGTAGTGACTTCGTCGGTGGTGCCAGAATCTTACTTGCTTTTTCGGAATCCTTGGTAAGTATTTAGTTCAATTTTGCATTTGTACTTGAGTATAAGCCGACCTGAATATAAGCCAAGGCACCTTATTTTACCATGAAAACTGGGAAAACTTATTGACTCAAGTATAAGCCTAGGGTGGGAAATGCAGCAGCTACTGGTAAATTTCAAAATAAAAATAGATACCAATAAAATTACATTAATTGAGGCATCCATAGGTTAAATGTTTTTGAATATTTATTTCAGAGAAAAACAGTAAGCTAGCTCTGTAGTGGAAAAGAGTGTCAACAAAAGCAATATGATATCAACAATAACTTTAAAAGAAAAAAAAAAAACCTCAGCTCAATCAGCAACCAAGCTAAAACACAAGAGTTAACATCCTTCAAAACTGGATTCCTCCTCCTCATCTGTCTGTCCAAACAGCTTCAGCTGGAGCCGGTATGCGGTTGTCAGCATAGACATTGTCATCAGCACTGAGTGCGCAGTCATCACGTTACTGCTGTCCTCATACAAAGCGCCGTCTTCACTGCCATCCACAGCACTACTGATGCCACACTTCTTGAAGGCGCGTTGCTCCATGTCCTCTGAAATCTCTCCCCAGGCATCACGAACCCACTTTGCTATCAATTCTACATCGAGGGTCATCAGATTTCCAACTTTTGTCAGTCAGGCTTGACCAGATGACATCCATTCATGCCACATCTTTCACACACAGTCTTTGAAAGGTTTATTTAAACACACATCTAGGGGCTGTAATATAGATGTAAGCCCACCTGGAATAACGGTCAAAGTAACGTGAGAAGACTTTGCCAATTTCTTTATCTCATCAGATGTGTGGGCTCTGAGCATATCCCAAACTAGCAATGGTGGTTTTCTCTTTCAGGCTGTTCCTGGTCATCCGTTCCAAATCTCTTCCAGCCATTTTTTGTTCCATCTTCATCCAGCCAGCCTTTAATATATGCACACACTGTAATCCGTGGTGGGAATGTGACCTTTTTAAGCAAGATAAAATAATGACAGGAAGTAGCTTAGTTCCATTAGCCAAATATGACAGAACGACTGTGAAATAGTTTTTTTCATTTCCTGTGGTTCTGAGTAAAATAGTAGTTTTGTCTCCCAAACTTGCCACAGTTCTGTTGCTTAGAGGATCAAAGGTCATTGGTGGTCCATTCATATTCCCTATATCTCTGAGGTCACAGTTATGGATCCTTCTTTGTTTTATGATGAATAAATGGAATGATGTCACTTTTTCCATCTAGGTCTTTTGGCAACTTCTGTGAAAATCTTTGTTCTTTGCCGCAAACATAGGACAAGTCTATTTATGAAGGAGGTACACCATTCTGCTGACACAACAAAATTTTCAATGCCTGGTGCTTTTAATTTGTCGTCTTTAGCCATTTGAAGGGCATGTACGTGAATTCCCATGCGTGGTATGCAGTAACCATACTGATGACACTCCATAACCCATTTGTGCAATTCAGTCTCCAGAGTCCCAGATTGAGCGTGTTTTGCCTTTGGAATCTCTTCCAAGTCAGCTTTCATTTTCATTTTCTGCCACTCCCTCACTTGTTTTTCATCAACACAAAATTCCCTACTTGAAATGCTATTATTGCCTTCTTCTGCTCTTGACACAACCTTAAGTTTGAAACCAGCTTCGTATGACCTGCGTTTTTGTTTTGCTCCAGGTTTAGAAGCATTGCGATCCATTTCTAACAGGATGGAAAAAAAAAAAGACTTTGAAAAAGAATGCCGTAACATAACGATTGGATTCTCAAAACAAATCGTAAGCTCTACTCCAAAAATAAGCCCCAGTTATAGTTCTTAAAAGAGGTCAATTTACAGTAAAAACGGTGGTGTCCAGGCAACTACCGGTATACATATAAACAAGTAAAATCAACTGGAAATAGAATGAAGCAAGACAGATAGACATCACCATGGAAAACAGATTACAACACCCCCTCCAAAAAAATAATAATCGCATTCAAAAGACACCATGAGACTCAAAACATGCTGGATCCCCAAGGGAGCTGACAGTCAATCAGGCTTTGGAGAGTTGGTATGATAATAATCCAGAATGTGATGACATGACTATGTTTGCATAGAGCAGCCTGTGTTAGGGCTCATACTATACACGCTGTGTTACTGCATGTGCTGCATTACTGCATACGTTGCCTTACCACATGTACACAACGCAGCTTATATAGTTTGAGTACTGATGATATTCCAGAATGTGATGACATGACTGTTTGCATAGAGCAGCCTGTGCTAGGGCTTATAATATACACGCTGCCTTGTGTACACAATGCCTTACTGCATGGGCTGCATTGCTGCATACGCAGCGATACCACATATGTATGGGAAGTGCTAACACAACACATGCAGTAACACAGTGCATACATAGTGCAGTGTGTATATTATAAGCCTTAACACGGGCTGCTCTATGCAAGCATAGTCAACACTGGGTCCTGATAGGGGTTAATAAGAAAATAAAAAATAAACTATAGCAGGCTATGTACTATAAATAAACATACTGTATATCCAAGACCAGAGATATACTAGTAATTGTATTCAGCAATACTTGGGCAAAGCAAGGGGTGTGACCAAGCACGGGTAAGACTGTAAAGGCTCCGTCATTGGTCACAGCCCTGGAGGAGAGCGGGAGAAGAGCCACTGCATCTGACATTCATCTGAAAAGGATGCGGTGCGCCCCAGGTACCAGCACCCAGAAGCGGGCAGGTTCTTGCCCAGTACGGCACACGGACAACACAGAGGCTGCCTGCAGGCAGGAGAAAAGAAGAGCCGTGATAGCGGCAGCCATCGGACCACCCACTGAGGCTGCAGGCGCCGGCAGGTGAGCGGGAGAGACCGGAGAACAGGTAAGTGGGACCCTCACTCAAGTATAAGCTGAGGGGGGTTTTTCAGCATAAAATGTGCTGAAAAACTCAGCTTATACATGAGTATATACAGTAATCATTTGAAAACGGAATATAATTCTTAGTATGCATTAATTACATATTGTCTATATCAACATACTATTGAATATGAACTATCTAAGTTATTGTTGTAAGCTCTAGAGATATAATAGTAGCTAGTGACCAAAACATTAATTTCATGCTTCATTATTAAAAATTATAATCGATGATGAATTCTATGAAAAAATAAATGTAAGAAGATAATAAAGAGGGTAACTCTTTAGACAGTAAAAGGCCCCACCGAGAAGATGACATTTGAGCAGAGAGAGAAGAAATCACCACGCAAATTGCCCGTCGGTGAGAAGAGGCGCTGATGACAATGAAAGAAGAGCTGCCACGCCTGGCACGGCGTCTTGGACTACTCAGTATCACGCCTGGCACGGCGTCTTGGACTGCTCAGGAAGCACAAGAACACCAGTTTGCTGGGGCAGAGTTAGGAAGGAGAAAAGGGATCAGAAGTAAGAGCAAAGGAGCCGGCTGATGTACGTGTGGCACAGACAGTATTGCATTTGTTTGTTTACTCTCCAAAATGTTGGCAGTGTGACCTTATCCAGGGGAGTCTCGGAAGGAGCGCTTAGTGGTCTGCTTCTGAAAGGTCGCAGTCTTGAAAGTCCATGGAGCGGTTCCTCTCTGTACACCCAGGCTTGCTGGGGCTCAGAATCAACCCAAAACTCACAGGCAACTGTTTTAGGCCACACTAGGGACTTAGGATTTCCTGTTGAGCATCAGGGGAAACTTAAATTATTTACAGCAGGGGAGTAACATGAGCTGATTTACATTTCAAAACTTAAACCAGGCTTGTGTAGGGTTGAAAATCTCACTTACAAATTCAATGAAATAGACATAAGTAGCAATGTGTTACCCTATAAAAATCAACCACAGAAGGAAAAATGCTATACCAAAATAACTTCTTTTCCTACAGAATGTTCTTGGGATTGATGATTTTAATTTAGGATGAAACTTAGAAAAAGAGTATTAATGCATGCTTATGTACTGATTGCCATTTAGCTTCTTTAACTTGACTTGAATATTCAATAAATAAAATTGATGTGTTATAAAATGAAGAAAACTGTTTTTATCAAGTTTATTTTGAGGCAACATTTTATTTTTCTTAGTTAATGCATTTCATTAAATGTGAATGTTTTGAACAGTAAGCTTAATGTGATTTGAATGTCTTTTCACATGTTAAGGAAAAGCAAAAGACACATATGGAAGATAAAACTGGATGAACTATGCTGGAAAGCCTTACGAAGAGTGGTAGAGAATGAGGGTGGTTATGTGTCAAATTTAACTAGCACCCACCATACAAATGCTTAGAAAAGACAAGAGTGTCCAAGGTTGACAGCAGAATCTTGATACTTAGCTCAAATGCTTAATGTACTATCAGGAGGACATTTTAATCATAACATCACTGGTCAACATTCCACAGGTGGAAAGGTTGCCTAACAGTATGGTTTTCTGATGCAAAGAAAGGTGAATCAGAGTGATTAATATTGCTGCTGCCAGAACCCTGAAACTGTATTTGAATCTCAGACCCCAATTGTTAATCGTGCCACATTGAATAAGTCATATAACACCACTAAGCCTCGAATTAGTAGCCACCATTGTAGTTCCTATACAAACATGGCTACTGTGAAAGAGATTATTCCTATAAAGTAAGGATTCATAAACTTTTTACATTCAAAACGCCTTTGTGGACTAAGCCAATTATGATACTGTAGCAGATACACTTCTAGAGAAAACCTTGCTGTGGCAACAATTTAATTTGCAAAAATGGATACCCAACTAGTCCCCAAGTTGGAGATTGAAGATGTGCCAATTGTCCAGCTCTTCCAAGATGCTAGTCTGCTCCCACCTCCATGCAGTGAGCAGATCCAGGGGGGACCTTAGCGAGCACACCACTAAGAGAAGCAAGACTCGTCACTCCTTGTGCTGACCTGTGAAAAGACCCACAGGATAACGCTGTTACAAATGCTGCTGGTATGTTTCGTCTGGTTTTCTGAAATCTCCGATGAAGAGAGGAATGTTTAAAATCAATAAATAACACAAAGTATAGTTTTTCTTATGAAATTATATAAAAAATATTGACATAATCTTTGCTTGAATCTACACTCAGACCCAAGGATTGGGCATCTAGCACCGCACGCTAACAGAGAAAGTGAGAGGTAAAGAAATTCAATTAAACTAAGTAAATAGAAATTGCTTTTAATGAGCAAAGTATTCTTTTCATCAAATAATTGGAGACAAGACTAAAAGATCAATTCATTTAGCCTATTAGAGCAAAAATTCTTCTTCTATCCTAAGATCTGTTTCAAAGGTTTCATTTAAATACCTGAATTAAGGATGAGACTAAGGATAATGCTCTGAAATTGATGTGGTGCTGCGTATAAAATGTCCTGTGATATGATTAAACAATTGAACTATTGCATTGTATGATAAGTAAATTATGTGCCATTTAAAAGATTGGGGGGAAATAATTAAGGATAATTTCCCTTTATTTTCAGGTTTTTTCCCATTGATTATTTGTCTTCTGAATTCCATGTTTTACATGTAAATAAGGTGTTTTCTTTTGTTTTTTTCATTTAAAAACTTTCAGTGTTGTTTCCATTGCATTAACAAGCACAGTAAACATCCTGGTTCCCTGAACATCATCTTGGTTTAGGGCAGGGATCTTCAAAGTGTGGTCCAAAGACAAATGCTGGTCTTTGAACTGTTTTTACTGATCTGCAATGAAAGAAGGATGGAAATTGAGAAAAATGTTCAAGAAAATTTTATAATAATTTGACAGTATGATTTTATGCTTGCTGAATCTAAAAATAAAATGTGTGAACTTCTAGTTCATATTTCTAAGCATTCATTTATATTGCACTCCATACAAAATTCTTTCCCATAGCTAATTATAGAAACAATGTTTAAGAATGACTTTGACAACAATTTGTTATTGGTCTCAACTTTGCAAAACTTTAACTGTATGACCTTGGACATGTTACTTCATCTCTCTGTTCCTTTATCTGAAACAGTAATTACATTATATGACTCTTGGGAGAATTAAGTCAGTGCTTGTAAAGTCCCTAATACTGTGCTTGACATCGATAGAGTAATTAGGAAACATTATCTGTTTGCTGATTTTATTCATTTATTCACATTTTGAACATGACATAAAATAGAGGGTGATGCTTAGGAGCCACAGCAATTCTAAACCCAAACCAAACCCACTGCCATTGAGCTGGCTCTAATTCATGATCACCCTATTTAAGACTCCCCCCGCTCCAGACTTTCACAATAAACAGCCCCGTTTTCTCCTGGAGCGTCTCAGCAGTCCCGCAGTTGAGTGCTTACCTGGTAGTGCCAACAGGGCTCAAACAATTCTCTTTCTGAGACTTCACCACCACCCAAATCTAACCCATTATGTTGAGTTGATTCCAACTCATGGCAACCCAGGCAGGACAGAATAGAACCTTTCCTTAAGGTTTTATTTCAAGGAGCCCTGAGGGTGGAGCAAGTAAGCTTACTGGATTACCTGTAGTGCTAAACCTGGTGGGATAAATGTTAGACCACTAGCCATGTGGTCAACATTTAGAACCCACCAGCAACTCTGTGGGAGAAGTCTGCTTCTGTAAGGCATTAGAAACCCAACAGAGTAGTGTTATTCTATCCTACAAGGTCACTATCAGTCAGAAGCTACTTGACAGCAATGAACTTATAGGGTTTCTGTTTTGTTTTTTAAGATGTTGCCAGACCCTTCGGAGGGGAGGAGGTACGGGAGGGGAATGATGAGCCCATAACTATGGGGACAGGGGTATAGTATATATCCTGAAATTGATGACAAGGAGGGTGAAGCTTCTCTGGGTGTGTTTGATCAATCAAATTGTATCTGAGAGGTGAATAATGGGTAAACATGATAGTGTGCCAGGAGGGGAAAAAAAGGAGGAAAGAAGAAAAAAAATATATGTAATTATGTAAATATAAGTGTATTTGTTTACACATGTATATATGCTGTGTTAGTCTGGGTAGACTAGAGAAACAAATCCATTGACACACCTATGTGTATAAGAAAGAGATTTATATACAAGAGCAATTGAACATTGAGAAAACATCCCAGCCCAGTCCAGATCAGGTCCATAAATCTGATATTAGCACATATGTCTGATACCAATCTATGAAGTCCTCTTCACTCTCACAAAACACATGCAAATGATGCCGAATGTAGAAGATCACAGGCCAGTGGGTAGAAAGCCTTTGGTTGTAGAACCATCTCAATGTGGCAGGGGTCTCCACATTGCCATTCCAGTTCCCAGGGCTGCATCAGGATAGCTCCATGTATCTTGTCATCAGCTGCCATGTCTCCCAGGGTGTGAGCAGAAAGTCTTCTGCCTCCAAGGAGGCAGTCCCAGATTTCCCAGAATTCTCAGGAGAAGGCCATGCCCATTCAGAAGTCTCATTGGCTATCTCCACTGACAGCCTAGGCTCCCCCCTACACTCTTAATCCTTAAATTGACACCAGATTAGGTGACTACCACATATGCAAATGCAATAATGAAGCAGATGGACTTTGGGCCTGTATATAAATCTTACCCCAGTATAAAAACAATTTGTTCTAATAATGTGGCATGGTATGAAACCTTCTTGACATGCTCGCTAAAGACAAAATGGGTGTATATGCAAATGTGCTGAAGAAAGCTGATGGTGCCCAGCTATTAAAAGACAATAGCATCTGTCGTCTTAAAGGCTTGAAGTTAACCACGCAGCCATCTAGCAGGGAAGCAACAAAGCCCACCCTAAAGAAGCACACCAGCCTGTCTGATCATGAGGTGTCAACAGGAAAAGGTATCAGAAGTTCAAAAACAAGCAACCAAATCAGTGTGAAGGGGCCATGAACATAGTGGAGACCCAAAAACCACCTGTAAGTTAATGGGACAGTCCCTTTCAGAAGGGCCACACAGAAGGGATGCTAAATCCAGGGTGCAGTATAGCATTGATGAACCACATAACTATCCTCTAGTCCTCTAATATTTCTTCCCCTTACTATTATGTTTTTTATTTGTTTTCCCTCATTAATCATGTTAGATTTGCATTTTGTTCATTTGTATATTTAAGATCATTCAATAATTGAAAGCCAAGATAGATAACCCTTCAGAAACAGTAACAGGAGTAATGGTTCCCTGAGGGTATGTGAAGAGAGGAGGAAAGGGGGGGATAGGGAGCTCATAGCATTGATGGCTGTATAGCCCCACTCCAAGGGATCGAATAACAAAATTGTATGTGAATGGATATATTGGAAATGTAAGATATGGCTAAATAAATAAGGGTTGCTTGGGATGGGGGGTTGGGGATAAAGGGAAGCTGATATAAAGGAGTTCAAGAAGAAAGAAAATGTTTTGAAACTAATTGTTGTAGCAATTGTACAATACTGCTTGAGGTGATAGAACTAAGGAATGTTATGCAATCTTTACGGGCTCCCAATAAAAGGATTAAAAATTTTTTTAATGAAGACAATGCTATAAAATTGATTTGGTGATGATTTTATAACTCTCCATAACATGATTGAAGTAGTGAATTGTATCATTTAATATACTTAATAATTTAATTGTATGCTTACACAAAGGTTTTAAAAATTTTTTTAAGTTTGCCAGACCTTTCTACTCTAGTCATTGGGTGGCTATGAGTGCTTATTTTGTGCTTATTACAATGTCAGATTCTATAGTTTTTATTAAGCATGGAAATGCAGTCCTCATCCTGAAAGATCCCATGTGATAAACTTTAAGCCAGCTACATCTAATATACATAACAAGATGTAAATTGCTGGTATAGCTATAAGGAAATTATGAAAAGATGAATAAATGGAAGCATTGTTCATTGAAGACATTCCTGAAAAAATAATGAATTAAATAATTGAACCTAAAGAAAAAGACAGAGGGGGGAAAAATCAGTTTGTGCTCAGTGAAAACACTTGTTTACACACAGTTTTATATCAAAAAATGACCTGAATGTTCAAGGGTTGGAGTGTTAACTCCTGCCAAATTCCTCATCCTTTAAAGTCACCCTGCTGTGACTAGGCAATACAAAGGTCACATACCGTTTCAGCTGCAATTGCAGAGCTCAGTGGGAAGTAAAGAATGAAATTGTTGCCTGCTTATCTCTAGATCCTCTGTCTAGGTTTCTCAGAAACCACAGTGGGGTAGCAACTAGAGCTTCGTAATGACTTTTCAGTATCAACATATGTGAGTGAAGGTAGGAGAATAAAGGTACACAACAACATTTGCCACCTTTGCTAAATAAAGGTGCATCCCACAGCTTACAGGAGAGGCCACCTGAGATTAATATTGGCAGTGATACTCTGAGGACACAGCAAGAGCTAATAGGACTAGTTTAGTATCGAATGCACATCTGAGTTTTCACTTCTCTTAAAGCTAGGTACAAGGTATGCCCAGGGCAAGACACATAAACACTGATATATCACCATTTTTCTTTCATTCTTTCTTTTTTTCAATTCAATGGAGCAGACTTTTGTAAAAGTTAAACTTTTATAAAATAGAAACTTCATTTCATTTTGGAGAAGTATAATCCAATGATACCCAATGCTGAGAATATTAGAATCCACTCTCCATCATGCAATGTATTTAAATTCTACAGGGTGGATGCAAAAGAAAGAAGAAATAGGTTGCTCTCATTGTCAGATTGAGATGGACCAAACACACAGGGCACACACACACCATTTTCACAGTGAATTAGATATTTCATTTCTACTCTCAATTTAAATCACTTTTCATTTCGCTCTCATATTTCAGGATGAGGTAAATACTGAGTATCTTGGAAACCTGAGGGCTGCTGAATTGAGCCAACCTTTTAAGACCTATATTACACTAAAACCATCCGTTTAAAAGTTGTTACCATTTTTAAGTATTGAAACTGGATGGAATTCCATCATGATATTTCTTAAATATATATGAACAAACTATATTTTCTCTGACCTGGGAATTCTTCATATAGGGTGATAAAGAAAACAATTTGAATATATCACAAAGCATTATGAATATGATCCAAATTACATGTTCTTTATAATTAGAAATATGGAATAGAAGCATATAGGTTCACTTAAATAATTCAATAATTAGTGTCATATGCCAGTCTTAAACTTGTTAATAAAAAGTGTCATTTAAAATATGATGTCAAATTTATACAGTTCGTTTTTTAGACTGTATTATAACTAAGGTTGGTTTTCTTTTGGTGTTTGGGGATTTTTGCTTTTGGGTTTCTTGATGGGGCAAGGGAGCAGAAGCAGAAGAAGAGGAAGAAAGAGAAAATGAAGACAATGTGTGGAAATCTTATATGAAATGTCATGGCATTGTCTAATTTTCTTTGTAATAATCTTCCTAAAGTATATGTGAATAAATGTGTTAAATTATTCATCATGCAAACTAATTTGACAGTTAATTAAAATAAAGAAAAGGCTCTTCTGAACATAATCTACGGCATTAAAGCCTAAAGGAGAAACTACATTGACAGAATGTGTCCTTGACTGCAGCACCCTTCCTACTGAATCATAACCCAAAATTAGCATTTCATGCTCTTTAGATCCAAAAACATCGTAATTGTGCTTTCTGACAAAGGAAAGCCTGATGATTTCCCTTTTGGAGAGGAACTCAAAAGAGGAGAAGTTGGACAAACACTGTGCTGAATTCTTAATTCCCCTCTCACTTGGACAACTTGTTCAGCTCACCAACTTCCATGCTTTTACCAGTTATTAAATGGTAATAAACGTATGCGCTTTTTTCACTTTACTGTGATGACTGAAAGAAATGAAATGTAGCCAATCCAAACTGTGTACAACAATAGACACTTAGCAAGTTCTTTTCTTTCTTTTTTTTTTCCTTTCAGATCATGGAAGCTTGGGAAGACATAGTGATTCTTTCAGGGTCTTCAATAGAATTTGTAGAAAATTGTATTTATGAGTGTTTATAAGAACTCGTGGCTTTTCATGCATAAGTTTTTTTTTATGCATGACATCTAATGACGTTGTGCTGCAGGCAAAGCAGATAAGTATAGCTTCTTTATAGGTAAAAGAGTAGGTTCGGGGAAGTTAAATACATTAGCCAAGATCACCCAACTGGAACATGTCAAAACAGATCTGTCTGATTCCAAAACTCATTTCCTGTCTCCTTCACTGTGGTGCTCGGGCCTAGAACTAATGGTGAATACTTGGTGACACAAAATCTTGTCTGCTGTGCAGAAAACTTAGAAAAATGAGTATAATCAGATTTTCCATACATCAGAATGCATTCAGATTTTGAGTCAGGAATTATATTATTGTTGAGTATAAAACGTATTCTCTTTTATGAATTAGTGGTGAGATTAGATGCTTTGCTGGTTTATTTTGTTTCTAGGTAAAATTTCAAATTGTCAAGTCTACATTTCTCAAAGTTCTCTCTTGGAATTTTACTACACTGTAAAACACACAAGTCTGGAAAACATAGCTATGCAGTAGCTATGCTCAAATTGCTAACAACAACAAAAAGGAGATTGTGTTGAAACAGCATGAGAGTCCCAATTGAAGCTGGCTCCAGAGAATGTAATATGATGTAGATATAGCCTATTCTTTTTTTCAGTTTTATTGGGACATAAATCCAGGTATCATACAACTCAGTAGTTGAGTCATATCAAAATCATAGTTCAGTCAAATCCAAATCATTACATAATCATCATCACAATTGATTTTAGAACTTTTTTTCTTGTACTCTTTATTATTGGCTCCCCCCACCCCCTCCAACTCCCCTGCTGCAACATTAGGAACCATTAATCCCATTATTGTTCCTATAGATTCATCCATCCTGGAATCCAGGCATCGAAAAGCATTCAAAAATACAAGACAAAGAGTAAAAAATGCTAACCACAATAACAAAATAAATAGAGAAAAACCCTAGTTGGGAAGAAAACAAAATATTAAAAGCTAGAGCAACATCAAAATGGATCAAAAAAGGAGATCGAAGTCTAAGGTGTTAGATTTCAACCTAGTTATATGTGTCATGTTCCACTTTCTAAGCCGTTCTGTATGACAGCAAGACTCTTGACACCCTAGTGTCTGTTCAGGGGGGTTTGCCAGAGGCGTCATCTGCAGGTAGTCTCTCTTCAGTTCTATTTAACTGCTACAACTAGTAGATATGTCATAAAGGGGATCAAATTTGGTACTACAGTTTAACCAATCCAATCAGTTGTTGCATTTTAATCCACTGTAATCATCTCTGCAGTGGTGTCTGTCTGACGACCAGAATACTCAATCCCTCAGCTAGGGTCAGAGGGAGGTCATTGGAGGTTTTATCCGTGTGTACATCCTGCAGATGGAGTTTGGATATCCCTGTCATAGAGAGCCCTCTACAAACCAGGAGTTCACAGTTTTGGCTCTGATACCATTCCCTCCTACAGGTGTGGGTTACATATTTAATCCTTGGTATGTG
>NW_022103898.1:42179835-42181571 GCF_000313985.2 Echinops telfairi | reverse complement strand
AGCTGGACACCAGCTAGTTTCTTCATGACACTTGTAACTCTGGCAGCAACGTCTGTTGGTTTGGGGTAACCGTCGAACAATTTTTGTGGCAACAACTACATGGTAATTCCCCATCTTGAAAATCTGGCCCCAGCCGAAGTGAGGTCTCCTGTATCAAAGTGGTTTTTAAGCTATACCTACAGAGAGGGTGATATACTTCCTGGGCCTAGTCAGTCTCTCTACCACGGTTTTCAAATGTAGATGAAGGGTTCCAAAAAGAACTGAAAGACTGGTGAGCAGATTGTGATACTGATAGTTTTAACAGAACTGTAAAATCCAGTGGCACCAAATTTTCTATTAGTAAGAACCTGAAATTTTGCTGTGGATTTAAATTGTTGTGCCCTAAAAAGATATGTTTAAGTTCTAACCCATAGTGCTTTTGAACATGGCCTTATTTGTTAGGGTATTTGATGATGTTTCAGTTAATGCATCATAAAGTCAAATTGGAAAAGGCGGGTACCGATTTTGAGCAGGATCTTTATAAAAGAGTATAGTAGATACATAAACATAGAGATGTACAGTAATGTGCAGTTCTGTCTGCAAGCCAAGAATGCTGACAACTGCCAGAGACCAGAGAAATAAGTATCGATTTCTACAGAATTCAGAGAAACTACTCCCTCTTGAGATTGAATTCAGATTACTAACTATAGGATTGTTAGACAATGAAAATCCACTCTTCTTAGATCAGACAACTTTGGATCATGTGACAAAGCTTTCCAGGGACTCCTGATGGTGCTGTGGAGGAATCATTAGACTGCTAATCACAAGGTTGGCAATTCAAACCCCCTAGCTGCTCTGTGGGAGACAGATAAGGTCAAGGTTTCACAATCTTGAAAGCTCAAACAGTATGGCTGTGAGTGAAACTTGACTGGATGGATGGCAATGGATTTGGAGTTTTGTTCAAGTCACTCAGTCTGTGGTGTTTTGATTTGGCAGCCCTTGGAAATGATACAATGCTGAAAAGACAAAAGAGATGCCAGTCCACAGTTAATCAATCCTCCACCAGGCTTACTTAGTAAGGGGCAACAGTTCAAAACCACAAGCCGCTTTACCAGGCGTTTTCTACCCTCATAACGAATTAGTCTGGAAAACCCACAGGGCGGTTCTACGCTGTCTATAGGGGCTGTGACTCAACTCGATGGCCGGCAGTATGTTTGTGAGTGTTTTTGAAAGGGCAAATAGTAATTGTCCTTCTGTCCCTGTCCTCAACCCTAGGACTTAATTGAATCCTGAATCATTCCTGTCCTGAACTGCAACCTATCATTTTCCTGGTAAAGATCCCTGGACACTTTTCAGAGCAGTTGTACTTCGTCCAATAAGTGAGAACAAATGCTACAGCATTTGACTTAGTTGTTTCTTCAAGTTTTCAGGCTGCGTGATTACTTCTGGCAAAAGGACTGGTCTGGAAGATAAAATGTCTTAGAGCTGTAGCCATTGATTGTATTATTTAGGAGATCATAAGTAAGGTCCATAGGAGCATTTTATGGACATGAGTTCCACTTACAGTTTCATGGGTTGTAGAGATGTACTCGAAAGGTTTGCAAACTTGGTAAGGACAAGGAGACTATTACAAAGACTGCTAACTAGACCATGATGTGCTGAATTCAGCTAGGGGGAATCTTTTGTTTGATGTGGGAAGTATTTGCTGTTTCTCTGTGGTTTGTTAGCTAATTCGTTGTTGTTGTTGTTGTTAGATG
>NW_022103898.1:42177108-42178520 GCF_000313985.2 Echinops telfairi | reverse complement strand
TGGTTAGGAAAAGTTGTTAGCATGGCATGATCTATAATTTAGATTAGAAGCTCCAAATGCTATAAACTAAATCTCTAATAGATTTGGTATATCCCCAAGGCTTCTCCAAATAAAAAAAATATATATTAAATGATAAATCACTCTAAATAGCTAAGATGAAACTTTTCATTATGATAAATTCACAAGGCTGTAAATTAAATAAGTAAAAACTCTAGGCAGGCGATTATGGCCTTATCTATGTATCTGAAACATCAAATTGCTTTCTGGTTCATTCTGCCTGGTTTGAGGTAGTGATATTTTTCCCATAGTAATGATGGGTTAAATGTTTCATTGGCTTTAATGTGTTTATTGGAGCCATATTTGGGCAATTCTGTACCATTAAAACTTCAATTATGCAATGATTAGGCTTTGGAAATCTAAAAACTTTTCCCAATTCAAGCATGATTAAAATTCTGTAATTCTCCCATCTTGAGGGAAACTAATTCTTGTTATATTTCCACAATTATTTTGAAAAAGGAAATCCATTATAATCACAGTGGTAGGACCCCAAATTGCCAATTTTCCATCAGACTTGTACCCTCTTAATAAAAAGAAGGAAAAATACATATAATGTAAGATGTTGTAGAAAAGTGAAATGAGAGACTTTTGCATCAATCACCTACTCATTATTAAGTAATTCTCTTCAGCTGTATTGAATCCATGTAGGTCAGTGTAATACATATAACCTTTATCGAGCAATCAGTGAAAATGAAGGATCTTAAAATTTCTCCATTTCCCTTCTGCATGCATATCTGAAAATTTTCTAAGAAGCTTGAGTGGAATTTTGAACACAGCATGCAGTGGTTCATGCTCTCTTTCAAATTGATTAACCAAAGAAAAAGGTAACGATCTTCTATGACCCAGTAGGCACAGCAAGTTAGAGGTGTTAAGAAAGAGAGTAAGATCAGACAAAGCCCTCTTACTCTTTCATTCACCTTTTTAAAAGTTCCCTCAATTCATTTCAATTTAAACTGAGATTTGTCCCTATGTTCTTTTCTCAGCACAATATTTCCTTACAAAGGCTTTACTTCTTCTCCAAAAGATGAGAGAGCAAATGAGAAAGTTATTGAAACAGAAGATCAGGTTATAGCTTTCTAGCTTAGATATATTTTATAATTTCTTAGTCAGATATTCTAACTTCAAACAGTATATAGCTTCCTAGTCTATCCGAATTATCATCAGCCTAACCTCCCATTCCCAAATGAGGAGAACCAGCTCACCAGGGAGTCACTAGTGTTTTTCTATTAACATCCTTCCCTGTTCACATCTTTTTCTCTGTCTCAGTTGCTGTCTTTGTTTGATTTGCTGTTGTTGTTGTTTTGCTATTGTAACAAATTATCTCAAACTTCATTAGTTAAAACAATATAATTTTT
>NW_022103898.1:42170038-42175577 GCF_000313985.2 Echinops telfairi | reverse complement strand
CCATAAGAGCTATCAGCCATCTGGAGCAAGCAGACACCACTGTTTATCCCACAACAAGTAGGGCCCACTCCCTTCTGATAAGGATAGTAGTTGTCTGTTTCCTTGTAGGAGACACCAGAGAGGTCAAACCCGCCCAAGGATGACCAAGGTTAGACTGCCATCCTCAATCTCGGGTCCGCTTATCTCGTCACATGTATACCCCTAGACCTTTCCATTCCTATGGGCACACCCCTAGCTCATCCCCTTCCTGTTACGCTTCCTGTTACCTATCATAGATTCTCTTCCTACAATGTGTATGCCTATTGTACTGCCCCTTCCTGTGACGTGTGATTCTATAATCATGTCCCCCTAAAGTGATATAATGCATGGTTAGCAATAAAGAAAAAAGGTTCCCTCTGGCTCCGGAGGCCTGGGAGCTCTCTCCAGCTCTCGGGGGCCTGGAGGCTCCCCGATTCTCGGTCCCTGAAGCTGTTCCTGCTCTTGTGGCTGGGTTCCCCCCAATGAGGACCATCAAGCAGAGCTGAGGTGAGCAATGCTACCATGAATTGTGTCTGACTCCATTTATTCCAATCTCTCCTTGAACTGTCATGCTCTCTATGACTTTACTATAATCCTTACTTATTATCGCTGTACAATTGTGCCTACCAGACCTGTGGTGACTTGTGGGGAACCCCTCCCTCCTTAACCCTACACAGTAGTTTCTTGTCATTATGTTATTATGGGAAATATACTAATTAAGATATAAAAGACTCAAATCCAAGTCCTAGCAATGGCACTTGTTTGATCAAAATATTTAACAAACAAGGGGTTACCAAAAAAAGGGAGACTTTTTTTAAAGCTACATATTGGTGTTTTTTTTTTTTAATAAAACAACTTTATCACCTTCAAAGTACTCTCCATTACACTTGATACATTTGTCAAATCTGTGATTCCATTCTTGGAAATATTTTTTAAATTCATCTGTTTGGATGGCTGACAGCACCTCCCTTGTTTTTTTCTTCACCTTTTCTGTTTTCTCATCTCTGTCCTTTCATGTCCCTCTGCATTCACATAAACAAAAAGAAGTCACACAGAGTGAGGTCAGGTGAGTAAGATGCATGGGGCAATAGAGGAGTGCTGTTTTTGGGCAAAAGCTAGCACCGTGAGATGTCTGTATAAGCAGGTGCATTGTCCTGGTGTCAAAACCAGTCACCCATCTGACACAAATCAGGCCTGTTTTGACTTCCCCTGGCCTGCAGCACTTTTCAGAACCTCTAACTAGAAAGCTGATTAACAGTCTGACTTGGTGGAACAAACTCCAAATGCACTATTCCCCTCACTTCAAATGTTGTTTGTTTTATTATTTTTGGGAGGGTTATTTGTTTTATTTTTGTTTTTCCTTTTCTTTCACCCTATGTCTATCTATATAAGATAGTCAGGATAAGCAATCCTGAGGAGAAAATAATGGGACCTTGAGGTTTGGGGAGACATGGGAGAGGAGGGGATGGAGAGGGGGCATAGGGAGCTAACAAACTCAGAGTTAAGGGACAACAATAGATCTAAAATTGATGGTAGGGAGGGCGTGTAAAGCTGAGTGGGATTTGATCAAGAGCAAAGTATCCTAGAGGAATTACTAAGAGCCAAATGAAGGGTGAGCATGATACTTGGGTAGGAGGAAGTTGAAAGGAAATAGAGGAAAGAAATAGGAGGCAAAAGCTATTTATAGATGTATAGCTATAGGCATGTATATATGTAGACATATTAATTTATAATGAAAGGATAGAGGCCAATGGACATATATGTATATGTTAAGTATTAAGATAGTGGATGGATTTTGGGCCTCTATTCAAGGCCTCCTTTAATACAAGAACACTTTGTTTTGTTCTAATAACCTGGTACTCTTTGACACTCACCTTCCCAACATGATCACTGAAGACGAAATGGGTGCATAAGCAAATGTGGTTGGTGAACAGAGCATATGGTGCCCAGCTATACAAAAATATAACTTCTGGTGTCTTAAAGTCTTGAAGTCAAACAAGCAGCTATCTAGTAGGGAAGCAACAAAGCTCACATGGAAGAAACACACCAGCCCATGTGATCATGAGGTGTAGATGCGATCAGGTATCAAAAGATCCAAAACAAACAACTATATTGAAGTCAATGAGGGGGGTTGGAGTAGAGACCCAAAGCCCATTTGTAGACAATTGGATATCCCCCCACAGAAGAGTTATAAGGAAGGGATGATTCAACCAAGATGTAGTATACCACTGATGAATTGCACATCATTCGTCTAGTTCCTGAATACTTCCTCATCTCCACTACCATGACTTTACAAATCTAACTAGACCGGAGAACACACACTGTTACAGTTAAGAGCTCTCGACACATGGAGTTCCAGAAAGATAAACCCCTCAGGAACAGTAGGGGGAGTAGTGACAGCATGAAGGTAGGGGCATCGTTAGGGAGGGGGAAGAGTGAGAAAGGGGGAACCTATCACAAGATTAATATAGTGCCCCCCCAAAGGGGATGAATAACAGAAATATGGGTGAAGAGAGACGATGGACAGTGTAAAATATGAAATAATAACAATATATGATTGATCAAGTATTCACAAGGGTGGGAGGGCGGGGGAGGGAGGGAGGGGAAAGAGGAGCTTATATCAATGGCTCAAGTAGAAAATGTTTTAGGAATGACAATGGCAACATATGTACAAATATGCTTGATACAACTGATGTATGGAATGTTATAAGAGCTGTAAGAGCCCCCAATAAAATGACTTAAAAATAAATAAATAAAACACAAATTAGCATTCTCTTGAACTTTGATTTCACTTGACAAGCTTTTTTGGAGGGGTGAGGTGATGATGGGGTCTTCCACTGGTTGATTGATGGTTTTTTTGGGGGTAGTAAGGATAGCACCATGTCTCATCACCAGTAATGACCTTGGGGGGGAAAAATCTTGGTCACTTTGAGACTGTTCTTTCAAAAAACAGCATGTTTCCACTCGAAACTCTTTCCTGGTCAGTCAGAACCCAAGCCACAAATTTCACAGTGACCCTTCTCATTCCAAATCTTCTGTTAAAATTCACTGAATCAAGTTACAACATATTCCAGATTACTTATCTGTGTCTTCAATGATCCATCATCAGTCTTTGAGCACAAGTGCATGAATTTTGTTAACATCTTAGTCGTATCAGAAATTTGAAGGATATCCAGAATGAAGTTGGTCATCAATCAATATTTCACCTGTTTTGAAGTGAGCAGCCCACTTGTACACTTGAGTTTTTTCCCATAGCGCTTTCCTGCTGAGCTGTGTTCAACATCATACCAGTTTCTGAAGCATTTTTCAAACAAAATTTCACAGCTAGAGACTGTTCTCTTAAATTGGCCATCACATGAAACAAGGTTCATGTGAAACTGCTTTTACAAAAAAATTCACCATAACAAGAAAGAAACTTCCCAGATGATGCCACTGGGTGCACTAACTCAGAGTGAGTTGCTGGATACTCTCCTAGTAGGAAAAATGCTTACCACTCAGCATAGTTTTTTCTGTTTTCAGGAGTGGGGCAGGGGTGGGGGGAGGGAGGTACATTCTCGTATGTGAAACTCAGCTTCTTTTCTTGTTAAACAAAAATACTGTAAAACAGCTCATAATTTGACAATTTCCCATAGTGCTGTGAGGACGAAAAAGATTAATTATTTGAAAGGCTCTATGAAACTGATAAATGAGTAAAATGATAATTTAAGAAACAGTAATACGGACTTTAGATGCATTGACCAGATGCTGAAATTTCCTTTATATGGTCCACCTTCTTGGGTTATTTGTTCTCTTTACAGATTAAATAAATATGAAAATGTGTAATTTTGCTGTATGCTTTTCTTTATTTTAAATCATGCATTAGCCCCTGGACTGTTTGAACCGCTGCATCATGGGTTATGTCTCAAATACAGCCAAGTTCACTGCTATCAAGTAGATTCTGACTCACAGCAACCCAAAATGACAGAGTGGGACTGTGTCTGTGGGTTTATCAGACTTTAAATCACCTTTCTCCTTCAAAATATGCTCCCTTGGAGCCTGCTGCTGGTTTTGATCTGCTGGCCTTGCCGTGAGTACTCCAACTCATAGCCACCAAGCCACCACAGCCACCATAGTCACCAAGGCTAATAGTTGTGTCTATGTAGAGGTTCCAAATAAGCATAATTAGATGTCCTAGAATTTCCATTCTTCATAATATTACCAATAATTTGTATGATACATTCAGTCAAATGCCTTTGTATAGTCATTAAAGCAAGTCAACATCTTTCTGGTATGCTCTGCTTTCAGCGGAGGTCCTTGCAATCTCAACAATAACATCATTTGTTCCATGTCCTTTTTTCTCTGGCTTGCATTTCTGGTTAGAGACCTGCTATGATTCCCATCTGGTAAGCCTTGGCTCAAAGTGCAGCAATGCTGTTTACTTGGCTCATTTCTTCGGCCCTTTAACTCCAAGCATTCCTTTGGCATTTTCTCCTGAATATTTCTTTCCAACACAATGCTAATTTGGTTGGGCCACTTGTGGTTGTCCTTGAAGGTCGGACACACAGTTTGCCCATTGTATGACTTAGGAAGTTCTAAACACTTCTGCAATTTTCATCTTTTTTTTTTAATACTACTAGTGTAAGCTCAAAGGCACTAATTCATGTTGTGAAAGAACTCTGAAAGCTGAAACTCTGTACAGGGGAAGAAAATAATATTATCATTTACCCCACTTTATTTAAGAAGAAATTCAATAATTGATTTGCTCAAGGTGATACTAATTTATATGAGTT
The DNA here is from genome assembly GCF_000313985.2 of Echinops telfairi. NCBI lineage: Eukaryota > Metazoa > Chordata > Mammalia > Afrosoricida > Tenrecidae > Echinops > Echinops telfairi. Next base: position 42,170,790 of record NW_022103898.1, on the reverse strand, counting down.
TTCTACTTCTTGGATATTGGCTCATGTTTGTACATGCCAATACATGTATTTTTCCTTCATCTCAAATAGCTTTACACTGAAGTTGAGATTGCTTTCCTCAATTTCTATTAGCATCAACAGTCTCAGGTACCTTTCTGATTTTTAGACTTAAAATGTCTAACATTTTAAAGAATATTTTCAACCTCCCTTCTTAGGACTCATCTCTCTCCATCTAACTCACCCTAATTTTGTATTCACATCATTCTTAAAGCCACCATGATAAATTTTTTACATTTTGCGTACCAATTTTCTTACTAGCTTTTCTTATTTCATTCCCTTTTATAACAATGTTTTGACTTATACTTCATGCACCATACAATTCAATGGTCTGAATATATTAAAGAGCTGTACAAACTCACCACAATCAATTTTAGAAAATTTCAATCAACTTTATTCTTAATGATGTTAGCTCCCTGTTTCCCCCAACCTCCCCTACTTAAGAACTTAAGAAACTAATAATCTAGTTACTATCTCTGTAGATTTACACACCAAAAAACCCTCCAATAACAATAACAAAGAAAAACTTCAATTGAAAAGAAAGCAAAACATAGGAAAATAAAAGAACAAATTAAAAATGGGTCAAGAAAGAAAATAAGTGATATTAAAAAATTAGCAACTCTGGGAGGTACCGCGGTGGGAACTGATGCCTGACCCCGGGTGCGACCTTGCCTTTGAAAGTAATTCCACACAGCATCTGTGGAACCCTACATCAA
>NW_022103898.1:42166730-42168954 GCF_000313985.2 Echinops telfairi | reverse complement strand
ATCCCCAGCCTAAACCCCGAGACCCTACAAGTGACTGGGGGAATGCCTGACTACCATTGGTGGGGCTCCACACTACTGCGGGAACACCCTCCAAAAATCCAAGGCGATCTTTCTGTCTACGGTAATCCCCCGGCCAGCTACAGAGCTCTACACTGAGGAGGGTACACCCACATGCCCTGCTCAGCACTCCAGTTGGAGAGAAAAACACCAGAGGTCAACAGAGGTGCTGCAAGCACCATGAAGCCTACTTAGAGAATGGCCAGGGAAGCGACGTCCTTGTAGGCCCACAACAACCCGACTATCATCACATGGATGTCCAACACACATTCCAAGTAACGGAATACTGGACGGCCAGGATAAGAGTGAAACCACAGGAAGATAGAGCTGTAGCCTGACCCCTCAGTCCAGCTACTGGCAGTAGTTCATAGAAGGACTCATACGAATCCCCCAAGAGAGAGCCTAGGGCTCTTCGACTCAGGAAGATGCCTCCAGGCTCCTCTAAAACAACACGTAAACAGCAACCAGTTCTAACAGCTTGAACGGAAAAGCAGGAGAAACAGAAGCCAATGCTGGAAGAAGTCATGAACCTAACGATGTGCATAGAAGAAGCAGATATTGACATGCCATAAAAATGTCCTTAACTCTACCTGCAGTCATTCACTTTGCGGTGCACTCTGTCCAAAGACAAGGCTATTCACCTCCCTAGTAAGTGGTCCGAGGGATTCAGTAGAGGCTTAATCCATGTGTGGCATTTGCAAATGGATTTGGTGCTTTCATTGGCACCCATAGGCTTCACATCCCTTTTTCTTAACCACTAAGCACACCAGGCAATTTTCAAATGCCAAAAAAAATTCTTCTGGAAGAAGTTGGGATGTATTCTGATTTTTGCCTTTTCTGCTACTACAATAATTCACAATCACCATTGCCCTCTTTTTCATCTGACTGCAAATTTCTAATGCTACACTTAAATATTCTAATACTCAGTTTTAACTTAGCACCCAAAACAAAACTCACTGCCACTGAGTCAAATGATTCGAAGTCGTCTCTATAGGTTTGTGAGGCTGTCCGTCTTTACTGGCGCATAAAGCTTCATCCTCCGCACCTTGGAGTGGCTATAGGTTAGAATGAACAACCCTGGTTACTGTAGTCCGACATTTCCCTGTCAGGGATCCATAGTTTAAAAGAAAAAAAGAAAGAGATGGATATGAGAAAGACGGAGTGGCAAGAGCAGCAAATTAAAGACATTGAAGGCATAATTTTACCTGGTAATTCTGATGTTAGAAGACATTTTAAATTGGAAAATCATTCATTGGAGGGAGTGGATACAGAAGTATGTTTCACTGCTATGATTGCTTTATTCTGGGTAATAACATGATGCTCTTAAAATTTTTGTTGAGGGAACAAGAGGGAAAAACATAAGAGTTTTCTGGGTAGGTATTTGGAACAGCTTGTTTCCACTTTACTTAGCCACACAGTAATTGTAGTGCTGTACTTAAAAGAGAGAGGGAGGGCGGTAAATTAACATTCTTCTAGTCTCTAAAGGGGAGCTAAAGCATTTAATAAAATCACATGTTTCCTAATATAAAGTACATTTGGCAGAGCTACTGAACTATAAAAAATAATAGTCATTGCAGACTTTCTGCTTCTATGTTTCACCAATTGCACTCAGAGCGGAAAACACATTAGTCCAGTTCAGTTTCAATTATTCTGACTTCTCATTAGGGAAAAGATTGATAACTACAGTTTTGCTAATAGCATATAAAGCTTTTTGTGATCTAGATTTAATTTAGGCTAATTCCCAGCACAGTGTGAGCTACTGTATAGTCCATGGAATAAGACAGCCTAATTTTCTCATGGCATGTAGTTAGCTATACAGAGGTTGTACCATGAGCCATTTGCCACTTTCTTAGCATTTGGAACTTAATTCATTCTCATTCATCAGTTTTTATAATCAAACACTACCTGATTATGGAACAAAGTGCTCAAATTAGTAGGGGAAAAGTTTGATAAAGTCATAATCCAATATTTTAAAAATAATTACTAGACTAAGGATAATTTCAGATTCAGGTCTGGCATTTTTATTTATTAGTTTATGTCAGTTTAATCTTTAAATATAAGCATTGTAATCATCCAAGTATATTCCAAAACCTTTCATCATTTAAAACAGTCTTTCCTAACCATAAATTCCCTGAGATGTTAGTGAATATTACATAAAGTACAAGGG
>NW_022103898.1:42163884-42166227 GCF_000313985.2 Echinops telfairi | reverse complement strand
CACTACTGTGTAAACCAATATGGCATTTGCTCAAATGACTTAGAGAAGAAATTTAAGATGACCTAGAAATCTTTGCTTGGTATATAACCTAAAGAAGTTAGAGCCATATCATGAATATAAGTGTGTGTGTATACCCATGTTCATCACAACACTATTCACAATAACAACGAGATGAAAAAAGTGTCCATTAGTGGAAGAATAAAAAAATAAAAAATAAATTTTGGTGTATGTACAAACAATGCGACACTATTCATTGCTGATGAGTAAAGATGAGAGCTAGGTAGCAAATGAGCAAGAACCAATGATCCTGCGGAAGAAGTTCAAGCTTCATATGTTGAAGGTATTTGCCAACAAAAAGTCTCCAAGAATTGATGGGATACAAATGGAAATGTTTCAACAAGCCAATGTAGCACTGGAATCATTTGCTGGTCTATCCCAAGAAATTTGGGAGACAAATACTTGGCCAACTGACTGGAAGAGATCCATATTTGTACCCAAAGAAAGCCAACCCAACAGAATGTTTGAATTTTAGAACAATAACATCAATATCACATTCAAATAAAATTTTTCCGAAAATCATCTAACAACTCTTGCAGCAGTACATTGACAGGAACTGCAAGCTGGGTTCAGAAGAGAACATGGAACAAGGGCTAACATTGCTGATGTCAGAGCCAAAGCAGAGAATAGCAGAAAGATGTTTTGCTCATGGGGATCTTGGACATGGATCAAGTGGCATATATGAGAACAGAACAAGGGTATATAGCAGGGTTTAAAATCACAAAAGTGCATCCTCTCACCATATTCATTCAATCTCTATCCTGAGCAAATCATCAGAAAAGCTGGATTATATGAAGAAGAATGTGGCATCAGAATTGGAGGAAAGCCTCTTAAAACCTGTGATATGCAGATGACACAACCTTGCTTGTTGAAAGGGAGGAGGAGTTGAAGCACTTGCTGGAATTGAAGTACTTGCTGATGAAGATCAAAGATTGCAGCCTCCAGTATAGATTTTGACTCAATGTCAAGAATATCAAAGTCCTTACAGCTGGACTAATAAGTAAAATCACAATAAGTGGAGAAAAGTTTGAAGTTGTCAAAGATTTTATCTTGCTTGGATCCACAACTGAATGTTTATAGAACAGCAAACAAGGTATCAAAAGACAGGTTGCATTAAGTAAATCTGCTTCCCAAAACCTCTTTAAAGTATTGAAAAGCTAGGATGTTACTTTGAGGACTAAGACATAATTTATTCAAGTTATGGTATTTTCAATTCCTCATAGGCATATGAAAGTTTGGCATTAAATAAGAAAGATTGAGGAATAATTGATGCATATGAATTGCAGTGCTGGAGAAGAATATTGAAAGTACCACAGACTGCTAAAAGGACAACCAGTCTATAGCGCTACCCCATATTACATACTTTGGGCATGTTACCAGGAATGACCAGTCCCTGAAAAGGGCACTATGTTTGATAAAGTAGAGGGGCAGCAAAAAAAAGGAAGGCCCTCAATGAGATGGATTGGTATAGAGGCTGCAATAATAGGACTCATCATGGGAACAATAAAGTTATTGAATACACAGTAATGATCTGAAATGAAAGCTCCAACATAATTTCACAATAAAGTTTCTTAAAAAGAATAAATGAAATACCTCAAGCAATGCTGAAACCAGCTGGCCACTTATCAAACATATCTAATGAATCCTTATGCATGAATCATGGTCAGCATTAAAATGAATAAAAGAGTATAAGTAGTGGTACTATATAAGGTGCGTTTCTATACATAAGACACAACCAACAAGCACTGGTGGCCAAATGGGTTACCTGTTGGGCTGATAACTGTAAGGCCAGCAGTTCAAAACCAGCAGCAGCTCCTCAGGAGGAATATGAAGCGTTGTTCTTCTTTTCTTTCTTTTTGAAATCTTTGATATCACCTCCCCATTATCCCCTTTCTCTCCCCCCATCCTGCCACCCCATGGACCCTTAATAAATTTTACATTATTATTATTATTGTCATATCTTATACCATTCAATGTATCCATTCACCTACAATTCTGCTGTTCATTCCCTTTGAGTGGGGTTGTATATTCCTCATTTCTATCCATTCCCCCTTTCCAACTTCCCCCCACTCTCTTCCTGTGCCTGCTGGCAATCATTACTCCTATTACTGTTTCTGAGCTATCTTGGATATCGTGCATTGAAAGATCTTGATTATACAAGTGTACATATGTAAAGTCTAGCAAGATTAGTGAGGCAAAACTAAGGCCATAATAGTGGGAGGAGGAAACATTTAAAAACTAGAGAATAATTATGTGTTTCATCAGCGCTTTATTGCACCCTGGATA
>NW_022103898.1:42139643-42163619 GCF_000313985.2 Echinops telfairi | reverse complement strand
ACACCTCATGATCACACAGTGGTGTGCTTCTTCCATGTGGGCTTTGTTGTTTCCCTGCTAGATGTCCACTTGTTTAATTTCAAGTCTTTAAGACCCCAGGTGCTATACCTTTTGACAGCCAGGCACCATCGGCTTTCTTCAGCACATTTGCTTCTGTACCCTTTTTGTCTTTAGTGATCCTGTCAGGAAGATGAGTACCATTCAATGCCACATTATTAGAAAAACCATACTGACAAATATGCCCATCTTTACATGTTTACATATATATATATATCTATATTTATACCTATATATATAGTTTTTACTCCCTAGTTCTTTCCTCTCTTTTTGCTTTCCCCTGCCCCACTATCAAGTTCACCCATCTTTCACCTTGAGTTAATCAATGCAAAAGTGAAAATGTTGAGGCTGTATTTGAAAAGGATAACACAATAAACTAATGATCCTTCTGAGATTCAATTTTTTCTAGTTGTCATGTTATAATCTAGCATAACCTAGAGATTATAAAGTGGATGTGTTTCATCACGAGTGTATAGTAACAAACAGAACTGAAGAGTAGAAAAAGACCAGGAGACTGTCTCTAGATGTTACACCACATCGTTACAGGCCCCGTGAAGGCAGAGACATGTTTCAAACCATTTCTGGGGCAAAGCAAGGGAGAGCATTTTTGCCAATAAGTAATTTTAATAAAGATGTCAATATGATATTTTTGTGTGATACATTTTAAAAGCCGGGAGCATCTGCTGTTGCTCCCTCTCTATCCCTTCTCATCTCCCTGGACAAACGCAATGATACCAGTGCCCCAGAAAGCCAGAAAGCTAAGGGGGCTATTTAGCCAAGACCCTGGAAGGCAGAGAATGGCTATATAGTTCAGGGCTTAGCAGCTTCTTAGGCAGCACGTAGACAATGGCGAACTAGGAAAGCTATAATAATGACAACAACAACTTACCATGTTAGACATAACACATATAACACTCTCTCAGAGACATACCCTATGTACTTTAGTATAAGCCGACCCAAATACCAGCCGAGGCACCTAATTTTACCACACAAACTGCATTAAAAAATGTACTGAAAACCTCGGCTTCTCCACGAGTACACACGGCACATGTTGATGACACTCTCAGGATCGCTGTAGGAGGTTTGCACTGTTGCTCTGCTCATGTTATGGTGAGGACACGGAAATACACAGAGGTTAAGTATATCCTCAGAAGTTGGAGTCATTGCATGTAGAGGTGGAATTCAAGCCCATCTTTCATATTCCTGAGTCCTTACTCTTATTATCTATGCTGTGTAGTACTTAAAATTCAGTTTCCATGTAGCCAAGTCTGAATCAAGGCAGCCCCCTGTGTTGAAGCATGTAGCTGCATGTTGAAGCATGTAACTGCACTGTTGGTGTTCATGGCTGTGCCCTTTCGGAAGCTGAACAGCGGGCCTTCTTCCCAAGGTGCCTATGGGTCGCTTTAAGCTGTCAACCTTTCTATGAGTGGGCCACTGAGTAACCACTTGCAAGTACTCAATCACTCTAAAATATTCTCTGAAATGTAGGTTTTAATTACTAAGGGTTGTTGTACTTAATAAAAGTAATTAAATTTTAATTCCTTAAATGAATCGTAAATCTATCACTAGCCAACATGGTATTAATCCTATTTTAAAAAAACCTATTCCCAATCAAAAGTCATTCCTTCCTAAATGCCTGGTAGGGACATTTGAGGCTCTCTCGTTGAGAGTAAGGAGAATTTCACCTCTGCCGAGATGAAGCTGAGATGGGAAGACAGGAAGGGAGGGTTTGGTTTGGTTTGGTTTTAGTCTCTCAGGGGCTCTCTGACAAGCTGCCGAGCTGCTGTTTTATGCAGGGAGGCTCTGCAGACCGTGTCAAGACAGCTTGCAGACAACTCTTTTTTTTTTAATTTTGGAAATGTGCGCTTAATAGCTTCAGTGTCTGAGGTTTCCTTTGAATCCAATTTTGCAGTGTGCTTGCTTTGGCTTCATTTCATTTGGAATTTGGCAGAAAAAGAATTGTGAATGAAAACTCGGTTTGTTTATGAACTTTTCTCTACATGCGAGGAGGCGTCAAAAAGTGAATGGAAAGATTCCTTGATCTTTTCATTCCCTTCCTCCATGAACTTTTTAAGGGCCCCTTGTATAAGCTCGTGGTGCCACAGTGAGGAAAAAACTTGGCTGTAAACCAAAAGGTTAGTGGTTTGAACCTGACAGCTACTTCTTGGGAGAAAGATCTGACAGTCTGCTTCCACACAAAGATTGATAGCCTTCAAAACCCTATGAAGCTGTTCTTCTCGGTTCTATAGGATTATTGTAAGTCTGAATCAACTTAACAGGGGTGGATTTTCAACACAGAGAAGAAAAACATGAATTAATTGTGACTCCATATGAAAGCAGTCCTTTGGTAACTGAAATCTAGATATGCCTGAGTATATTTTATCGTCATATCACAGATCATAATTATATTTTATAATTTTATTAATTTATAGTACTATTAAAATGAATTTATTTTGGTACTCGTAGTGCTGTTTAAAAGATACCGTGCAAGGTTAGTTTATATTCCAATAATAATTTTGAATGGTAGCACTAAGGACACCCAGTTTACAGCGATAGTTTGTTATTCGCCCTAAGAATCTTTTGTTCTTTGATTTTCTCACTATAAATTTCCAATATTTTTTAGATAAATGGGAATCATTGGCTGTCCATATTAATCATCCTCCCAGGGGCTGCTGTTGAATTGCATGTCGATGTCCAGACATATGCGCAGTTCTTTGTGGACTGTATTTAAGTTTGAATATGCTAAGGTATTAGCAAGTCTCTCTCTTTGAAGGTTTTCCAGCCCCTTCTATCTGCTTTTGAAGCCAGTGAATTCTGTACTACAAACCGTTTTCAGAACTATAACAATGGGTAAGAAACAGTCCCGGGGACACTTGGTATTATTGATCATAGCTTGTTATGATCAGTCAGTTATGTGAATGAAATCTTTTTGTCGGAAGGTATTTTCTCATCAAAGCTGATGTGCTGCTCCCTCTGCAGCTTCCCAGGCTTCCAAGTGCCTGGACATGGAGGCGCTGCTTTCCTTTCAAAGGCAGGGCGAGTCCTGTGCTACGTGTCATGCACTTGTAAGCAGAAAATTCAATGATTTTAGAAAACGGGGAATTAAGCTCTATTATTGCTTGACAATGCACATATAATAACTAGCCCGAGGATGTATTCTGTAATTAATGTAGGGCTCCTTTTTCATCCTACCACCTTAAAGACACAGAAGGTGACTGGAACCTGATAAAGCAAGTCTAAAGGGATGTTTCACACTGTTCTCAGTTTTACTCCTGAATGACCAGTACCCCCAATTGACATCAATTCCTAGTGTTGTCAACCAAAATGCTGCATATTTTCAATAATGTATGTCCTCATAAAATAAAACTTTAACAGGCATCTTTGTTCTAAAGGATAATAGATGACAAATCTTCCTATGTTGTAGAGTTAAAGTATTCCATCAAATTTAGAGACAGAAAAGTCAAAGTGGAAAATCAGACATATGACAATCTTGCAATTTATAGAGGGAACCTAGCCTAGTGAAGAGTGATTTTGAAAGATGTCGACTGATTTTCTTCAAGGAAATTCAATATTATAAATAAATAACAAACTAATTATATTTGCATCTGGTTGTTTCATAAATGACAATTATGTCATAATAACAAAGAAAATACTGAATAGGTGTAGTACATCAGTACAATAGAGCATTAAGATCATAATATTTTGGAGTATGAGGAAACGCTACTGTTATAATGGTAAATATAAAAAGCAATCTATCACATGATGTATGCATTCACTAGTACCAGCTGTGTTCAGTCCATTTTCACGGCAATTCCATGTGTCGGAGTAGAACTATGCTCCACTGCGTTTTCAAAGAGACTGATTTTTTTGGAAAATGGATCATTAGGTAATTCCTTCCAACGTGCTTCTGAGTGGAATTTAACTTAACCAGCAACCTTTCTATCATGATGGTAGCTGTGATGCTTGGAGTTGATGTCTCCATTGGAGTTTATGTCTGATAAGAGCCCTGGTGGTATAGTGGTTAAGCTTTGGACTTCTAACCACAAGGACCAGCAGCTCAAAACCATCATCAGCTCCATCGGAGAAAGATGAGGCTTTCTACCACCAGAAAGAGTTAGTCTTGGAAACCTACAGAGACAGACAGTTCTCTCCCATCATATAAGGTCACCGTGGATCAGAATCAACTTGAAGGCAGGGAGTGGGGTGTTTTTGGAGCCACTCCTTTGTGAAGGAAGGGTGGAGCCCAAGCAATCCATCCTGTCTTGGGCTGATGACGCCTCCTTGGGAGTGTGGTCTTTTGTTTAAGACATAGATGCAGCGCAAAGGCGAGCGTACTCACGCCCTCACCTACAACTAGATCTGGATCCTGCATCTGGTTTGTAGATCTATTCTGTTTTCTGCCAATTCCCGGAGCCATCAACACACTACCAACCTCAGATTCATTTGACCAATCTCCGATCCATTTACAGGTCCACCAGCCTGTGGGCCTCCTGCTTCAACATCCAGCTTCTATTCATCAGTTTCCACCACTCTATGAATCCAGATACTCCAGTTTACATCTGACCTACAGATGCAAACTAACTAGACTCCACCATTGTAAAATTCAGTATGCCATTTCTTTTCTTTTTTTTTTAGTCTGACCTTTTATTGAAAACTATTTAAGTCCTAAGACAATGGAATGCATCTTCATATCCTGCCCTGCCCATTCAGTGAGACCCATTCATATACCTCTTTCCCCGCCTCCTTTGGCAATCATATTTTCACTCTATCATACTTATTTTAAGCCATTGACAATCCATGCAAATGTAGAGCAGCAGCCCTTGAAGCAATGGAGATCTCCACTGGCTCTTCTTTCAGACAATATCAAATATCTGATGCTTTATTAGAATTTTACATTGCCCTTCCGGGCAACCCTAGAATGGGACTGTAGTGTTGTATCTATATCCTGTGGCGGTACCAACTACATGATGCAAACGCATCTGAAAATCATACCTCAAACATTTCTTTCTCAGTCAACTGATCATAGAAAATTATCCATGAGGCCATTCATAAGGGGTGCAATTTGAGGGAAATGAGGAAATGTAGCAGGAGTAGCAGGAGTGTTATGGGCATCTGGGCTGTTTGCTCACATCATATCCTCCTGCTTTCAGGGCCTGGTCAAGCCACATTCTTCACCTGATGCTTGCATTAGATGATGAGCAAGACTGAACATGCCATTTTTATATCTGGAAAGGTCAACTAAGATAGGCAAGACCGTCATATATAGTCATTTGATCCTACATGATGACAGTGTTTACTCTTATCCAGAAACTTCACTGTTACTTAAAATAAGAATAGATGTATATAGATGTCATGGCAGGAGTCTAAGGTCTGGGATTCACATATAAAGAACTACCAAGGTTTTACACAGCATCTCTGCCTGGTGCAGGCTAGCAGCTCAAATATACACCTGCACTGCAGGGCTTTCTTTAGTTCCTGGTCCAGTCCAAAATTGGAAGTCTTTTAAAATTGCTCCATTAATGGGTTGAAGCATAATGTTCAAATGACATGTACGTATTTTGTTCCAAAACCCAGAGGCCTATTGGTTGCTCTCTTTCTGAGTGGTTATTGTTGTTTCTTTTAGGTACCATCTTTGGGATAGTAAGGGCCACATGCAACAATGTATCCCTCGCCTTGACAGTGATATTTTGACATATCATTGCATGTCTATTAACTTCAACAATTAATCACATTCTACAAGCCTTTAGGACATTAAAGGCTGAGTTAAATAAAAAAAACTTTTTAAAAAATATGCGAACCTACCCCACATAAACGCTGAAGACGAATGTGTGCATAAGTAAGTGTGGTGAAGAAGGCTGATGGTGCCCGGCTATCGAGACCTATAGCGTCTGGGGACTTAAAGGCTTGAAAGTAAACAAGCAGCCATCTAGCCCAGAAGCAACAAAGCCCACATGGAAGCAGCACACCAACATGTGTGATCATGAAGGGCCAAAGGGACCAGGCTTCAAACACCAAAGGCGGGGAGAAAAATCATATCCTCATCAATGAGGGTGGTGTGTGATGGGGACCCAATGCCAATCTCTAGACAACTGGACATACCTTGCAGAGGGGTAGTGGGGAGATGAGTCACTTAGGGTTCAGTATAACAACAATGAAACCCACAACCCTCCTCTAGTTCTTAAACACTTCCTCCCCCCAACTACCAGGACCCCAATTCTGCCTTGCAGATCTGGCTAGACCAGATGATGCACAGCAGTACAGATGGGAATTGGAAACGCAGGGAATCTAGGACAGATGAACCACTCAGGACCAGGGGTGACAGTGGTGATACCAGGAGGGAAGGGGGGTGTAGAAAGGGGGAATTGATAACAGGGAGCTACATATAACCTCCTCCTCTCTGGGGGATGGGCAACAGAGGGGTAGGTGAAGGGAGACGCTGGGCAGTGTAATATAAGATATAATAATAATTTATAAATTATCAAGGGTGCATGGGGGAGGGGGGCAGAGGAAGGGAGGGGGAGAGGGGAAAAAAGGAAAATGAGCTGATTCCGGGAACCCAAGAGGCAAGCGAATTTTGGGAATGATGAGAGCAACAAATGTATAGATGTGCTCTACACAATTGATCTACGTATTGTGATGAATTTTATGAGCCCCAATAAATTTATTAAAAAAATATGCGAAGACATTCTACCAAAGTTGCAGACATCTAAATTGTTTTTACTTTTGGTCACATATATCTTACCAAGTTTTCCAGGATAATTGGTCTTTCTTACCTTCAAGTCTAAACAGAATTATCAAAGCAATGGACCAGAAAGACATTCAGTTGAATGGACAAGCAATCAAGATCCTCTCTGTGGATGGATTAAATTATGACAGAGTGCTAACTACTTGATGTAATACTGACTTAGGACAGTTGCATAAACATCTATTTTTCTTTATTAACAGGGAGAGAGAAAGAAGCCTGGTCAGTAGGTACACAGAGAACCAAGCTATATGTTGATTCATTTGAGGAGAATGGCAGCGCCAATTGGAGCCACCCCTGGATAAGTTTACTAAAAATTCACCAGCTGTTTTTCAAGATCCGCCTCACTTCTTACTGATAAGATGGACCAGTGGAATGGAGATGTAGTGGGAATCATCACCTTTCCATCTTTCAAGCCCTCAATCCTAGCACTCCCAATAGTAATTCAGAGTTGCTTTTAGTTTTATATTTCAATTTGAAGGGAACACTTGGCTTTAATTTTTCCTAATAACCCCTCCCTTCACAGAGGAGGGAAATCGTGTGAGGATTCGACTAGATGTTGAGTATGCTTAGTAGCCAATAGGAAAGTTCTCTGGAGGTCAGAACATACCGCTTTGGCTCTGCTGCCCAAGACAGTCATTTTATTCCTCTCCATTAACTTTGGTCATTAAATGCTACTACCTGATTCCTGACTCCCTGGGATGCCATCATTTAATTCTGAGAGCCAGCTCCATGATAACAGTTCTCAGTGTCATTCCTTGTCTAAAAGAATAACATTATAGAACTTCTCAGGGTTATTAGTACTATCCTCACCAACATATTTCTTAATGTCTCAGAGAAAACCATTTCAAATTAATTTTTAAAATAGCATCAGAATAAAAAACAAATCTAAGGTATAATATTGTTGTTGCTAAATAAGACATTACATAGCCATACCTGTTTCTTTCAAAAAAGCAAACTAATAAGCAGATTATCTCTGACAGATATTAAGAATAATGACAATCTAAAATTGTAAGTGGGATATTGTGAAAGAATGGACTGGCAGTTAAATAGAATGTCTTAAAAGATCTTACAGCAAACAGTAGCTTCATCAGTTTCATAGGAGGCAGGGTGAAGACAGAAAGAGGAAGGGCTATTCTAATTTAATAAGTGGTACTGGGACAACTGGTTATCTCTTGGATGGGAGAAAGATTATATTTTCACCTAACCTCATGCAACAAAATAAACCCGATTAATGACGAAAATAAATTGTTAAGAAAACATTTGGCAGGATGTTGTTCTGAATGTAGATTCATATTTCTTTTCTTTTTTTTCTCACAGATCCATATTTCAATGCATCTCAGATATGATTATGGGAATGCTTTTTCTCCTAGTTAGCATTCTTAATATTCTTTTAAGTTTACAAACATATAATAAGTAATAAGAATAGCATTCTGGTCTCTTGCATGTCTATTGTCTTCAGCAATTGACCACATTCTACAACCTTCTAGGACACTAAAGACTGAGTTAAATAGAAAAAAATGTTACATCTCTATAACATAAAAACAAAGTAAATTGATTGGAAGGGGTTAGGGTGGGGCTGAAACACAAAGACAAATGGCATGTTTTCACCATGTGTCCTTAAGACCTGCTGAGAAAGACTTCCTGTAGTAAATAGCTAGATAGAATCAATTGTATTCTACAACCTAAACTAATATTAGTGGGGAAAGGAAAGATAGGGCATCTTTAATTAAATCAGAAAATAATTACAAATTAAAAACTCAGACTGTGCAAAAGAAAATTTTAAAACGAAGACAAGAACTGCGAAGTACAAATTACAGGGGAACGCGTTGTTTCAGACCAAGGGACGTCTCTGCTAGAGGGAAGGGGATTTTTTTTTCTGTCAAGCACCATTTGGATATTTATAACATCATCCTCAGGCCATAAAAATGATCAACATAAAAATTAGTTTGCTGTCGTTGGGCAAACGATTAATTAACTTACCCTTAATGGGAAGGCTGGCACGGCTTCTCTTTGGCGAGGTGTGCAATGTTCACTGGTGTGGATGAGGTTGCTACTTCACAACTGCGCTTCCGCGTTTGCACCAGGCAGTCCGCAGTGCAGCCCCGCTCGGCAATTGGCAGTTCGGGAAAGCGCGGCTCGCAGCAGGATGTTGTTCTACACACAGATGCCTCTTTCAGTGCATGTCTCCTCAAAGCTCATCATGGCATTTGTAAGGGTTATAGAACGCAAGCAGTGGGAGGTTGGGGTACCTACATGTCTGCTCATCATGACTTGGCAGCTGAACAATTTTGAGTGTAGATTATTAGGTACATCAGCTGGCTCCACAATGAGTGGTGTAGCAACAATATTCAGTTCCATTTGTTTTTCTTTGACTCTTTCACCAAGTTGACCGTCTCATGAATGTTGAGCATTGGCCAGGACGGTCAGGTGTGGCAGGAGACTTTTGTCACCCTAGAGTGGGGAAAGGCCTTATGTGATGCTTTGGATTTGTACTTCCCACAGTGTAATTCACCTTCAGATCATTTCACATTGAAGAAGGGATCTGAGAAACTGGTCCCTGCAAATTCATGTTCATTCAGGTATTTGGTAGTGACCACCATGAGCACAAAATCACATGATCACTTTCTATCATTGAGGCCCTGACAGGTTGTCCCTTTATCTCCATCAACTGCTTGACTTCATCCCCCAGTTCATAAAAGCTCAAAAGCATGTTCCCAAAACGGCCTCTGCACTTCACTGTGATAAACAAGATCCCCATCATAAAAGTCAAGATCATTCAGTAACTCCTTCAGGGGGTAGCTGTTCAACCATCTACTTTTGACAGCATGTATGCATGACACTACCGTTGACATCACGTTGTTGAGCTTTAGTAACTGGTACAGAGACGTTCTTGGTGCATGAAGAAGTAGTGGCATATAATTACATCATGTGGCTCAAGATAGCGATCATTCAGTTTTTTCTTGACAAATGTCTGGGGTTCCATCTGGAGCAAAGCCAATTAATTTTTCAACTGTCAGCTCAAGTTTTCTCATTGAGAAAACAAGTCTCAAACAAATCCTCACCACTCATAGCGCCACGCCCAGCTTCCAGTGGCCAGAGACCCTCTCGCCTGTCAAACTCTGTGGCAGTTATGCCGTGAATGAAAACAGTCCATTGTGCAGTGTTTGTTATGTCTGTTGTCTTGATACAAGCCAGAGACAAAAATTGGCAATCTCCTGCAGAATCCTTCCAGGTGTTTTTGTTTATTTGTTTTCAAAGGCTTGTGTTAAATCAGTAATCTAATCTGAAGCAGTTCTCCAAAAGAAACTGACAGTCAAACGAGTTGACTTTGTCTGGTGCTAACAACTCCACAGCAGCCACCATGCACTCTTCCACAAACTCTCCCTCGACATTAGGGTTCAGCTTGTCTGTGATTCTCCGCTTACTTCATAACTCTTCTGACGAACGTTGTCTCTGTCACAACAGGGCCTGTGAGAGCATCTTGTGACGCCAAACTCCACGCAAGAGTGTTGGTTTTATCTAAAAGAAGCTGGCCTCCCCAGTCATCGGATGTAGCATGTTTGGGGTGGCAATGATGCTCCACAATATTTTGTCTATTATTGCCAATATACCACCACAACAAGACCCACAAGTTTGCCTTTGACTTCAATTTTTAAAATATATATACCCATTTCTCTTGGAAAGATCCACATTCTGCATCACCTTTTTTTTTCCCCCGCAATCACCATTTGTAAGATGTCACACAATTTAATTTTTTTTAAAATCATCTTATTGGAGGCTTGCAACCACTTAAGCTTGAATAGCTATCCAGTGATGTGATTATTCTGTTTAGATTGGTGGTCAAATCTGGGATTTGAAACATATCCAACATTCATATTATTGACTCTTGAGGTCTTTTCTGTATACTGTGATTTCCTTAATCTTCTTCTGAGATTTGATTTTTTTCCCCAGGGATTGTTGATCTATGGGCATTTGGGTAAAAGTTGGATTGCAGTGATTGTCTGTGTTGACAACATTGCTGTCCATCATCAGAAGTAAGGTCATCTGCATGGTGAGGAATCATCTCATAGTATCTCGACTCATTGTCACCACGTCACTGTGGTTTCACGATAGTGTGCTTACATTCCTGGCCCCCAGGACTCTGTTGATGTGAAAAATAAATCCCTAGATTTACTGAATTTCCAGTCCTACCTACAATTGCCTGGGCAGGGTCTGATCAAATGATTTCACAGGCCTTATACAGTCCACAGACTGTGCATTCTCCACCCCTACTATGAATGACCAGCAGAGCTCTGACAGGGGCCAGCATCACTTCCTGGCATTTGGTCAGAGTTGTGAGCAAGAGCCAGTGACAAGAGGGCTGAAAAACATTCCTACAGAACAACAGGCTGCCCCCGGGGGGAGTTAGTGTCCTTGTAAAGGAAAATGAAAGAGGAATAAAAGGGAAGAGACAAAATAATCCTGTCTTAGAGTAGACATCTATAAAACATGAGAGTTACATAAAATAGTCACTAAGGAGACATCACAAAATAAAAATATGAGGAGCAGCGTTTCAATGTACAAACCACAGCCGGTAGAAAATGTTTTGAAAATATATATTTCATTTTTATTAGGAATAACAGAAAGATAAAAGACCTAGAGAGAAACAACAAAAATTGTGTAGGGCCTATATAAAGAAAAGCGTAAAACTATACTTTGGCACATAAAATAGTTATGGAAGGAAATAATTTGTTCGTGGGGAAAAAATTGTTCACTGTAAAGATGTTAAATTCTTTCCAATTTGTTCAATTGAATCAGTACCACCTGGAATAAAATAATTTGAAGATAAGATATTATCTTTGATCTGCTAAAATAAATATGCTGGACAAAGTAAGAAAATTAAAATACACTAAAATGAGGTGGATCCTGTTGGCAGCTGGTGTTGAGTCAGTCCACATCTCATGACAAACCCCTGTATCACAGAGAGATCTATCCCATGAGGCTCTCTAAGCTGTAATCTTTATAGATCCAGATCTCAATGCCTTTCTTCCTCAAAACCATTGAGTGAGTTTCCACTGCCACCCTTTGGGTTGGCCATGGGTGACAGGCCATTTGTGCCACCTATGTATCTGCAGAGGTGCTACCAAAGATTAAAATATTATAAAATCCCAAAACCAAGCCCATTAGTATTGAGTTATTTCTAACTCACTGCAGACCCATGCAGATTGAGGTAGTTAGTTTACTGTGCCAACCTGGCCAATAAAGACATATGGGGTTAATTGAAGGGCGGAGAGATAAATGGCTCAGTGAACCTCGCCTTTCTAGTTCTTGGGTCTCTTGCTTTGTGAGGTTGGACCAGGGTGCAGCTGCCTTAGCAGTTCCCCTCTTCAGCTGGCAAGGCTACTTCCTGCAAGACATCCCTGAGGAGAAGCCACATGGACCTACGCTGATGCAGCCCTGGGTGCTGGAGCAGCCGTGTGGAGACCCCTGCCACCGCTGAGATGCTTACACATTCACTGATTTGGCTTTCCTCCTGCAGTCGGTGTCAACGTGTGTGTTTTGTGAGATGGAGGAGGACTTTGTGGATTGGTGTCGGACATATGGGTTAATGTTGGACTTGTGGGTTTGGGCAGCACTGTGTTAGAATGTTTTCTTGATGTGCAATTACCCTTTTTTTCTTTTAAAACAAAATTCACATTTTATTTAGATTGAAATAAACTGTACAAAATTGATTTTCATCACCAAAAATACCAGTAATATTTCCTGTAATATTCCTAAATAAACCTCAAAGCATTTAATGTAGGTTTTCCAAGGTTTTCCTTATAAATCAGGATGAGGCTATAAAACTCTCTCTTATACATATGAATTTCTGTGGAGTTGTTTCTCTACTGTACCCAGACTTATACACAGAGCTACAAAAAGCAGAGCATGTTGGTACTAGTAAAATTGTAAGACTTGTAATCTTCAAGCAGTGTGTAAGTACATGAATCATGCTAATCCTTTAATTTCCCTCTAAATTTTCTGATTTATTAATTCTGGACTAAATAAGGAGATATACATTTTTTGTAACAAGAACAAATACATGAATTTAAGGGAAAATACACTTGTCCTTTGCTTAGCTAACCCAGCAGCTTCACTGATGAGCTCTATTTTCCATATAGAATCCCCTGACCCCTACCTGATGCACTGTGCAGCGTGCACACTGAAACCTCACAGTAATGGGCCACACCATTAAGTTTGTGAAAATCAGTTGCTACAGTTAATTACTTTGCTTTCCTTTCCAGAACTGTTTATACCTATTTACATTAATTAATTACCTAATTTAACTAATTACATCTTATGTAAACCCGTGAAATGTGTGTTCAAAACAAAGGTTGCTTCGATTAAAACTAAGTTAAATGTCTAAAAAGACCCAATAAAAATAAATTGCTAAAACAAGAGTGGTCTTGAACCAGTATGGATGAGAAAACTATAACAGAATAGGACACTGATGAGCTTATGTATGGCTTCTTTAAGTCCTTTCCCCATTTTGTTAAGTCCTGGCCCCATTTAAATATATATATGCAAGAATGATGACACAAATTCAACAGATTTTTAGTAAAAAAAAAGCCAAATCAAACTCACTGCCATCATGTCAATTCTCACGCATCGTGATCCCATGGGACAGGGAGAACTTCCCATGTGGGTTTCTGAAACTGTAACTCTTTAAGGGAGTAGAAAGCCTCTTCTTTCTTTCAAGGAGTAGTTAGTAGCTTTGAACTGCCGACCTTGGGATCCACCGCCCAATGCATAACCAACCACTTCAGCACTGAAGCACCTGTAACATTCAATAAAAAAGTGAAAATGGATGTGCATTTATGTGTTTTAAATTAAGGATATATATGTATGTTTTAAGAAGCCCTGTTGTTACCATGGATAAGCATTGGGTCGCTTCCCACAAAGTTCATTGTTCAAACCCACCAACCTCTTGGCAGAAGAAAGGTGAGTCTTCCTACTCTGAATCCCAACAGAATCTCAGAATCCCAACAGAGCAGCTCGAATCTGCTCCACAGTATCAGTGAGTCCAAATCAATTTCATGGCATTTAGTGCATGAGATGTACATTTTAGGATAAACTCTAAATCTTTTTTTTTAATTAACATACCAAATATTGCTCCAATAATGTTGACAAGGGATATATTGTCACTAATATAAAAACTGCAAGTTGAGGTACACTGAAAAAGCCACTGAAGAAGAATAAGGTACTCAGAAATAGACTATTAGCATAGGACATATGGAAAATACATACCGATAATCCAAGTTGAAAGGGAAGAGTTAAGTCAATAAGCTGTCTAACACTTTGGAAATATATATGTATGTATATATACACATATTTATATATAACTTCACATTATTCTGATAATGAAATTAGTCTGAAAAATAAATATAAATACTTAAAGCATAAAAGTACAAAAAACTCACTCAATAATATTTCATGGGATTGTGAAGCCCTTCTACCATAGTGACGTGCAAGTGGGCAGTGGAGGCAGGTGGGTTTTACAAAAAATAACTCCACCAAGAGGTCCAGTGGTAGTTAAAGGTCTAGTGATGAGAGTCCCATGACCCGCCAGTGAGAGTTCTGATGCAGACCAGCAGGAACCAGCCGCTCCAAGGCCTGAGGAGCTAAAAGAGAGGATCCCTTCTGCTACCCCGCAGAAGAAACCATAAGTTCTCCAGCAGAACCATTGCCCAGTTATCCAGCTGTGCTAAAAGAATTCATAAAGAGCTACCTCTTCCTAACTCCACTGCTGGACCTAAAGAAGATATCATTCTTAAAAGGAGATCTACTCTACTTGGTCCTCCAGGTTCTGTATATGAAGGTGGTGTGTTTTTTCTGGATACCACATTTTCATCAGATTATCCATGTAAGTCACCGAAGGATACTTTCCTCACCAGAATCTATCACCACAACATCAACAGTCAGGGAGTCATCTGACCCATAGCAGACCTGTGCACATAGAAGGAAACACGGACCAGTCCTGAACTATCCTCGCAATTGTTACTGTCACTAAGCCCATTGTCACCGCCGCAGAGTGAACACATAACATGGAGGAACTTCCTCTTTTTGCTCCACCCCTTCACTTTACCAAATAGGATGTCCTTCTCCAGGGACTGGTCTCTTCTGAGAATATGTCCAAAGTATGTAAGATGAAGTCTTGACATCCTTGCCTCCAAGTAGCATTCTAGCCTTATTGCTTCCGATACAGATTGGTTTGTCCTGTGAGCAGTCTATGATATTTTTAATATTTTTCTCCAGCACCACTATTCAAATGCATCAAATCCTCTATGGTCTTTATTATTCAATGTCCAACTTTCACATGCATATGATCCAATAGGGAATGCTGTGACCTGGGGCAGGCATAGTTTAATCCTCAAAATAACATCCTTGCTCTTCAAAACTTGAAAGATGTATTGTGAGCTGATTAACTAATGCAATAAATCTTTCATCTCTTGACTGCTGTTTCTAAGAGCATCAACTGTGGATCCAAGTAAGACAAAATCCTGACAACTTTAACCTTTTCTTCATTTATCATTATATTACCTACTGGTCCAGTTGTGAGGATTTGGGTCTTCCTTACATTGATTTGTAATCCATACTGAAGGCTACAATCCTTGATCTTCATCAGCAAGTAGTTCATATCCTCCTCACTTTCAGCAAACAAGGTTGTGTCATCTGTATACTGCAGGTTGTTAATAAGCCTCCCCCCAATCTTGATGCCACACTCTTCGTCATATAATCCAGCTTCTGTGATTATTTGCTTTGCATATAGATTGATTAAGTATGATGAAAGGATACAATCTTGAGGCACACCTTTAAAAATTTTAAACCATGCACTGTTCCCTTGTTCTGTTCTCATACCTGTCTTTTAGCTCATGTAAAAGTTCTGCATGAGCACTATGAAGTGTTCTAGAATTCCCATTGTAGTCAAGGTTATCCATGGCTCAATGTGACCCACACAGTCCAATGACTTGGCATAGTCAATAAAACACAGGTAAACATATTCCAAGTATTCTCTGCTTTCATCCAAGTTCCATCTGGCATTAGCAATAATGTCTCTTATTTCACATCCTCTTCTGAATTCAGCCTGAACCTCTGGCAGCTCCCTGTCAATGTACTGCATTGTTGGATGATCATCAACAAAATTTATTTTCATATGTATCAATAATAATTGTTCTATAATTTGAGCATTCTGTTGGGTCATCTTTCTGTGGAATAGGCAGAAATATAAATCTCTTCCAGTCAGTCAGCCAAGGCAAAGAAGAGTAAGTACTTCCAATGCTTCATCAGCTTGCTGAAGCATTTCAGTTGGTATCCTATGACTTCCTAGAGACTTGTTTTTGGCTAATGCTTTCAGTGCAACTTGAACTTCTTCCTTCAGCATCATCGGTTATTACAAAGTTATAAAAGTAGCTTTAGATGACTAGGGATTATGCTATTTGTGTTGAACCTAGATTTCTCTCTCAGTATTTGGTACAAACTGTTGTGAAAATGTTTTACCTTTTGCTTTTGTCAGTTTGTAATGAGAGGATTTTCTTTGACCCTGAGTAACTCAAAGAGCCCTGTTGTATTAGCTCAAACACATCAAGCATGCTCCTGAAAGCTTAGGGAAAAAGAAAGAAAGGTGAGGATAGGGATCTTTTAAGAATGACATTATATAAAAATGATGAAGAAGAAAATAATACATTTAACCATGATGGTATTTTTATTTTGCAAATCAAAATAATAGCTAACAAATATAAAGCAAGGAAAATGTTTTGAAGATGAGAATTTTAAATATGATAGGACAAAGACTAACTTACTTTCTATAAAAGTGTTCTTATAAATTAATAAAATACTATTAAAATTAGAAAAAGGTACTTAAAATGGCTAATATAAGAAGGCAAAAGACATTATAAATGGCTTATAGACCAAGAACATAACCAGTAAACATTTGCAATCTACTCCAGCTCATTCATAATTAAAGAACTGCACATTAAAACCAAAATGAGCTACTATATTTCACTTGGTTGATTAAAATAATTGTCCAATATTCACAAAAATTTAGAGAATTATACATTTCTCTAACCTTTTAGGAGAACAATTTGGATATATTTATTGAATTCAAAATACATAAGTACCTGATTTTCCAATTAGGGTTTAAGAAGTTGTTCTACAGGTACATCACAGTTACCCACAGAAATTACTATGAAATTCATCATTGTTGTTTCTTTATCTGTGTGGTTTTTATAATTACAAAAGAGAAAGAAATAATTATGCACGGTATTTAATAAGATAGGTATATCATACAATAGGATTCAGTTGGTTTTGGGCAGAGAAGTTAGTTGACACTTAGAAGTAGGGGCCTCTTCAGGATTCTGTGCTGTGGCAGTCACGTGCAGCACAGGGGAATACATTGATGTTATAGGGTCAATGGAGCAGCCTGTCATGGTTGTGCTTGATGGCAGTAGCATCTTCACTGGACTGGGCGGCATGAATGGGAACATCATTCCTTGCTTGTTTATTTCATGACCAAGTTCATTCACCCTCCCTGAGAACCTGGGAGCAACTCATTATACAGATATTTATTGTAATAATTTTAATACTTACTTTTATAAACTAATTTTTATATTTATTTTAGTAAATAGTTTATTGATTAACTGGACTCATTGCTGAGGTCAATTCCAACTCATGGTGATAGCTTGTGTTTCGGAGTAAAACTGTTCCATGGCACTCAATTTCTAAGGGGCCTTTCTCTGAGGTACCTCTGGGTGGTCTCAGATCTTCAAACTGTCAGTTAGGAAACAACTTCTTTACTGTTTTTACCATCCAAGGATTCTCTAACTTTGAAATTAGAATTTTGATGGATACAATGGATAATGTAGAAATAGCCAAATCATTAAGAAAACTGTTAAAATCTCAAATTTAAATGTCCTCAAGCATTAAATAAAACCCACTCAGTCTTTAAAGTGAGATTGGGAGGGTTTATTCAGAAAAAAGGTTGAGTTATATTCACATTTAAAGGGAAAGCAGCCCACACATGTGGGGACTAATTAATCCAATTAAAGGGCTTCTGGGAAAGGCAGATAGAATCCAGGGAACACAGAAATTATAATATAGTCACTTGATTGGTTAACCTTTGTTTAGGGTCACAAGGAAGATCGGTCAGAGATGGGCAATAGGCTTCTATATAATAATTGGTTAGACAAGTATTGATTTAGGGGACTAAACATAAAGATTTTTAAAACAACTATTTTTAAAAAATAGTCCAAGACTGTCAGACTAAACACTTGAGATTGCACCCGTATCAGACTGAACCAGCCTGATTTGTGGCAGACAAGACTGGTTTTGCCACCATGACAATGCACCTGCTCACGCAACCATCTCAGTGTGCTAGTTTTGAGCAAAAACAAGCATGCCTCTCTTGCCCCAAAGCACCTTACTCACCTGCCCTTTCTTTTTGTTTCTGCAAATCTAGAAAGACATGAAAGGACAGTGTGATTTGATAATGTAGAAGAGGTGAAGAAAAAATGAAGGAGGTGCTGTCAGCCATCCAAATAGATGAGTTTGAAAAATGTTTCCAAGAATGACAAATTTGACAAATGTATTAAGTGTAATGGAGAGTACTTTGAAGGTGATAAGGGTTTTTTGTAAAAAAATTTTAAATACGTTGCTTTGAAAAAATTCTGATTTTGGGGGGTAACCCTTTCATATACTTATAATATTTCTAAACTAAAACCAGAAGAAATCACATAGATATATAACTAAACTAAGAGCTTGGGTTTATTTATACATGAAGATATTGAAAATATGAGTTGGGTGAAAAAATATTTAAGATGGAGAAACATGATGATATACCAGTCAATAGTCATTGGTTTACAACTGAAACACTGCTAGAAAAGAGAATATATATATATATTCTGGTGGTGGTAGAAACAGACTTAAGTAACCCTAGAAATTAGAACCCAATACTAGAAAGGGCAAGTAGTAAGGAAGTCCCCTCATTATTGTTACAATCATGTTACCAATTGGATAATGACAGAATTAAAGGAAAGCCTTTAGTGTGGGGGGTGATAGAAAAAGTTAGGAACTTACTATTGAGAAACAGCAATCCATTTGAAGAAGATGTGGGAAAAGCCAGAGTCTGTCTGAGTACAATGAAAAGGATAAAGTCAACACCCCAACATAGAGATGAAATAATTTCAGAAATACAGGGTTTTCTGACAAGAATTCATTGATTTTAGACAAGACATAGGACAAGGTAAATTACTGGATGTAAACTGGCTAGTGGAAATATGGGACAAAGGAGCCAACACTATTAATTTATCTTCTAAAGAAATGACACGATTAATTTCAACTATAGAAAATACAGAGGTACAGGATGCAATTAGATTGTTAAGTGAAGAAAATAATATTCTGGTCACTAGTCTGTGGAATTGGATTAGACAAGCCTGGTTAATGATAGAACCATTCATAGATGTTTCTAGCTATGCAGATAAACTGAAGTGGTTTAATATAAAGGGAACATCTAAAATTTTGCCCAAATTGTCCATCTTAAAATTGTTATATCATAGGGATCTATATAATACCCCCACTGGAGTCAGTGCTGATGAAGGAAGGAGTCAAAAAGCATTTATCTTAGGGTCTCCCGAGAACATGAGAGAGCTCTATGTCTCTGCAGTCTGGGTTGCCAAACAATTGGCGATATGTTAAAAGTAATGCAGCTGCATCAGGACCTGGGGGTAGAGCAACTCCAGAAGTCCCTTCCCACTGATGTCCTGAGCTGAGTCCCGGAGGCAGACACCTGATTGTAAAGGAATGCTCAGCTCCCAAAGATACAATTTTAAAGAAAACTCTGGTTCCAAAACAAACCATTTCAACCTCGCACATCACCATGGGTGATGGTCTCCAGAACAGGGACTCACCATCGCAACATGACCACAGAAGGAACCTGGAAGCTACTTCAAAAAACGATTCATGGGTTCGGAACCCTGGCCAGGTCCCAACCCTTGGATGAAGGCCACCACAGAGACCAATACAAACACAAAGGAGATCCTGGTGATAAAAGTTAAATATGAACCTAATGACAATATACCATATATCCACTAAGAGCATATACCATAGGTACATCTACAATCACACATCCAGGTACCTTTTTAGTAGACATTGGCTCACGAATAATGTTACTTCAAAGTAACATTAAAATGCCCACATGTTTTTCCATCATAGCAGTAAAGGGCTCAGAGCAAATGGCATATAAGATAACGCTTAATATCCTGTGTCATGATGCCACAATAACAATTAATGTGGCTACTAGTCCAAGTCTATCTAATGTTATGGACACATTTATTGCCTACCAAAAGTGTAAAACCATATATAACAAACTGGATGACAGGGCAATTCCCACCACTTACCAAAGCCACTTAAACAACACTGGGTCTAAAAATACCCATTAAAGGCAGGACACAAAGAAGTCACAGAAAAAATATTAGAATTAGAAAAGGAAGGAATAATTCAGAAGCACACAACCTTTTCATACAGCTCACTGGGATGGCCTGTGTTAAAACCCAATGGATCATACCAACTCCCAATAGACTACAGACAATGAAACGAAAACTCACCAAAGGTTATGGGTAATTTACCAGATGCTACTGAGATTTATAAATTTAATCTCAACTAGTGGGGATAAGTATTTTGCCACCATTGACACATCAGACAAGTTCTTCACCGGTTCACTGACAGATCTGTAACCTCTTCCAATAGAAAGTGGTGGCAATTCACGCTCCAGTCATCCTACTGCTGACCGGCACATCCAAATCAGCATAGCACATGGAGCCAATAGGTGTGTGATGGGCTGTGGAATATTCCCTAGAACAAAAACTAACATATATATTTGCATATTTTTTACTGATTTGTGAGCTGTAGCACATGACATGGCATTATGATCTGGTAAAATGGATAACCAATGATTACAGAATAAATGGTGCAAAACTGTGGTCTTGGGAAACATGGGAATATTTAGCAAGGGCATTTAATCAATATTTATATTACTCATGCATCAGCACATCAAAGACTATACACACAAGAGGCTCACCACAATGATTTAGCAAATAAGACAGCCCGGATAAACATAACCCTAGAGGGAAGAAATACAAATATTCAAATAAACAAAGGCCACGCTCATTAAGACAGAACCATGCCATTATGCTGCTACCAATAAAGGGAGGAGAACATAGTAACAACATGCCATCCAAACAAGAGGGTGAGAGAAACACCTGAACCAAACACCAAATTATTGATAGACATGCCAACCTCGGACATCCAGTGACACATCTAACATATTTATGGTTCAGCAAGCAAAGCATAAATGTCACCTGACACCAGGTGGGACAGGCAATTTCTAGCTGCGAACTATGCAGCACAACTTTTAAAAATAAGGACATGGGATAAATTCAAGATGGCATGCTATTTAATGAAACATCACAGATAGATTATATAGGACTATACCATGGATACTATGCATGTGCTATAATAGATATATATACCATGCTCATGATGGCCTTTGCCACTAAAACCCCACAGGTACACATACCACATTCACATTAGATAACTAGGTCATGAGTTGAGGTCCGCCAATGATATACAATCAGATCAATTAGCACTTAAAACGCAGTATATCCAGACCTTATGGCTTGCACTAATGCATAATTTTCCCTTCTCTTTCTTGTAGGACATTAATGTACCTCTACCTATGTTTAATATCAAGTAACCTATTTTTAACTATCTGAGCTTAAATTTCATAAGAAAGGTACATCCTCTCAATTTATTAAGATGCACTAAGGACTCCCATCTCGACATAACACATGTTTACAATTTAGACAAAACCTGTAAGGTGAATGAAAAATCTACATACTGGTGGTCAACATCAGGAACAAACCCTGGCTTGAATGTGTTGGATCTTGGATACACCCATACTAATAGACCCTCCTTATTTTATTATAATGTGATAGAGAAATGGAAAAGAGAACACTGGCCTTGCCCTTTACCAATAAGACTGAGGTGTACAAAAATGACCCTGTGTATTTATCACCTATAACATGGAAGTCATGCCTCATAGCCGCCAACTCCCCGGGATCAAGTGTCATAAACAGAGGATTGCACAATTGGATACCTATTCCTTGAGAATAAGCCTTGCCTGTTTTATCTTAGCTTGCTATCGATATGTGTGAGTGTCCATTGGAATAAATTGATTAAAAGACTGGCTCATAGAGTGCGTTATGCTTGTGAAAGAAACTGGCCTAGTCACTGTGCAAAGCTTAGAGACTTGAAAGGTCTCTTCCCTGGTGCATCAGCCGACTGATTCCTAAGCCACATACTAGGGAAGACAACTGAGAGACTGCAAGGTCGCTGCCTCAGGGCATACACTGACTGATTCCTAAACGCTGTCTTTGCAACTCAAGACACGTGCTGATGAAGATCAAAGATGGCAGCCTACAATATAGAGTACAACTTAATGTAAACATTAACAAAAACACTCACATGTAACATGGAGAAAAGATTGAACTTTTCATAGATGTCATCCTGCTTGTACACACACTGCTTGTGGAAGTAGCAGGTAAGAGTTAAAACATTACATTTCCGTGGATAAATGTGATGCACACAACTTTTTAAAGTATTGAAAAGCAAGGATGTTACTTTTAGGCCCAAGGTGCATCTGACCCAAGTCATGGTATTTTAAATTTTCTAATATGAATATGAAAGTTTGATATTGAATAAGAAATTACCAAGATGCCATACACTCTTTCATCAATCAGGTTCATTTTCAATGTTTTTTCCTACAGGCACATTTATAGAAGTGAATCACCAGGCACTTTTTCAGAGATAACCCAGGGGGGAGTGGAGCCTCCAACCCCATGGGTTATAGGGCCGCTCTGACCTGTAGGGGATGGTCAAGAGTTGGTCTTGACTAGTAGGAGTGGTACCTGTGCTCAGCATGAGCACTTCCCCAGAGGGCAGTTGGGAGTGGATTCAGTAAAAACACAACCAAAATTTTTGGCTTAGAATTTATGCCGTTTGATTCCATGGAGGGTAAAAATGAGGACCTAATGCCGGGGGCTTAAGTGGAGAGGAAATGTTTTGAGAATGATGAGAGCAATGAATGTACAAATGCGCTTTACACAATTGATGTATGTATGGAATATGATAAGACATGTATGAGCCCCTAATAAAATGATTTTTAAAAAAAGAAAACTAAAACTGTGTTCATCGATAGCACTTATAGAATATAGAACCATGTGTACAAAAATACTAACAAGATTAAGAGTGATAAAACATGAAAAGATGAACTCAAAATTATATTCAATATTTTCTATGACAGTGTATAGTATATAATGCTTCTAATATGAAAAATAAAAATAATGTTAATATGATTTTAATAGTTATACCCAGTTGGTAATTATTAACAAAAACTTCAAGAAAGATATCTTTAGAAACTCCAAAGTTACTGAATTTTTTTCTATTTCAATTAGAAAAAAATCTCTGTCTATTAGCATTTGTATCTATTATTGCTATGCCCAGCATTTGGTTTAAAGTTATAGAATAACCTCAATATCCTATTTTCTTCTATTTAAAATACATATTTACCTATATATTGAACTTATTTTTGAGGGAAAAAACTTTATTTTTTCAAGAATAAATGGAGAAATTTTATTTTAAATCATAATATTGTATATTATATAGCTGCTTATCTAGCTAAAATTTTATTTACCATCCAGATGCAACAGAGCAAAAAAATAAATAAATAAAATTGAAATTCTGGGCTATACAAAAATATTGCTAACATAACATTTATTCTCCATTTAAACAGCCATAGAAGCACACTGTAGAAGAAATAGCTCCATATGGCATGCATAAACACTGCTGTTATTGATCCCTGAAGAATTACTTGGGTTGTAATATGTTTTGAAAACAGGGAGAATATTTCTGTATTTCCCAAACTAGTTATCTTATCAGAATGCCTATAATTTTTAAAGAATATTTAAGTCATAAGAGATGTCCAATCCAGACTTCAACCAAGTACTCCAAGATGTGAATGCAACATGTTGACATGGTGTAGGGAACCAGTGGTGAGGTCTGAGGGGCCACCCCAATCCCAATTACGTGGACAACTGCCTCTCCCC
>NW_022103898.1:42130107-42137427 GCF_000313985.2 Echinops telfairi | reverse complement strand
CAATAATAATTTCTCCCTTATAGACCATTCTCAAGGGCTATCAACATTGTTAAATATCTTTGCTTCTTGAAAATGGTTTATTTTTGAACTTAAAATATTGGTTTTAAAGAGATCCAAGAATAAATATATATACATATATATAACATGTCAATGTATAACCTCATACAATAGATTATGTTGTTTATGCTCAAAAATTAAAACAAATTAAGGCAGAGTACTTGGTAGAAATGCGTAGAACTCTATTCCAGGAGAAAACTGTCTGCTTTTGGCAAAACTGCTTCAGTTTGATTCCCCTTATCTTCTTGCTGTATCAATTTTAACATAATATTTACCATTGTGATTCTCAGAATTGATACATTTTCTTATTAATTTCCCTTTAATCCTGGAGATACTACTAAGAAAAACATATCACCATGGTCAAAAAATTTTGAAGAAGTTTTATATTATATTACTCTCTTGGAAAGTCACAGAGTACATTATACTATTAAAGACTATGCGAAGTCCTGGGATAAATAAACCTACTCAATTTTCCCCAAACCTTATTGTAATCAAAATATTTTAAGGTACTATTCAACAACATTCATAGGAATACACTCTTCAGTCCCAGTCTTTCATTCTCACACTTACCTCTTGAACAATCTGCAGAAGCTGTGATTTTCAATACTATATTTTATGAGTGTTTCTCCCAATTATATATTTAATAAGGATTGCATATAATTATATATATAATTATGTGTGTATAAAATATGTATACACATATTATAGTGTGTATATAATCCACATTATATATTTATATAACATATATATTGTTGTTAAGTGCCATCAAGTCAGTTCCAACTCACAGCAACAGGATATGTATATGTATATATATATATAATTCTCTGCATTCTTTACACAACTCTGATCTCTCCTTTTGTTGTTTAGTCTCTTTTTAAAACATTTCAGTCATTTATTTGTTCATGGATGTCTGTTCAAAATGACTCTCTAAAATTTGTTAACATAGTTCTCATTTTTACCTTTTTCTCTATCATTATTGATGGTTACTTTTTTCAAAACCCTGAGTATTTGCTTGGGCCTTTCTTTCTATTTCAATTGTTCTACCCTATCCTGTTAGTTCAGAAAATGTCTACTTTTGCCCCCCTGCCCCTCCCCCGCACTTCTATGCAGGTATGCACATACACACATGCACACAGCATTAGAAGCATGAGTATTCTCCGCACTCTGTGCTTTCCTGTTGTAACACCTTCACATAACTGGTCTGGAAGCACTTATGTCCTTTCACTGTTACATCTTTATAATCTATCCTCGTGTGTGAGTATATACACAAAATATAATTGTTGGGTAAAGAGTAATTTTCATTATAGTCTTTAAATGTTCTTGAACATGTTTTTAAAAAAGTATGTAAAAGGTTTTACTATTCAAACCCAGTTGCTGATAGGAGAAGCTTTCATTATTTAATAGGTTGGTTTTTTGTGCATGGTTGAATAGTAATTTGTTTAAGGAAACTATTGGTTTCATAAAGACAGGTAATAGTATTTAGTTATTTGGGTTTAATGAACTCTTTTCAAATATTCTTCTCCACCAGACATCTTTTGAGATGTGAATTTTACATATTGCTGGGCCTTGACATACCAATCAGAGCATTCAAACCTGTCCTTATGTAAAAAATAAATGCTTTGCTTGATAATACAGAACATCAAATAAAGAAAAAGATCTCAAAGATAAAATTTTAAACATCTACATTTGAATGGTAACTATATAGTTATTAATAATGTTATATGCTTGGCTTATTTAGTATAAAAATCAGACATTCTATAAAGACCAAAAACATCTATCTACTAAAAATAAATTACATCTAATTGAAAATACAGCACACTTGAATTTTTAAACACACAGAAGAACAATATAATTTTTAAAACTCCAAGAAATACACCACTTCATTCCAAGGAAGTATTAACTATTCATTGTGGCCTGACAGGTTGATTCATTTGGGGAATCAATAATTAATCACTCTGAAAGCTCCAGATCCTTTATAAATATCAAAGACTTTTAATAATTGCTTTATAAATCCTGTGTTGTGTAGAGTCCACAGACTTTACATATCAAGAGTGATGAATACAAGTTAAAAATAGGGGTGCTTTCAAATGAATAAACTAAATCCCAAATGTTCAGGTTTTTCCAATGTTTGCTCTTTTAAGAGAGATCTGTGTGCTGACAAGATGGCAAAAATAATACCACCTTTAGGCAGAGATAGAGCATATGTATAAGCAATAATGCCAACAGAGTAAATCCACCGCCAAGGCTTTTCTTGGAAATAATAAATATACAGCCAACTGAAAATCAGTCTGAATAAAGGAGGCAGAAATAACTGACAAGTGAACTTCACAGACTATTGCGCCCCTACTATTTGTTCGAACCCTGCTTGCCAACTATGTAAGGAACTTTAGAGATTAGTCACACTGATTTTCAATTCTTTTATTTTCCAGCATTACAATTGTAATCATTTTAATCTTACTGATGACCATAGTAATGATCGATAGTTGTTGCACGGTGATTTTGGTGTGTAAACCCCTTTGTTGACTACTTGAAGTGGGCCTCACAGAATGCATTGAATATCTGAAAGGGTAGATTTTGTTATAGGAAAACCTACCATAAATATTAAGTGAAGTATACAAATTTCAATTGCATAAAGTATGTCATCACATTATTGCAAGTATAATTAAATGATTGACTAAGCAGAGCTTGTACAAGTTCTCAGGGAAAGAGAGGGTTGAGATGCAAGAAACCGCCACCCTGTTTCGAACTGTAGCTTGGCATTACCTGGTATTTGTTGTCAACTCTGGCTTAAATAGTCGTATCTCTATGGATCTACCACTCTGGATTCTCAGGATGGCTCTAATCATCTGTATCTGCAGATTCTTTTTAGCCCAAATTGTGGTGAGGGAAACTCTTAACTAAGTTTAAATACTTTGACTCAAATAGAGGCGACAAGGAATTAAAATTTGCAGTTGCCTTAGCTGCTATCAAGTGTCATTTTGTACAGGGACAATTCATCCCCATGCTAAAATACTGACATACTTTCATTCCCAGTAAAGTTTAACTTATTTGTTTCAACCTTGAATTCTAACCTCTTCCGGTCATCTTGAATTTTAGTTCTACCATCCATCATATTAGAGATCTCACCGAAATATTTTGTCAGCCACAAACATTACCAGCACAGTTTCTTCATCACCCTCCAAGTTATTGATGAAAATGTGATGATTAATCAATAGTTCTTTTTGCTATATGCTTGCTAATCAAGCGACAAATTGATCTTAGATTTGGCTAGTGTATCTGTTTTTACTACAGTGAAAACAAAAGTGAAATTATCATATTTTTCATGTATCAGCAGTTTTATATTTTTCTGAGGTTTTCTCTACTTTAATCAAGGTGAAGTCTTTATAATTGGCATAGATGATAAAACTCTAGCAAGACTGAGCACGTGTCTAAGCAACATAAATCATAATCTATTTTTTGCAGTCAAGGATTTATTTCTTACTATATGTAGCTGTTGAAAATAAAATTTAACTCAAATAATATTTTTTATACTTTTAAGGGTTGACAATTTTATTTCTATGCTAATTTTAAATCAGTCACATATTGTGATGAACCAGTGAAAATAACTACTTTAAAAGTTTAAGCCATAATATGGGTGGGGGGAATTTAAACCACAAATAATTAATTTGCACTAGTCTGTATTACTATTATTGGAAATTTGAAATTAATGTGTATTTTTGAGAAATTATAACATAATTGCTGATAATATAAGTAGGAATCTAAACAGACAGTTCCTCAAAATGTTAATTTAAAGATTGTCAAAGAGATGCTCCACCCTCCAAAAATAGCATCAATTCCAGATGGCTTCACCAGGGAAATTGCCGTACTATTTAATCAGTTAAGATTTCTCCCTAAAGGGGAAAGCTATCTAATTTATTTTTCTAAAATTGATGTAATCCTGTTGTATGGTCAGGATGTGGAGAAACAATGACTTTCCACTTGAGTTTGGGCAAGTCTATCAGTGGGATACCACTTAAGGAACAGAGTTAGTAAGCTATAAATATACTGCTGTCTTGTGTCATCACGTGGATTACAACTTATATCAAACATGTAACAATGTAGACATGCCCCAAAAGATTCCCTAAATTTTAATCCTAATGGGAGCAAATTACCATGGTTTTAAACCACTGCCATTTTTGTTGGTAGCTGGGTGTTTACCCTCATGGCAACCGGGCTCTATATAATTATACCGATATATAAGAGATGCAGATATTCTACTATATGTTTATTTATCCTTTATAAATTAATTCCATAGAAGTCATTTACATGGTTCTGAGGTTGACTAGGCAAGTCTAAACTCTATCGGGAAGCTATCCAAGGGGAATGGCTGGAAATGAATTGAAGCTACACTCCCTAGGTGAAATTTGTTCTCAATGTCTTTCACCTAATGGTCTTAAGCTCACCCATATTATTGAAAGTAATACATTTTACTTAAAGAAAACTGATTATAGATATTAACATATATACAGAATAGCTCCAGAGCATTGTCTAAGCTAGTGTTTGGTCAAATAACTAGGCACTCTATTATATCTAAGTTAACAAATAAAATTTATCACAGAGGGAAAAACTGTTCTGGAAGGGCTGTTATCAGACTGTCCACTACTGTTATGTAAAAAGATTATTTCAGAAGCTCTCTTTTAAATACTCTTCACTATGTCAGTTGTTTTCAACTGAAAAATTATATAGGATGAAAACTTAAATAACTGAGTTTTCAAATTAAGCCAAAATGAATTTATTTTCTCTAAAATAATTTAGCTCTTTATGTGATGGTACTAATGACAGCCAATATGAGGATGATCCACAACAAGATGGACTGACAAAGTAGATACAATAATGAACTTAAATATAAGACCAATTGAGAGCTTGGTGCAGGGCTAGGCAGCTGTTCATTCTGTTGTCAATAGGGTTGCCACGAGCTGACACCAACCGAGACAACACCTGGTAACAACAATATAAGGATTGCCCTGCAAGAAAACAGGCTCTTCGTTATGTTATCAAGCACCAATGAGCCTTTATCCGATTGAAAATAAAAAACAAAAACTGCAGTTCCAATATTTTTTAGTCCTCTGATTTTGAAGAGAACTTCTCCCTTCCCATTTCCAATGTTGGGACTGGTGTGTGGTTTATTTAACCTCTGTCATACAGCCGAAGTGACACTATACAAGTTTTGAACAAAGCCTCTCTTCATTGTTTTAGAATACATAGCCCAGTAGGCGAGGAAGCCCGATGTGAAAGACACGCGAAGGGCGGAGGAGTCACGACCTTTTCAGTCCTACCAGCTCAGGGCTACAGTCTATGAGCCAACCTGTTTCACACTGTCCATTCCAGCAGAGTTGCCAACTGAAGACATCCGGATGAGTGAAGCCAGGTGAAATAATAGAAGAAATCAAGAAATAATGCATAATTCTTGCTAATCACTGCACCTAGGGTGGTTCCAACAAACCCCAATATCCTGCATACTCAGAAAGTGGCTTTGGCATTAGATAGGGTCTGTTCACAAACCCCGACTCCTTCTATCAATTTCCTGAGGTCTTGCTCAAACACTGCCTCCTCAATGAGGTCTTTTCTAATGAGACTGCTTCAACTCGTAACCAGAATCCTCAAGGCCCTCCGGCTTCCTGCTCTAATTCATGGAGGCAAAGATCTCCATTTGTTTCATTTACTGCTGTTTCTTTAGTATTTTGAGTTATTCTTGCCAGTCTTTAGAAATTAAATTAGAATGTGAATTGATGATGAATGGATGGGAATTATGGTCTTGGCAAATAATATTGACCATACCATGAACTGCCAGAAGAATGAACAAATCCGTCTGAAAGAAGAACAACCAGTATTTTTTTAGTATTGAGGATGCGGGACTTTGTCTCACGAAGTTGGATGTGCTGTCAGGGAGGATTGCGTCCTGAGGGAGGACATGAAGCTTGAAGACCTGCAATGATGCAGGTTGACAATGTAGCTGCACTCTGGGCTCAAACCATAGCCATAATCATGAATATACTGCAAGGGTTTCATTCTGTTGTACAAAGGGTCACTGTGCGTCAGACTCTTTTCCAGGGGCTGTAATAACAATAATGTAGAACTCTTATGGAATTTTAATGGGACAATGGTTAAGCACTTGCCACGAACCTGACGGCTGAAAGTTCAAACCAAGCTGATTTGACTTCTCGTGGCCCTATATACGGCTTCTGAAGCTGCAAATATTTATGGGAGTGAATGGCCTCAATGTTTCCCCCAGAGCAGGTGGTGGATTTGAATTAAAAAATCTATGGTTATCAGTTTAATGTTTCACCTGATTTCACCACTAAGACGACTTTAGTCTATGATATTCTATGAGGCCGTTTATCGGCACACGGGGTCATCCTGAGTTAGAATTGACTGAACCGTACCTAACAACATAATAACTTTATTTTAGATAGCAGAAATAATATTATCTCAAGCTATTCAAACAATTAGAGGGTTTAATATACTATAACATTAATATAATATAAAATTATAAAGGTGACCTTGGGAAGCTGAACATAATGACTATAAAATTGGGGGAGGAGGCTAACAGATGCCTAGTTAGTTTAGGAGAGGGAAATGTTGGAGAATAAATTTTTATATTTTCCAGAGAGAAGTTCCCAGTTGTAGGTGGATGGTGTTAGGTGCCATCAAGTCAGTTCCAATTCATAGCGACCTTATATCCAACAGAATGAAACACTGCCCGTTCCCGCGCCCTCCTCACAATTGTTATGTTTGAGCCCAATGTTGCAGACACTGTGTCAATTCATCTCTTTACCTTCCTTTTGTCCATTGCCCTTCTACGTTACCAAGCACGCGATCTCATTCTAGGGGCTGATCTCTCCTAACAACATGTCAGTAAAGGAGAAAAAGTCTCACCATCCTTGCTTCTAAGAGTTTTTTGACTATACCTCCTCCAAGACAAATGTGTTTGTTAATAATATTGTAGCATAAATTTATTACTTAAATTTTTTAAGATGTCTGTGGTAGTTACATTACCTTGTAACTAATAACTTGAGCGTATTAAGAGTGAAGGGGTGGAGTTTAGCCTGTCAGTCAGGTCGCAGCTTGAATGGATGGCAACAGAGATGATGGGTGTCTGGAGGCAGGCCTCCCTCGCTCTCTCTGCTTCACCTTCCTGTTGACAAACCACACTGAGAATGGCTGAGACCTGTGAGAGCCTCTCTCTCTGCCATCACCTTCCTGTTGACAAGCCACACTGAGAAT
>NW_022103898.1:42120839-42129950 GCF_000313985.2 Echinops telfairi | reverse complement strand
CCTGTGAGAGCCTCTCTCTCTGCCATCACCTTCCTGTTGACAAGCCACACTGAGAATTGCTGAGACCTGTGAGAGCCTCTCTCTCTGCTTCACCTTCCTATTGAAGAGCCACACTTGTAGAGCTGGCGGAACCTTGCAAGCTCCATTTTGTGTATATAAAATAGTAACACCCTCCCCCCCCAAATTGGGAATTGCACTGGGTGGAGTGCAGCTTTTACAGTACACATTTTTCCTGCTAGGCAATCATCCAGCAACTCACTCTGAATTAGTGCACCCAGTGGCGTCACCTGGAAAGGTTCTCTCTGATCACATTGAATTATTTTTCATAAAAGCAGTTTGCTTGAACCTCGTTTTTTTTGTGATGGTCAATTTAAGAGAACAGCATGCGGCTGCAAAATTTTGTTTCCTGCTCAGGAAAAATGCTTCAGAAAGATGTTGAACACAGCTTACAAGGACAGTGCTATGGGAAAAACTCAAGTGTATGAATAATTTTCTTGTTTTCAAAACAGTGAACTGTTGATTGATGACAAATCTCGTTCTGGATGTCCATCAACTTCCTGAACAGATGAAAATGTCAACTCGTGCTGCATTTAGAGTTAGCTTCATTAGGTCAGACCAATAATCAAGCTTTCTATTTACAGTTTCTAAAACAAAGTGTGACAGTGTGCCACCAAAAAAGGCCTGATTTGTGACAGATGGGGGACTGGTTTTGCCACCATGGCAATGCACCCAGTCACCTGCTCACACAGCCATCTCAGTGTGCCAGTTTGGGGCAAAAAACAGCACTTGCCCCACACAGCTTACTCACCTGACCTCACTCTGTGTGACTTCTTTTTGTTTTCCTAAATTAAGAGGACATGAAAGGATGGCAATTTAACAACATAAATGAGGTGGAGAATAAAACAAGGGAGGTGCTGTCAGCCATCCAAACAGATGGGTTTGAAAAATGTTTCCAAGAATGGAATCACAGATTTGACAAATGTATTAAGTGTACTATAGAGTACTTTGAAGGTTATAAGGTTATTTTGTAAAAAAAAAAAAATGAAATACATAGCTTTGGGAAAGAAAATTTTGGGGGAGATAGCTGCTCATGTGTGTGTCTGTGTGCGTATGTGTGTGTAATATTATTAAAACAACAAGTAGGAAAGAATGTTACCTTAAAGTTATACACAGAAAATTTTTCAAAAATTCATGGGAAAATAGCATTACAAAAAAATGAAATTTTCCCACCAACTTTCAAATCCCCTTGTGTGTATTTGTGTATAAGTAGGTAGATGTATAACATTCATGATGATGAAATTCAACTTTTATTGCAGACATACTTTGTATATCATTAATTTTCATAGTTGAAGTCAAAACAATGTTTTTCAAGGGGATACTAAATTATATTTTGCAGGGAGTTTGGAAAAATAAGAGAAATGGTGTGGGCAGCATCTTGGTAAATGTTCTGGTGTGAACAGGTGTCAGAAAACCGAAGCAATGACAGGAGTCCGAAGTAAAAGCCTCCAGCAGTCTTGGTGGCATTTTTTTCTGTGACCTCTGCCTAATTCTGATCTTGTAGCTCTTAGATTATTACACTTGGATTTCCTACAAATAGGAATTCAAACTCTGTGGAGACTGTGAATTTGTAGGTCAGGTAACAAACCAATTTACTTCTAACTTGGGAGTAAAACATATTTTTCTGGAGTTTTAGGGGAAAGGTAATTTCTTCCACCAGGCCTTATGACATCCAAAAATAAACTTTGAAAGAGTTGATGTTCTCATCCTCTTTGCCTAAAATTTTCTGATATTTTTGCATTTAAATGGAAAGAACCTATATATTTCCTGAAACAGAAGCATTCTGAATGTGTCGAGTGGTTTCACAGACAAAAAAAAAAAAAATTAACCATAGTACTTTCATTGAAAATAATAGAACCAAAGAGGGGAAATAGAAAAATGGTATTAATTCTACATTAATTATACATGATTTATAAAGATCAAATTATAAGTCGATGCAGCACTAAATCAAATTGATTATCCTGAATCAGATCTTGGAACAGAAAGTAGTGAAGCCCAAAAGACCTCTGGGGTTCATGCACCGATGTGGCCTAGTAAGTCACTCACGGGGCTGGTCACCACGAAATAGGCAGTTCGAAACCACCAGCTGCTCCATGGAGGAAAGCTGGGGCTTCCTTCTTCGGTAAACATGGACAGCCGCAGAGGCCCATGGGGCAGTTCTGCCTTGTCTTGGCAGGGAGTTCGTGTGAGTGGATAGAGGACTGAGAGGAAATGGAACAAGGAACCCGGGAGGCATCGCGGTTTGCTCAGCCAGCACTGCGGAAGCCCTGCGGCTCCTTGGGAGAAAGGAGGCTTTCACCTCGCGAAAAGATTGCGTCTCAGAAACTCACAGAGGCAGTTCTACTCTGCCCTGACTGCTGGCTTTGAATCAGAACTGACTTCACGGCGTTGAAAGCAAGGAAGAGGATGTTATTAGCTTATTTTTAACAAATCAAGTCACCATTCTGTAAGATGTTACACGAGGGAAAAACCAGTGGAAGGGCATATTAAGAACTGTGTTATCTTTGCCAAAAACCCGAGTGCGCATGTGTAGCAGAAATTAAGTACTACGGTGATATTGTAGAGATAAAACTTGACACAGCGGTAAAATGATTAACCTATACCTTGACCTGATAGAAGCAACAGATATACAACTTGATTTGAACAGGTATTTGCATCTTTGTCACTTAACAAAAACCAGGAAAGAAAACAAAGATCCTATGTACAAATCTTTGTTTTATTCCTAGACATTCAGTAAATATTTGATAAAGGAAGAATAAATTAAGCAATTTCTCATAGGACACTTCCTTTTGTGTTCCTAGCATATTAAAGCTCTAACATGCTAAAAATACCCAGAAGAACTAGAGGGAGCAAATAAAATTCAGAATAAAAGGAATTAGACTTGTTCTGATTCATAAAACCGTCACGTGGAGGCAGAGTTGTTTTACATAACCACCGGTTGTTAATGTGCATCTAACTGGGACAGCGGAGTCCCTAGTGTGCAAATGGTTACTGTGCTTGAGTGCCAACCGAGGCGGGGAAGTCAACTAGAGCAAGGAAGTCTTCAGCCAGACGGAGGGCTCCTTGCGCTACATTATGAAAGAAAGAAAGACGTCACCAGAGAGCCCAATGAGTTAACCACAAGAAATACTCCTCCCGCTCCTTGTGGATCTTCCTGCTGGCAGATTTTGTTTTTTCCCTAGTTAGAGACACGGAGCTGAGACCTATCGAATCCAGGAACACACACCAAGAAAAGACCTTAAGGAGCAGTTCTCCACTTGTGGGTTGAAATCCCTTTGGGGGTTGAACGACCCCTTCACAGGGGTCACCCAATTTTTAACAGTAGCAAACTTACAGTGATGAAGTAGCAACAAAAATAAATTTATGCTTCGGGGGGTCACCACAACATGAGGGACTGTATGAAAGGGTCACGGCATTAGGATGGTTGACAACCACTGGTGTAGAGCATGGCTTAGCCTCTACTGGATTCCAGAACATGAAGATTCACGTCAGCAAACCAAATATCATCAGAACAATACCATTTGTGTCTTATGAAGCCATTTCAGAGGTGAGGACTCATTTGCTAACCTCAGTGCCAGACTGTAATCCTATGCCTTTCCAGAATAATGCGTAATGTCCTCCCAAAGCTCCTGCAACTTCCAACGGCTTGGTTCCTGTAGGCTTAAAAACTCCCCAATCAGTTTGCCTCCTTACTTGCTGAAGCTCCACGTGGCTTTATCTTATTCCTAACTAAAGTACAGAGCGGAAAATTCCTGGATTTTGGTCTCAGTTGGAGGTTCCATTCCACACAGTTGGATATCTACTTCCCCAATCATGTTATTGACAATAATATGCCGGACATTTCTATTCTGACACAGATAGGGTCACAGAAGGTGTTGACTCTACAGCAATTGACTTAGATGGGGGTAGGAGAAGGGTTAGATAGGGTGGTATTATCAGAGATCAATGTTAACAATGGGATCCCTAAGAAGCACACAATTAAATACTAAACCACAGCCGAAAGAATGGCAATTCAAATCCACACACAGATACCTCAGAAGACACGCCTAACAACATGCATCTAAAAAGGCACAGCCGTGAAAATCCCGACACACAGTTTTACTTTGCACTCACAGGAACACCGGGTGTCAGCAACTACTCAATAGCAACTAACAGTAACAATGAGGCATTATGGTTCAATGGCAAATTCTTGCCTTTCCTGCCAGAAACCTGGGTCCAGTTCCTGACCACACGCTTCATGTACAGCCACCACCCATCTGTAAACAAAGGCTTGCATGTTGCTCTGATGCAAAGCTAGTGTCAGCCAGGCTTCTAGACTAAAACAGGCTAGAAAGAAAGATCTGGGGATCTCCTTCTGAAATGATTACCCTCTGGATCAAACAGTCTGATCCACCAGTAGTCCTGAGAGCATAATTGAGCATCGTTGTGTCCTGTTGTGTATGAAGGCCCCGTGAGTTGGGGGCTGACCCAATGACAGCTCACAGTAGCAAGTAGCACTGATGTTAACAACAAGGCTACTCTGGGAAAGGATTAGGGAGCTCTGGTGCTATAGAGGTTACGTGTTGGGCTGCTAACCACAAGATTCGTTGTTCAAAATTACCAGTCACTTTGTGGGAGAAAGCCTCATCTTTTTACTCCCATAAAAAGTGACAGTCTCAGAAACTCACAAAGGCAATTCTACCCTGTCTTATGGCGTCACCATGAGTCAGAACTGACTCAATGGCAGCGAGTTTGGGTGCTTGTTTTTCAATTTGGGAAAAGATTACTATTATCCTGTGGATATTTCCTTAGTGAAAAGCCAATAGCAAAGGAGTTCCATGATGAACGTAATTAGCATCTTTGAATTGTACGAATTAAATGTTTAAATGGAATTATATACAAGGGGACTTCAAAATTTCATGGAAAAATTTCATTGTTTTAACTCTATTTTCTGCAATTTTTTCTAAGGCCCCCATATATACTTACCACTACTTTTTTAAAAAAGAGTGATTATGATAAAAGAATCAATGTGTTTTTTTAAGTCCTTTCTGTGATATAAAGAAATATTCATTGTAATATGAAAGGATTTATGTTTATATCATATTAAAACTTATTCATTTATGTATGAATATTAATACATTTTTCTAAGTAACTGTGTGCATTGTCACCAAAAGTAATATATACACTATTTGATTACTTTGCTGAGAAATCTGGCTTTATATTCTCAAAAATCAGTTCTCCATTAAGCGCAGACATTCGTATACTTAAAACTACAACATTTAATTTAATATACCCATTTTAGAAAAAGAATGGAACATATCTAGCTTTGCAACAGTTATAACAGTTTAATTATTTAGAAGATTTCTAGCAGTGAGATATATTTCAATGAGTGGAGAATATTAAATAGTTTAATGGAGTTATTCATTTGGAAGAGAGACTTTCATCTTACAATTAATTTTCCAGTTACCAAAATGTTAAATAAGTAAAATGTTCATATCTTTTTCATGTAATTAATCTTGTAACTAATATTCACAAGACACAATATCCAATCCATTCATGGTTTACTTTTATCAGACAGTGCTAAAAATATGTAGTCGTGCAGGAGAAATTCCAAGAAGTCACTGCTCATTAAAGAATAAGAACCTCCATGGTTCTTATTTTCTTAACTTAGAGCAGGACACCTATTTCTCAGAACACGGACATCTCCTCTTTCCCTTAGCTTATTGCTATGTGTATGTCAGAGTGCAGCCAATTGTCTGAAGAAAGATGCTTCGAACAGTTCAAACCAATCAAGTCATCAGTACATAAGATTTTCTGCATATCTCTTTAATGTTTTTCATTTCTTTATTTGAAGTAAAAGTGTGTTCTTATTCTAATATAAATGCTATATCTGGTGTAATGATTTTAGGCAACATTTAGTGTGGTTTTTACCAAATTGCTTACTTCCTTTAATGACCCAATGGTCTATTCACTTAAAACCATACTCAGTAGTTCACCCTGACACTATTCTTAAGGCTGAAAGAATGAAGGTCTACTCTTAAGCATTGGGTGGCATACCTAAGCATTTTGTGGGGCCAACAGTTAACACAGCCGGGCAGTTCTTCTTCCTCTTCCTCCTCCTCTTCCTCTTCTTCTTCTTCTTCTTATTACTATTAAGAAGCCTGCACGTATGTAATGTGTGATCTAAGGACATATATAAAATTAATTTTCTGAGTGACTTGGATTGTCTAGGGACCTTTAATAGACATTAATATTGATAAGCAATAAGCATAATCCAAAACCAATAAAATGGAGGATCTCTCTTTAATCCTGGAATAGAAATTCAAATAATAAGATTATTATCTTAGGTATTTAGTGTTTCCAAATACCAAAGAGTTTCCAAATTGTCTTAGGGGAAAAGCAATTGAGAAACTCTGAGAAGTATGGACCCTGAAGGAAAAAAATTAAATTCTAGGGATTTTACTTAAAAAGGTTTGGCCCAATAAGAATAAATATATGAGAACCTTTTTGTTAGAATTGGTACTGCTTATTTCAATATTAATATCAAGAAAATCAAATTGACAAAATCAACTCAAGAGATTAAATAAGGAACCTAGAAGGCAACGTAGGTTAATGTGAGAAGACAACATGGAAAACAAGGGTGAGAATGGGTGCAAAAGTCAAAGAATATAGTCTTTGTCACTGAATTGTCCATGTTTTATTTTTAATTGGTTTATATTATGAATAACAAGAAAAATAAAACTATTTTAAATAGAAATTACAAATTTTATTTAATTTCCTTCTCTGAAACTATAGTATGAATGATGTCAATGGAGTTGTACATGCAAAATCCATGCTTCATTTTCTAATTCTTTATAGAAACAAGAAAGATAATCTAGTATGATAATTTTTAAAAAACAAAAAGCACACTTCCATCATGTCTATTCCAACTCAAAGCAACCCAATTAGAACAAGGTAGAATTGACTGTGTGGTTTTCTGCGATTATAACATATTATGGAAGCTGAAAGCCTACTCTTTCTCTCACTAAGGTCTGCTGGTTTTAAATTGCTGAATTTCTGGTTACAAGTTCAACTAACATCCCACTGCATTACCAGGGCTCCTCATGGGATAG
Organism: Echinops telfairi; assembly: GCF_000313985.2. Taxonomy (NCBI): domain Eukaryota; kingdom Metazoa; phylum Chordata; class Mammalia; order Afrosoricida; family Tenrecidae; genus Echinops; species Echinops telfairi. The sequence goes on along the minus strand of NW_022103898.1, from coordinate 42,122,802 downwards.
ATGATAAGACTAATTCTAAGGAAATTATGGGCAATGTTGGAGACCGGAGTACACGGGGATGTCCTATCTAAATGTACTGTATTATCCAATTTCATTCTAAGAGAGAAATTGAAAAAGGTTGTTGAGGAAAATGGAATTAAAAGAAAATGAATTTTTTCCGAGACCATTTTGAGTCCATCTTACATTAATGTCAGATGAGCCCTAGTAGAGTAGTGGTTATGCATTGGACAACTAACTGCAAGGTCGGGAGTTCAAAACCACCAGCCACCCCCGGCGAGGAAGATGATTTTTCTACTCCTAGAAATAGTTGTAGTCTCAGAAACCCACAAGGGCAGTTCCAGCCTGCCCTGTAGAGTCACTATGAGTCAGCATTCACTCAATGACAGAGAATTTGGTTTGATTTGCATTATTGCCAAGTAAGAACACAGGCGCAAATCTGCTAAGTAATCTGATGTGAGTGTGTTTTTCAAGAGAAGTATACAATTTGTTTTAATATAAAATTTGCTGGAGTCAATGCAGACTAGCTTGGGTATCTATCCTCCATCCCAGAAAGGCTCATCATGCGAGTAATAAAACTGCCCGGTCATCTTTTTGAGCTTGCATGGTATCACCAGTCTTCACATCCAAACCACTTTGAATGGATAGAAAATCATCTATTTTTCCACAAGCAGCCAACAAATACTAGTGAGATCACAGAGAGGACCTGTAAGATTGGAGAGAGGACCAGAAGTTCCTGTAAAATAAGCGAGTAAGTACTCACAGAAACTTTTACTAAAACACAAATATCAAACTTTGAAGTAGTTGTCTTTCAACATATCCACCATCTAGGTGTGTAATATAAACCTTTCCAGAAGAATGCTGTTTTAGTTGCAATATGATATCAATGAGATTGTTCCATCATTTGAGCATTTTGTTGGACCACCTTTCTTTGGAATGTCTACAAATATGGATCTCTTCCAGTCAGTTGACCATGTAGATGTTTTCCAAATTTGCTGTAATTTTCAATGAGCCCTTACAAATCCACTGGATATTTTCACTCACATGTCATCATATGCTTAATTTATAAATACAAAAATGGTAGATAATGAAAGGAACATGTTTCAATGACATTTTAACATTTAAAAATATTTCCCTTATATTTAAAGCATCTGACTCTTTGGCAAATACAAATAAAATTAAGGTGTTGCTGTAAAATCAAGAAAGGTGTGTGCCAGGGTTGTATCCTCTCACTATACTTATTTAATCTGCATGCTGAGTAAATAATCAGAGAAACTAAATTATAAGACGAAAAATGTGGGATCAAGATCAGAGGAAGGCTTATTGACAAGCTGCGATAGGCAGACCATTAGCCTTGCTTCCTGAAACTGAAGAGGACTTGAAGCACTTGCTGATGAAAATCAAAGATTTCAGCCTTCAGTACAGATTACAATTTAATGTAAAGAAGACCAAATCCTCACTATTGGACCAATAGGTAACATCATGATAAATGGTGAAAAGCATGAAGTTGGCAAGGATTTTTGTCTTGCGTGGATCTATAATCAATGATCACTGAAGCAGCAGTGAAGAGATCAAAGGAGGCATTGCATTGTGTAAACGTGCTGCATAAGACCTCTGTTAAGTGTTGAAAAGCAAGGACATTATTTGAGGGAGAAGGTGTGCCTCACCCAAGCAATGGTATTTTCAATTACCTGATATACGTATATGTGAAAGTTGACTAAGGAAGACCATAGAAGAATCAAGGAGTTTGAATTACCGTGTTGGCAAAGAATATCGAATGTACTGCGGATTGCTGAAAGAACAAACAAATCAGTCTCAAAGAAGTACAGCCAGAGGTTCCTTTGATACAAGAATGGTGAGACTTTGTCTTTTTTCTTTTTTAATAATTTTATTAGGGGCTCATACAACTCTTATCACAATCCATACACACATCAATTGTGTAAAGCGCATTTGTACATTCATTGCC
>NW_022103898.1:42096738-42119767 GCF_000313985.2 Echinops telfairi | reverse complement strand
TACTAAACCTATAAATGTAGGCTCATAGATCTATTTCCCCATCCTCATATATTTGTATATGTACAGGTCTTTATCTAGAGCTCTATAAATACTCTTTGCCTCCCAGCTTTGTCTTACATACTTCAGGCCTGTCCTCTGGAGAGACCAGTCCCTGAAGAAGGACATCATGTTGGGTAAAGTAGAGGGGCAGTGGAAAAGAAGGCACTCAATGAGAGGGATTGACAACAGTAGCTGTAACAATGGGCTCAAATCTAAGAACAATTGTAAGGATGACACAGGAATGGGCAGTGTTCCTTCCGTTGGACATCCGGTCACTATGAGTCAGAACCAACTTAATGGCACTGCCAACGGCAGTGGACTGTGGGTAAAGCATTGGGCTGCTAATCACCAAATCAGTAGCATGAACCCTCTATGACAGTGGTTCTCAACCTGTGGCTCATGACCCCTTTGGGGGTCTAATGACCTTTTCATAGGGTTGTCCAATTCATAACAGTAGCAAAATTACAGATATGAGGTAGCACGGAAAATAATGTGATGGTTGGGAGTCACCACCACATGAGGCACTGTATGAAAGGGTTGTGGCATGAGGAAGGTTGAGAACCACTGCTCTAGGAGAAAGATGGGGCTTTCTCCTCCCATAAAGATTTGCAGCTTCAAACCCTTTACAACAGTTCTTCTCTATCCTATTGGATTAATATGAGTTGCAATCTTTTGATGGCAGTGGGTTAATTATTCAACATGAAGTATTATAATTTCCAAGACTGTTCACAAATGCTTTGCACATGATCACAATCTATCCCTGCCAGCTGACGATTGTTGCAAAAATCTTTGTGACTCCAGGAAGGATAAAGTAAGCAGGAAGAAAAGCCAGTGATTAAAGACTCCTTGCCTGAGGGAAGAGAAAGATCCATTGCCAATCTTTAGAGCCCATTGATTTTCAGGTGAAAAAGAAAAAGAAAAACAAGAAGAAGGGGAGAGAAATTAAGGCCTGAAAACGGATGTGGGATATTCTATGCATGCAGAAAATACTTGTCTGTACTCAGAAAAGAATCCCTTGAGGCTTAAATGTCACAGAATTCTTCGTTTCCCACAGGCAGAAAATCCGGCATTCTTCTTGCCAGAAACTCAATTCTGGATTTGACTGACTCTTTTAATGCTCTGACAGGGTTTTCATCTGTAATTGCTCAGATGTTGAAGTAGATGCCTGAATAAATTGCAAGACAAGCTTTACTCTTTACCCTTTAGAACGAAAGCCAGATTTGCTAAAATATCATTTCCAGGGAAAATCAATTTGAAAAGTCCATTAATAACAGTTTGTAAGTTTGAAGCATCTTTAGGGTGTTATATGTGACAGACTCAAAGGAAGTAACAAATTACTTATTTTCCCCCAAATTTTAATTTTGTATTACTGGAGAATCCTAAGAATTAGAGGGCGTTAGTGATATTGCAAGGTGTTCTGGTGGCACTGTGGGTTCAGCACTCGACTGCTACCCTAAAGGCCAGTGGTTCAAAGCCACAGCTGTTCTGTGGGAGAAGAGTGAGGCTATGGGCTTGCTTAATGAGGCACAGTCTTGGAAATCCTAGACCAGGGCTCGAGGAGGCAGATGGCTTGAGGACAGTAGATTCAGTTAGAGGTTTAGTGACGTGGCATTTCTCTCACAGTAAAGCAGTCACAGATTTTGCAATAGCTTCCTTTAGACATGGCTTGTGTTACCAAAAAGCTTATATAGTATTTAATTCGAGAAATTGTTTCTCATATTGTATGTCTTTCACACATCATACCTGTATTGAAAACAAATACTTTACTATCTAGATATTCCCAGAGAATGCAAAGGAGTGTGTGATTTACCAACTATGGTTAAGTGCTGAAATGTAGTCAACTAACATGGCCCGTCTAGTCATAGTTCCTCCTACAATGTCTTATAATTCTGAATTAAATACCTGTGACTGTGATCCTATTTTGGATGGAGTTCTGTTTTACAGGAATAAGGCGAGGTTGGGTCCTAACTGTAGAAGAGGATGTGAACTAAGTCACGACCTTGGTTTCCATGAGGGAAACTTATGTGACTTTACTAGAGGGTGTGTCTTAAGATACCATGCTTCATTTTTCTTGGGGTATGGTCCCCCAAGAAAAAAACTTCTTTATTGTAGTTGTGGAAATTAAGAAAGAGGAGTATAGAATTTTACAGAAGAATCTTCTGTGTCTTTGGGAAAATTTTTATAGAAGAGTCTGGGATACTCTGTCCATCTATCAATCAGTCTCAGAAAATAGGAAAGAATAAAAGGGAACAACAGGGAGAAAATTACAAAAATGTTTTGATAACTGCGTTTCAACATAATTGGCTTTCTGTTTAAACAAATGTTCACAGATCAGGCTGCGTCTGTTCCTTTGCATTGGCTCCATTCTGCACACAGAACATTTACTTTATCAGTTATCTCACGTCTTTCACTCTGTTCTCCACCTATGTATGTTTGTTCAAGTTGCTAAGTATTTGTATTTAAAATAATTTTATAGAGAGATTTACTCTGTTTTTTCTGCTCTCAAATTCTTTATTTTGGTTTCACTGTATTCAATTTATTTAGCAAGATGTCTTGGTAAATTTGATCTTCAATGAGTTCTCAAAAGTGCTATATTCCCGGATTTCATTTATACCTGAGGTGGTGAGACTTTTTTTTAGGCTTTATTTATTTATTTGAATAACAATTAAATGAATATAATTTCTGGATCTGCTTTCACTTTCTTACTCTCAGAACTTTTCTGTTATTTTTCACTGCGGTATATATGTAAAAATTGTTTACCTTTTAAAAAATATAAGACACTTGCACTATTTATGAAGTGTTCAAGCTCTAATATTACACATTTCCAAATTATCTTTAAAATATTTGGGGCCCATTTTTGTGGGCCCCCCAAAATGGACTCCAACCCAAGCCCCAGGCTAAAAAAGAAGTTCATTGCCAAAGTATTTAGCTTGGAGGCAGGCATTGTTACCAAAGGAGATGATTTCCGAAGCCCGTGAAGAAGGTTCTGGAGCTCTGTCTGTCTTTCTGTCTGTCTGTCGTACCTACCTGTCAATGTGCGACCATTTCAAAACTGTAGGAAACCACGCTGACAAGTTGGAAATGAAGATAGATGACTGAGCAGAGACCAAGAGACTGGCTATTGGTAATGTTTAAAGTCTACTCCACACTGCATCTTCAGATGTATTTACCAATAATTTTTATTGTTAATTTAATGTAATTGTGATGGAAGTTTTACCATCACCACCAAAGTTTGGTGAGAGACCGCTGACAAAAAAACAAAAAACAAAAAAACCTTAACCAAACTTATCAAAATATATTTTTTATTTATTCAGTATATATTTATTTTATGTGCCAAACTCTGAGTTAAACAAACATGGTATCTAACCTTTCAAACTTTAGAAAGGAATGAAATGTTTAGAGCAGTAAACAGGCAAGATAGTATAGTAAATGCCATGATGAGGGAAACAGATTGGGAACAATTAGAAGACACAATTAAGTGAACATTTGTTTTGCTTGTTTTGTTGATGAGTTTTTTAGAATCTTGCTTTATCTTCCCTTCTTAAAACACCCTGATTTCTTTTTGAATAATTATCTTTCCAGTGAGTGTTGGTAGGAGGGTAAATTCAGATGCCCACCTTATACTACATACATGAAAAGATGGGTTTGCTTGGCTCATCTGCTCCTATTTCAAAGAGCATTATTCCTTGTGAATATCATACTGTGAGATATGGCTCTTCTATCCTTGTTTCTGTATCTTCCCACCAAATGATTATGTCACCAAATGATGTGTGGGACTTTGCAAATCAGGTGTGTGTAGCACTAACGGAGGGGCTTGATCAGCCTTCAGGTTACCAGACCCTTGGCAATGACCCTTGGCAATGAGCCAACTCATGCTCATATAAACCTCAAACTCAATGCCATCTAGTCGGCGCTGTCTCAGCGTGAGTCCCTGGTGGGTTGCTGAGACCATAACTGTTCACGGAAGTAGAATGCTCAGTCTTTCTCCAATGGAGCTGCTGGTGGTTTTGAACTGCTAACCTCATGGATCACAGCCGAAAGTGTAACCACTACACCACCAGGGCTTCTCTCATAAGTTGCCTTAAATTCTGTCTGCAGATTCCAAATACCCACCAGAGTACTGAAATAATAATTTCACCCAGTGGGGCCCACCACTCCATGCGTGCTGAATCTATTTATCTTGATCAAATCTTACACGGAGGACACAGACGTAGCGTGGGTACTAGTGAAACACTGCTACAGCACCCAGTGTATGCCAGGAAAGGTCCCACCATGAGCAGGCCCCCCTGGCTCAAACGTTTTCTGGGCAAGCTGGAAAACTTCCCTGCCTTTTGCACAGTGAATGAAGGCCCCTAAGTACCTGCCTCCACCCATTTCCTTTTCTACGGGTTGTATATTTTGCTACACAGAGTGCAATCCAACTTTTGCTGTCTGTTCACTAAAAGGGGGCTAAGAAGACATGAGAATGATCATCCTAAATGGATAGTCCAGGACTGCCGCTTGTATATAGACAAACCATTAGGATTCGGAGGGGCGCAATAGTCGGTTCCAAAGCCCAAAGTTGCTGTTAGAGGACCAAGAACCTGGAGTAATTTTAGTCATTTAGGACTGCCTCCTCTTCGTATTGCCTTTTTATTTTAGTAACGTCCATGGAAATGCATTACTTTATACAGTGATAAATATAGACAAAAGTCAACAGTAGTATTAAGGTCAGTATCATTAACATCAACAACAATTCACAAATGTTGCTATTGTATGCCTTTCAAGTCACAGCTGACTCATTGACACAAATAATTCCAAACAGGAATCCTCAACTCATGCTGTCTCTTATTACTTCACAGGTGCAGTAGGTATTGTTACGTAATAAGTTACTGAACATTTACTATCCATGATGGTCGGGGCTGGGCATGGGGGTTATAAGCTATATGCTAAAATAGCTCAATTCATTTGTAATTACTTGGAGCAGTGCATAGGCTCCATCAGAAGTCCCAAAATGTCCCTGGCTGAAAAATATGTGACTATTACACCAAGAAAACTAGTCTAAAAAAAAACCGGAAAGAAACAAAACTCGAACTATGATTCCCATGGGTGAAGGTGGAAGAGTGTTTGCCTAGAGGCCCTTGGCTTATGTTGATGATGATGCAATATTGGAAAAGGATATCAATAACGGTTGTATAACACACAGAGTATGATCAATGGCACTGAATTATTCATGTAGGAATTGTTGAATTGGAGAATGTTTTGTTGTGTACATTTTGTCACAATTAGAAATAATTACTCGAATGAAAATGAGTACAAGGGAGGAGAAAATGTTCTAAAATTGACTGTGGTAATGATTGTACAACTCTTCTTTTTTGTTATTTTTTGGGAGATAATACATGTATCATCCCATCATTCAATTACATCAAGCAGAATTGTACAGTTGCATCCACAATCAGTTTTCAAACATGCTTTTTCTTCCTGGATTCCTTAACATCATCTCCCTTTTACCCACTGTCACCCATGTAGACCCCACCCCAAACCTCTTATACTACTGTATGTCCCTGTCGGTTCATCAATTCTGGGTTTCATTTATGGAAACACCGGGAAACATGTAACAACTTCAAGAGTATGACGCCCAATGACATAAGACCCCTGAGATTCACCCCAATATGAACAAACAATACCAAAATAAAACAGAAGGTCTGTCACAGGTTTTCCAGAATGATACATATCTTAATACAGCAGGGGGTCACTGATGGAGCACGACCATTTTGGTCCTCCTACCAACAATTCAACAACCCTGGTCCAGCTGTCTTCCGGATCCTCAGACACCACTTGTTTTCCGACTTAAGTCTCAGGTTACAAGTGTGTCTGAAGAAGAGTCCTTTTCACCCAGGGAAGTTTCTGCCTGGAATCTCACGGATGCAGCTTCTGGGGCACACTGTGCGTCCTCAAGATCCAGGATTCGGTGTCCCAGTGTTCCATGACACCAGCTGGATCCCCAGGATGCCCAGAAGCTAGGATCAATGTGGCCCCTTTGTGTATACCAACAAAGACACTCCCCACTTAGGGTCCCAAGCAGCATTTTCAGGCATTCCTACCCCCAATGGGAGGTCGGTCTTCCCTCTTTTCCTACCATCACACACACATTTGGGTTCCTACCAACAGAGAGCACAACCCAGAGGTGCTTGCTCCCTTTCCCCTCTGGTGACTTGTTTGTCCATCAGTATCCCTCATCCCTCTCATAGGGCAGCCACTGAGGAGACAGCATCCCCTCCCCTCCCTTGGCTGTTTGATCCCAGCTGCCATGAGACACCATCCGGCCAAGTGAGCTTCTAAATACATACCTGAAGAGGATGGTGTATGGTTCGCTGGCACTGGTCAGGCTTTCTACCGGACAGTCTGATGCCCTCGGCCAGAAAACTGGATGCCTTACAAGCTTGAGCTTGTTCCCTTCTGCTGCTTGTTCCTCCTGTCCTTTTATGATTGACTAACTTCACTCAGCAGAATGTCTTCCAGATCCCTCCATCTCGTGAGGTTTTCATGGTTTCAACAGTGCTTTTTAGGGATGCGTAGTATTTCATTGCATGTATGTACCAGAGTTTTTTTAAATCCACTCTTCTACTGATGGGAACTTAGGCTATTTGCAGCTTCTTGCTATGGTGAACTGTGCTGCAATGAATAGGGAGGAGCAAACACCTGTTCGTGACCTGTTTCACATTTCTTTGGGGCATATATCCAGTAACGGTATTGCTGGATCATATGGTAGTTCAATGGCCATCTGTTTTAAGTATTGCCATATTGCCTTCCACAGTGACTACACGTAGTTACGACGAGCCCACCAGCAGTGGATAAGTATTCCAACCTCACAATCCCCTCTCCAACATTTGTTGTTCAGTTGTTTTTGTTTTTGTTTTTTAATTGGGCTACCGTTATAGGTGTTACACGGAACCCCGTAGTTGTTTTCACTTGCATTGCCCAGTGGACTGGGAACAGGCGCATTTCCTCCAGTGTTTATGAGCTATGCTAGTGTCCTCCTCTGTGAAGCATCTGTTTAGGGCTTTTGCCGACCTTCGCAGAAGGCTATTATTTTTCTTATTGCATGTTTTTAAAATTCTGTAGATTTTAGTAATTAGTCCTTTGTCTGTGATACAGACATTATTAAATATCTTTTCCAAGGCTGTGGGCTCCCTGTTTACTCTTTTAATGAAGTCTTTCGATGTGCACAAGGGTTTTATTTTTAATAGGTCGCACTCATCTGTTTTGTCTATTTTGTTTCTTTTGCTATCTCTGATAGCTAGTGCATTCCCTGCACTGTGGCACATAGATTTGTCCCAATTTTCTAACTGATGAGCCTGATAGCTTTGAATTTTAGCTTTAGGTCTTTGATCGACCTTGACTTTGTTTTTGTGCATGGGTTTGTGCTTGTTTCATTCTTCTGCACATAAATATCCAGGGTTTTCTTCAGCACTATTTATTAAAGAGGGCATCTGCTTCCCATTCAATGCTTTTGGGCCTTTGCCAAAAAATCAGTTGCCTGTATGTGGATGATTTCATTTCTGGGTTTTCTGTTCTGATCCATTGATCCATGTATCTATCACTATGCTAGAACCAGGCTGTTTTGACAACTGTGGCTATATAGTGAGTTTTGAGGCCAGGTAGTGCAAGACCACATATTCTGTTCTTCTTTTGGAAGAGTTCTTTGCCTATCCTGGGCTTCTTCCCTCTCCATATGAAGTTTTTCCATTTCTGTAGAGAATGATGTTGGAATTTGGATTGGAGTTGCATTGAATTTGTAGCTTGCTTTAGGTAGTCTTGACATTTTCACAATATTGTGTCTTCTGATTCAGGAACACAGTATATGCTTCCATTTGTATAGATCTCTTTTGGTTTCTTGTTTCAACGTTCTGTAGTTTTCTTCAAAGAGGTCCTTTGTTTTTTGGTTAGGTTTATTCCTAGGTATTTCAGCTTTTGTGTGGTGATTGTGAATGGTATTGTTTCCATGATATCTTTTTCTGTACTCCCATCACTGGTATGTAGGAATCCAATTGATTTATGCTTGTTAATCTTGGATCCTGCTTCTCTACTAAACTCCTCTATCGTCTCCAGCAATCCTATTGTGGACCCCTTGGGATTCTCAATATATAAAATCATATGGCCTGCAAATAGCTAAAGTCTCACTTCCTCTTTACCCACTTGTACCCCTTGCTTTGTTGTCATTGTCTTATGGTGCATAACTCTTCTTGATGTGATCAGACCACTGAATTGTATGATATGTGGTTCACATTTTTAAAAAACAGTTCAGAGCTTCTAGACTCTGACAGACAGCTATGAAGGATGAACACTGTGGCTGATGTTCTAATATTCTCTCCCCTGTCAAGAAGCACCATTATAATTTTAGGAAAAAATCCTGGCCAAAGGAAAAAGTTGCTTGGTATGAGGGAAATTGCAGTGTTTCTATCAGTGATTTTTTTTCCCCTGTTAATGTCCTATCAGCAGCTTGTGATTACTTCCAAGTGCCCATTCCACGGGAAAGAAATGCTAAAGACACTGAGGGAAATTCGATTTTAGCCCATAAATGAGAGCTATTGAATCACATTCTCTTTTCCCATCTGAATGGGTTCCTTTTGCTACTAGCCATATTTTAATTGCAATGGGAGTTATCCTAAGACAAACACAAGCAGGAAAAAAAAGTAGAGCCAATATTAAGTGAAGAAAAAGAATCCATATCCAAATTTTCCTGACTCAACCTGACTTTTAAAACCCAGTTATGATTTAATAAATTGTAATTAATTTTAATCCAGTTTGAATTGGCTTGAAATTGCTACCGAGTTTTACTTCACATCATTCCTCTTGCATTTTTTCAATTCAATATACACTGAGCATTTATTGTGTACCACTTACTGTCTAAATAATTTTAAGTCAGTTTGAATTGGCTTAAATCAATATATCTGAATTGAATCCTATCTTATTTACAAAATTTCTATTATTATCTCCATTTTTATAAGTGAGAAAATCCAGGTACAGAGCAGTTACTTCCCAAGGTGGCCCAATTAGTAAGCATTGACTTGGGATCTGAAACTGTCTGAAGCTACTACTCCGGGCTCAGGATCTACATTGAAGGTGTAGTTCCCTGTTGCCCACCCAACATGACCTAACAGCTCAAAGAAAATAGTCTGACAATATGAAGAAATACGACAGTCAAAAGATTAGCAAAATGTTTCATTTCTCAAGGTATTTCTTTCTATGTTCTGTAGAACCATGGGATAATATTTAGCATTGCATCTATTTTATTTGTGTAGTTAAATCTCCTGAGAAGAGACTATAATTGGAAGTGAGGGAAAATTGCCCTTACTTAAAATGCAATAAATATTTTTATATAGTTACAACATTTATGGTTTCACAGGGATTGTTGCTTCGTGCTTCAGGGACACCTGGGCATGAAGTAAAATAGAGCACTGCATCCTAGGAAGTGAAGGGTTTTATTGAATTAAGATTTAATTTTGGTGAAAATTAGCAGCAAGTGATAAAGAACAAGTCTATATCAAGCAATGGCTTCCTCCCAAATGGTAATGGTAATGCCCTGGGTCCAGGAGGTAATCAATCCCGAGGGAGTTCATGGGAGGGAACTGAGTTATGGTGGGGGTGGCAGGGTGGGGAGAGACAGAGCCATTGCCAAGCCAAGAACAAATCATCAGAGGGCAATTCTGGAACATTCTACTGACAGTAGGTAATTGTGTGACTTGATTTAATTTCCTACAAGCCAACTAAAGCCTATGAACAGTTGCCAATGATAGATGATGACTTACAAGTGTTTCCCCAGTAAAAATAATAGATCCTTAAGTCTTCCTCCATAGAACGTCACAAATGGGGATTAGGTGGGGATAAACTTTTGTATTTAAACAAATATCCATAATGATTCTTGAAATCTGTCAAAGTTAGGAAGCTCGGATTCTAGACCAATCAAACCAGAGAGACAGGAGATCATGGAGACAGTGAACATAACTATGAAACATAAGATTTGGTAGGAATCAGGCTCGTGGAGATTTGCGTATCACTACTTGAAGTATAGAAATGTACAAAATCTTCATTTATCAAATATTTCACAATTTCTTACTTCATGCTAACTACTGTGTTATTTGGGAAATTTCATGAATTGAATGTGACTTACCTCTTAACCAATTTTTAATGTACTGGAGAAGTACCCAGGTCACTAGGCAATTTGATAAACACTTTGATAAATACCTTGTTAGAGGTAAGTGGGAGGCTGCAGTGCCTCCCTTGCAGTATGTGGTCATGCTGGGAAACCCTGTGTAGCAGAAACTTTTGCTAGAATTTAGGAGCTAAGGGTAGCTTCTGCCTTTGTGTCAGATAAAAAGATGTAATAGTCTATATATTATTGCCAAGGATGGCATCCATCAATATGGATTCCTATGTAACAAAAAGTGCGATGTTCAGAGCCTGGGCGGTTGCCATGGGAGAACTAGCAAGCTCCAAATATGGGTGGTTTGTTTGAGTCTCATGAGAAGCCATTCTCACACACATACACATGCAGCAACAGAAAGAGCTAAAGCAGCATTGTATTAAGCATAAAGCCACTTCAAAAGAAATGAAGCAGGCCCCTCTCTCCAACTGAGGAGGAAACCTTAAGCATAGATAAGATGTGTTTCATTCTGTGAATGAAACTTGTCCCCCACTGAAGTGAGAAGGGATGTTGTCCAGGGGAACCCTTCTAGTTTTTAAATGGCACCTTTAAATGGGAGGGTTGCCACTCTGCAGATGGTCAAGTGACCTTTAAATTAGTTACTCAATCTGTCCTTAGATCTCATACATCTTTCAGTTTTGTCTTACCTGCTGCTCTGAGTCAGCATATCCCTTCTAGTACAGTCCTATGTCTGAATTTTACTGGGGCCTGGCTTCCAAATTAAGGGGCTTACCTAGCCATTTCTCACAGAGCCCTTTGTTTAGTACTTGCTTCACAAGGCCCTTCATTCATTCCCTTACAGCTAGGGCAGAAGTCCTGCTCTAGCCCTGTCCAAAAGAAGACAAAATCATCACAACTGAACCAATAAGTAACATTATGATAAATAGAGGCAAGGTTGAAGTTTTCTAGGATTTTTTCTTGCTTGGGTACCCAATCAACACTCACACACACATTAGTCAAGAGAAAAGAGACACCTTGTATTGGGTAAATTTGTTGTATAAGACCTCTTTAGAGTATTGAAAAACAAGGGTGTTACTTTGAGGGATAAGATGTGCCTGACCAATATTCAATTGCCCATATGCATGTGAAATTCGTCATTGAATATGGAAGATCAAAGAAGTATCAATGTATTTGAATTGTGATTCTGGAGAAGATTATTGAATGTATCATGGACTGCTAAAAGGAAAAATAAATATGTCTTGAAGAAGTAAAGCCAAAGTGCTCCTTAGAGGTAAAGATGGCAAGACCTCATTTTATATATATTGGATGTATTATCAGGAAGAACCAGTCCCTGGAGAACGTAATGCTTGGTAAAGTAGAAGGGCAACGAACAAGAAGAAGGTCCTTAACGAGACGGATTGACTCGCAGCTGTAACAATGGACTCAGGCATGGGGACAATTGTGAGAATTGGACAGTGCAGGATGGGGCAGTGGATACATATTTATACCCATTCCAAAGAAAGTTGACCCAACAGAATGCTCAAGATTTAGAATAATACCATTGATGGCAGATCATATTCATACTGTAGGGAGCAGTTCTCTGCACACATGGGGTCACAAAACATCCGAATCAACTTGAAGACGAGTGGCGGCACAATGGGTTATGTGTCAAGCCACAAGGCCAGCAGTCCAATCACATCTGCAGCTCCTGGGAGAAAGGTACGTTTATCTGCTATGGTAATGAGTTATAATCTCAGAAACCCACAGGGGCAGTTACACTCTATTCTACAGTGTCACTGCGAGTGGTAATCAACTTGATTTTCAACACTATAAAGAAGGTTTGTGCAACAGATATGCCCAGTGCAATGTGTCTTTTGATTCTTGCCTGCTACCTCCATGAGATTGACTATGGATCCACGTAAGATGAAATTCTTGACAACTTCAATCTTTCCCTCTTTTATCAGGTTGCTATCTAATGGTCCAGTTCTGAGGATTTTTGTCCTCTTTACATTGAACTGTACTCTATACTGAAAGCTGCAAGCCTTAATCTTCATCATCAAGTGCTTCAAGTCTTCCTCATTTTCAGCCAAGCTAAGTTGTGTCATCTGCATACAGCAGGTTGTTAATAAGCCTCCCTATAATCCAGATGCTGCTTTCTAGTCACCATAGCCCAGCTTCTATTTGTTGCTCAGCATACTGATTGTTTAAGTTTGGCAAAAAGATACAGCCCTGACTCACACCTTTCCTGATTTTAAGTCATACAGTATTCCCTTGTTCTGTTTGCACAACTACTTCTTGATCCATGTACAAGTTCCGCATGAGCACAATGAAATGGTATGGAATTCCCATTCTTTTCAAGTCTATCCATAATTTGGTATGGTGCACCTGGTTGAATACCTTCGTATAGTCAATAAACACAAGGAAATATCTTTCTGTTATTCTCTGCTTTCATTCAAGATCCATCTGGACATCAGCAATGATCCCCATTGTTCCACATCTTCTTTTGAATCTAGCCTAAACATCTGGCAGCTCCGTCAATGTACCAAGAGTTATTGAATGATATTTAGCAAAATTTTACTTGCATGTGATATAACAGAACACAAGTTATGCTGTCTGAGGGACCTCTGCATGAGTTCAGGCCCCAACTTTCCAGGCAGTAGTGGATAACTTGATCCTCTGAATTTTCTCTTTAGGGGGATGATTTCCTCTATTTGATACAAGTACTGGAATTACATAAAGATTTCTTCACTACCATGCAATGTTTATATGATAAGTGTTTGCACTAGGTAGAGATACAGCAATATTTAAGAGGAAAGTTCCAGTCTAAGGACAATGAGATTGAAGATATTCTATAATTGCCAAAGAACAAAATTGAAAGAACAATTGCCTTTCCCAGCAGCACTAACAGCAGGCACTGATCACAGTCTTGGCACAAGAACAGATGCTAAGGTCCTTGTGTTTGACAGGGTTCTCTAGAAAAACAAAACCAGGACACTTATGATTTTATATAGATAGATAGATAACAAAGGAATATAACAGCTAATTAGTCCACACAGCAGTACAGAGGACTCAGTTCAACTCACTTCTGTGGAACAGTTAATATACTGGAAGTCCTTCAACTCAGGAGGGCTGCTGGGTCCAAGATTAAGAAAGCAGACAGCTAGCTGAGTCTTCTGTAGAGCAATGCAGGCAATCCAGCCACAGGCAGCACACAGCCGGACAGGTCACCAACAGTCAGCCAGATGTCAGGATCCAACAGTTCCCAGCTCAAGTGATATATACACCAACAGCGTGGTAAAGCAAGTCTTGAAGGAACCTCAAGCTCTAGGGACACGATCCACGGGTTGGGTGTCCTACAGGTAGTGTAGCTCACAAGTTGAGGCAGAGAACTAGCTAAAGCAGCTGCATGCTGTTCTGATCACCAGAGAGCAAGAGAGAGAGAGGCAGGGCTTACTGAGCCATTTATCTCTTTCCCTCAAATCAAACTGGGAACTTATTAACCCCACATGTTCTTATTGGCCAGGTTGACACAATAAACTTACCTATCACAGTCCTGAAATTTCACTTGCAAGTCATTAAAACCTAACATCATCTGGACATGTCATAGTTATTTTCCAATTCAGGAAATAGATAACCAATTAGATAAAGTAATATAGCCCAAATCACAGGATATGTTTTCAAATTGTTTCAACTTTGCATTCTTACCTTCTATCCCCAAATCTACTTTTTTGTAAATGTCCTAGTGTTGTTATTATTCTGAGAAAAATCAAAAGCATATTTAAATAATTCACTGAAATCCCATATGTTCTGACAGCATTCTAAAGTGTTGTTGTTGCTGTTATTGTTAGGTGTTTTCGAGTCAGTTCCAACTCATAGCGTCCTTATAAAGAACAGAACAACAACACTCACTCCTGGGCCATCCTCACAACTGTTGTTTCATTGGATCACATTGTTGCAACCAGTATGTCTTTCAATCCATCTCCTTGTGGGTCTTCTTTTTTTTTTTTAACTGACCTTCTACTTTACCAAGCATGCGGTCCTTTTCCAGGGACCGGTCTCTCCTGAACACAAGTCCAAATTGCTGCTGAGAAGTATTCTGGCTGTACTTCTTCTAAGACAGATTTGTTTGCTTTTCTGGTAGTCCATGACACTTTAGATATTCTTCTCCAATACCATAATTCAAGTGCTTCAATTCATCTTCGTCCTCCTCATTCATTAACCGGCTTTCACATGACTATGATGCAATTAAAATAAAAATGCTTAGGTGCATCTTAATTTGCAGAGCAAAATCCTTGTCTTCCACACTTTAAAGAAGTCTTGTGCAGCAGATTTTACCATTGCAATGGGTCATTTGATCTGTTGATGGCTATTTGCATGAGCATTGATGTGGAAGCAAATAAAATTAAATGCTTGACATCAATTTTTTTCTCTCCACTTATCATGATGTTGTGTATTAGTCCACTTGTGAGGATTTTAGTTTTCATTATATTTGGTTGTAATTCATATCGAAGGCTGAAATCCTGGATCTTCAACAGCAAATATCTCAATTCCTTGTCCCTTTTAACAAGAATGGTTATGTCATCTACACATTTCAAGTTATTAAAAAGTCTGCCTCCACTCCTGATGCCACATTCTTCTTCATATTGTCCAACTTCTTGAACTATTTGCTCAGAATACAGATTACATAACTGGAAGGATAAAACCCTGGCACATAATTTTCCTGATTTTAAAACATGAAGTTTTCCCTTCCTCTGTTTGAAGAACTACCATGTATAGATTTCACATGATCATAATAATGTATTCTGGAATTTCCATTATTTTCAACGTATTGATAGTTCATTCTGATCCACATAGTGAAGTGCTTTTTCATAATCATCAACTTTCAGCCAAGATCCATCTGACATAAGCTATAATATCCCTCTGCTATATCCTGTCCTGCATCCAGTTTGAAATTCTGGGAGCGCCTGTTGACATACTGTTGCAAATGTGGTTGAATTATCATCAGAAATATTTGACTTGGGTGACATTGTTGGATAATTTTCACCTTCAGTTGGTTCACCTTTTTTTGGAATGGACACAAATACAGATCTCTTGCAGTCACTTGCTGAGGTAGCTATCTTCCAAATTTTGGGGTGTAGAAGAGGGTTTTCAGGGCTTCGTCAGCTTGTTGAAACACTTCATGAAGTTGGTCTTTGATTCCTGGGGCCGCGTGTTTCACGACTGCCTTCCGTGCAGCTTAGACAATTCACAGTATTAAATTAGGAACCTTTCGTTCATCTTTGATGCTGGAGCACAAGGGCTGACCCAACCAAAGTCAACAAATGGCTCCACAAAACTCATGCATGTCAACTTGTATTTTGAATCCGTGCTGCTGTTCATTTGAAAGTATGCAAATGATCATTTCACTGATACGGCATGACTGCATGACGTCAATGTAAATGCCTTCTTGATCGCCAGAGGGTTTGAGGCATTCCATCTGAATTTTCTCACAGTGTGGACCACCTCACTCAGCGGGTTCCACTGAAATTGGAGACAGAATCCTACTATGGTGTAGATGCATTATCCACAGAAGCTACAGAATGCCCTTCTGGTCACAACCCTTAATATTAAGAGTTTTATTTGTTCCAGCTTACAGCTAAGGAACCCTGACAATTAAGCCCTCTACTGCTGTGAAAATGGTCAAACGTTTAACTTTAGGCTGTTTACACCCACCAGCTGCAGGAGAAAGACATATAGTAATCTTTCATAAAGGTTACAGCCGCACAAATCCTAGGGAGTTCTATTCTGTCCTATGGGGGTGTTCTGAGGAGCACCTACTGGATGGCAACGCTCCTCCAACTCACACATGTGGGTAAGGAAACAGTGATGCTTTTCATCTGCAAGCTTATTTTAGGCTATAAAAATAATAATATAATTTATATAATACTATTATCATGGTTTATATCCCTTTTAGTGATATATTGCCATTAAAGTGATACCATAGTATATAAAATATGAATAGCTATTGTTTCAGGGTAAGAGTTCTGCTGGCATAGTGGATTGCATGCTGGGATACTAACTGCAAGGTCAGCAGTTCAAAACCACTGACCTCTCTGCAGGAGAAAGATGAGGCTTTCTACCGCTACAAAGGTTTACAGTCTCAGCAACTCACAGAGGCAGTTCAACTCTGAATGATAGGGCTGCAATGATTTGGAATCCGTTTGATGGTAGTGAGTTTAGATTTTTCTGTTAATGTTCCCAGAGACATATGGGCACATAAGGATGTTGAGGTATATACTTAACGCTTATTCTTTTTCACATTTTAGAAAACTAACAAAACTGAGGCCTGGCCCTATCCAAATGTATAATCCAAATTGTCATACTCATAATTTGCAGAGACAGGATTCACATGCAGCCGTGCATTCCTTGAAAGTCCTTGAAAATTTCCCAGAAACAATATAAGATGAATTTCATCCCAAGCATATAAAAAGAAAATATTTGGTAAATGTTTAATTGAAAAAAAAGAAAATGAGGAAGAAAAAGATATTATATTTAAGAATTGCTTCTTAACTTTCCACATCTCAATATATATTATCCTGTTACAAAAAGAGAGCACTGAATTACTGGAAATCATAATGAAAACAAGAGTACTCCCCATTTCTTAGCACTGAAAAGCTGATCTAATATCTTGTAACTTTAGCTTGTCAATTGATCTCATTTTCCTAAGACACATTATTTTTATCTAAAGTTTGAAATGAATTTTTAAAATGGAAATGGGTATAGAGATAAATGTGCTAGATTGTACCCTGGTCCCTTTTATTCTCACCCCTAGTAGCATGGACAAGTCTCCATTCTTGTTTGTAGCAAAAAAAAAACACTTTCCAGAGTACCTGTAACCTCCCAACCTCATTAAAATCTAAGCCTCCAACCTGAGAGGGTCCTAGCACTCAGTTCACGAGATTTTCTTCTTTTTCTATTTGTTTCTAGCCTGAATTCTGGGCACATAATCATGCCATTATAAATACTGCCTGTGGGAAATGAGGAAACAGAAACCATTTATGTGCTACACCAACTGACATGCCAGATGACAGCCAACTGTATAGCATTTAGCCCAGAAAAACAAACAGAAACCACAGCGAGCCTCCCATGTGTGGACAATTGAAAGCATATGCTTGCCATACCTACCTTAATCAAATGCGTTGAGCTCATTCTGTGTGTTTTATGTATCGTGTTCTCCGGAGCAACGGGTGTGAGGCACAGGGTGTACTGTGCAGACTAGGACACAGAAGATGTCACTTTGAGGACAGACATACGCTTGGCTCCAGCTAAAGTATTTTCAGTTACCTCATATGCTTGTGGAAGCTGAATTTTGATGAGGGAAACCTGAAGAAGTGTTGATGCATTTGAATCACCGTATATACTCGAGTAGAAGCTGAGTTTTTCAGCACATTTTGAATGCAGTTTTTGTTTTAAAATTAGGTGCCCCGGCCGATATTTGGGTCAGTTTATACTCGAATATATGCGATATTATGTGAGCAAAGAACATGAAATATGCCAGGGAACTTCCAGAAGAATGGACAAATCTGTGTGGAAAGAAATATAGTCAGAATGCCCCTAAATTATGAAGATGGCTAGACTGTCTTACATACTTTAGACATGCTAGCCCTGGAAAGTGGGATCGAAATTGTGCAAGTTGAGGATCATTGATGATAGATTGATCCCGTAGCTACACCAATGGGCTCAAACATAACAATGAGGGTGATCCAGGAGGAAGCAGTGTTTCCTCGCATTGTACCTGAAGTTGCTATGTACCAAACTATAAAACAGCATATAACAACAACCAGGACAGATACACCAGACAGTCACTGACTTGTAATGGGACGTCATCCAATCACTTCATTGTAAGTCACTTCTGAAGTATGTCAAATACCCCCCCTCTTTTGTATTATTATTGCTTTTTAATTATCTGCCTCTTTATAAACTTGAACGTTGTCTTTGGGGACTGGAAACATTACATAATCTGCTTTGGTAAACATTTCCATCGTGTACAGTCTGTCATTGACTTTTTGGTTACAACATGCTGCTTTCTGTTTCTCTGATTTCAGGTGCACTTGCAAGCCAAGTCTGCATCCTAAGTGATGAAACCGGCCCTTGACCTGGCGGCTGACTTCTTGCTATACCTTCAGGGAATAACAAAGGCTACATAATTTCCACTGAATCATCGATAAACTCAAAGGAACTCGCTTCTGGATTTTCTCTCTATCCAAAACAACAGCTTCTTCACCTCATGGGTTGCCTCTTGCCCCTTCTTTGCTAAAATTATCAATTTATGTCAATTGCTCCAAAATCCTACCATTTTCCTGAATGGTTGTCTTAGTCGCCAACTGAGAGAATTCTTCCTCAAGGGCTATTTCACTGACTTTCTTTCCATTATTATTGGCCTTAAAGATTTTCATGTTTATATCAATATCTAAAGTTTTCTTCCTTACATTCCTTTTTTGTATTAGAAATTA
Source organism: Echinops telfairi (assembly GCF_000313985.2). NCBI lineage: Eukaryota > Metazoa > Chordata > Mammalia > Afrosoricida > Tenrecidae > Echinops > Echinops telfairi. The sequence goes on along the minus strand of NW_022103898.1, from coordinate 42,101,110 downwards.
GAATGGCATGACTTGTTTGGCCAGGCATATCATTGGGGATATGAGAAGTGAAAGTGTTTACATTGTGAGCAATTAGGGCTTTAAATTAGCATCTAATGCTTCTGGTGGTACAACATGTTGAATAAAATCAGATTATAGGCCCGGTATATAAATAAGTCAGCAACAGTGTCATAATAATGAAATTGGAATCTTAATATTAATAGTCATCAAGCACATGTGCAATTCAATTGTCTTATTCGGTTAGTGTCAAACATTGCCCAATTTTCTATCCGATACAGGGATAAATGGAGACTAGATTGATATTGCCAAGAATTTGTCTGGCCTGGATCCACAATCAGTGCTCATGGAAGCAGTAGTCAAGAGATCAAAAGACGCACTGTATTGGGTAAATCTGCTGCACAGAGTCCCTTTAGAGTGTTGAAAAGCACAGATGTTATTTGAGGAGTAAGGTGAACCCAACCCAAGCCATGTTATTTTCATATGCATGTGAAATGGACACTGAATAAAGAAAACCAAAGCAGAATTGATGCATTTGAATCGAAGAATATTGAAAGCACCGTGGACTGCTAAAAGGACAAGCCAATCTGTCTTGGAAGAAGTACGGCCAGAGTGCTCCCTAGGGGCAAGGATGGCAATACTTCCTCTTACATACCTTGGACATTCTGTCATGAGTGACCAGTCCCTGGAGAAGAAGAACATGCTTGGTAGATGATGGAGAAGTAGATGAAGGTCCTCACTGAGCTCTGTTGGCTCACTGGCTGTAACAATCGGCTCAACCACGGGAACAACCATGAGGATGGCACAGGACTGGGCAGTGTTCTCTTCTGTTGTGAATAAGGTCCCTGTGGATTGGAACCACTTGAATGTCACCTTTACAACATTCTGAAATGGATTTCATTGTAGACCAGGCCATATATGGCAAACAAGCATAACACTGAACATTGGCAAAGGAAGACCAGCAACTAGGCACTGCAATATTTTATGTAGCGCACATAACTATTGATAAGGTATTACCCCCCACCCCCCCAAAAATAAAAGCCTTAACTGTGATTCAGCATGACTCAAATACGCTGCAATTTGGAGACTAACTGTATGATGTTGACACATGGGACAACTTGATATATGAAATAATGATGTCTCCTTCTTCTCTCTTTTTCTCATTTTCTTCCATCCCCTGCATGCCAAGAACTTGACTAAGCAGCCTGCAGCAATATCTCAAAGTAGAGGTGGATGAAACAGCTTGCAGTGTCTACAGCTCCCTTTTCCTCGGTTCATCTTCTTCCCGCTTGTCCTCCTCATTCCTGCGTAGTCGTGTGCCCCAGAGTGCACTAGAGGAACACTGTACTCTTCCAACAACACATCATTATCCCAATACAGCAAATGAAAGCAGAGCTTTATAAGGAAAATGACTATGCAATTTATTAAGTTCTTGTCTCTGAACTCCAAGCCCACCTTCACTTATCCTGCCTCATGATTTGACAATGCAAACTATGTTTCTTGCATACAAACTGCTGTTATGGAAAGCTTTGATGATGAGAATGTGAGAAACCAACCACTAAATTGGAAGAGAAGTAAAGAGGTTCCCTTCTGTGTTTTCTCTGTTGCATTCCGGTAAGTTTCCTGGCTGGTTGTGGTCCCTGTGAGCATCAGTTCAGCAATGCTTCTTCATTCTGGAAGTGCCAGGTCCTTCCCAGGGAAGACAGAGGTAGACTAGGAAGTGGAAAAAAGAAGAGACGTGTGCCTTCCATTTATTCTCTGTGTGCTTCTTCCAGGATTCCTGTCTGCCAATATTTCTTGGGCGGTTCAACCCAACAGTGCATATTACCTTTGGCAGAGGGAGGGCCGTCACAGAGCAGCCACTAGAACCAGTTTTCAATTTTGCCAGCACCACCTGACTGGCACTACCTCCTCAGAACTCTGCTTTCTAGACCCTTGAACACATTTTCTGAATCCAGCCCCTCTTCTGAGAGTGGTTACTTGCCAAGTGTCAAGTAACCTATGACTACTCTGTGTAGTCTCTCCACGAAACTAAAGGAGCATTGAACTTTTGTGGAGTATTCTCATAGGGCAGATGAGAAATTCATGCAGAGATTTTAGACCTTGAGAATGAACGTTCCGGAAAAGTTTTTGGCGCTAGATAACATCACAAATGTTAACTGTTGTGTTTTCCCTAAGGGCTTATCCATATACTCCAAAATCAAATGCTATAAGCCCATTGAGGGTCAAACGCGTCTGTTTCATATGCCCTATTGACAATACTCACTAAGTTTGAAATGACACCGCCACAGACATCGCATGGCTTCTACAGGATCTTCTGATTTGTGGGGTGTGAACAGTAGGCTGCCAGAAAGCCTTTACCTACAGTGTGCAGGGCTGGGGAAGTTCCAACGAAATAAAATGGTAACTTCATAACCATCTTAATTCAAAGTCTCCGCGGGGAAGAAGATGTAAGTAGCAGCAAGAAATGGCAAATTTCAGCTTCAATAGGGCAAAGGAGGGAAAGAGGCAAAGGGAATTAAAAAAGAAGAAGAAAGAACAGGAACTCGGGAGAATTCTATTCCGGCTGCTCTCGTAAAGCCTTCCTAAACCAGCAGTCTCTGGGGCCTGCCTATTGGCATCATTCATACCCTAGGCTGCAGGTAGATGCTGTGGAACCATATGAAGCCACCCTAGGCTGGAGGAAAATTGAAGGGGTGACTAACACAGTGAAAGCACAGAAGTGCTGGCTTATGAGGCTGTTTGTTTTGCAGCAATTTCATCACAGAGCAAGCTGATCGCCTTTCTAATACCTTAAATCAAACAGCAGGTATCTACAGCCTCAAGGCAAGAAATATTAAGCATTAGCCAACTTTCAGACTTGAAACATTATGGTGGCAGCGCTGGGAGATTTCTCAGAGAGGTTTCTCTGCCTGGTGCTTCCTCTTTTTTTTACATTTCCATCACAAAAACGAATGGGAATAGCCTTCCAGTTGCGTATCTCTCTGTTACTGTGAGTTCGCTGTCATTTTTCTATGCAAAAAAAATAGTTATTACAGGAGCCATGGACTACATTACAGTCCAAACCCAAGCAAATGCTTTAGAAATGTTTACACTGGAACTTCATTGTCCCTCTTTGTTTGGATTAGCAGGAGTGGGAAGCAGAAATTCAAGTCCAAGCCTTACAGGACGGTAGCACTCTTACTCTCCTTTAACAAATAATAAATCTTCAGAAGTCTGGTTCTGGAGAGGTTTCCAAAAGAAAATATCATAGGATTCAGGATCATGCAGGCATCAAATCTGAGATATAGAAGGGAGCTGAATGACTATATATATCCAGGGTCAGCAAACTTTTCTAAAAAGAGCCAAAGAGAGTAGGTGAGATTTCGTGGACTGTATAACCCCTGTCACCCTCCTTAACTCTGCCATTGTACTGTGAAAGACCTTTTGATTGTTTGATGGAAAATCTGAGCTAAGAGGATGGGTTCACTTACAGGCCTGAAGGGTGTCTGAGGGCTGAAGAGTTTCACGCCTCTCTATCAAACCAGTAAGCTTTGTCTTTCTTATTATTTTGTGTTTCGTTCCACATTTTTATTTTAATCTAGCTAGTCCTTTCTATTGTGATGCCTTTCAGAATTGTCTGCAGTGATAGTCAGGCACCATCTGGTTCTTCTGGTCCCAGGGTCATGAAGGCTAATGTTCATATAGGCCATTGGTCCTTTGGACTAATGTCCCCATGTCTCATATTGTCTTCACTTTGCTTTGCTTTGGGTGGGAAGAGACCCATCTTTTGCCTTACTGAGACACTCACAGCCCTTACAAACAGCCATGGACCTTGGGTCTCTCAAGGGCTTGGATTATGCATTCTCTTCAGCTCTCAAATCTTACCACAGAGTATCTTCCATATAAGGAGGTATTAAATATTTGTTGGATATAATGAGGGAGGAGGGAGAGAGAGAAAGAAGAAAGAAAGGAGGGAGAAACAAAACCAGGGAGCTAAAAGAAAGTTATCTGTGGTAGTTATATAATCGTTTGTCAATTTGAGGTTTAAGAGCATAGGGAGTCTAGCCTGTCAATCAGATAATAGCCAATGAAGCCTCTGTATGGGCATGGCATTCTCCTGAGAATTCTGGGAACTCCTGTATTTTCTACTTGGAGGAAGGAGACACCTCTCTCTCTCAGTTACTCCCTGGGAGACATTGCAGCTGACAGGACACATGGAACCACCCTATTGTCCTGAGCCGCACAAGCCACATGGATGCAACCAGACCTCTGAAGCCAGAGAAACCACAGAGAGACCCCTGCCAGTGCTGAGATGTTTCCAATGACACTGGATCCAAAGACTTTCTACCCACTGGCCTGTGATCTTCTGTATTCGGCGTCATTGCATGTGTTT
>NW_022103898.1:42093280-42096185 GCF_000313985.2 Echinops telfairi | reverse complement strand
TCCACAGAAATATTGAGACAGAAATTTTCACATATAGTAATGCCTTTCTATGAGCATAACATTTAAAAATACCATTGCCAAGAAATATATCATAATTGAATATATTTCCAGCCTTGGATATACACAGCAAGTTAACAGAGAATGAAACAGCTCTCTCTCTTTCTCTCTCTCTCTCTCTCTCACTCACACACACACACACACACACACACACACACACACCTACCTTTTCAATTTGCTTATCAAACTAAATCTTTCCAATAGAGGACCATCTTCCTTTAAATTTAAATCAGGTGTTTTAGTGCCTGTGTTTATCCATGTCAGCACCTCTCCCATTTCTAACAAAAACAAATACACTATGTATTTTATACAATTGTGTGTGTCTCCCTAGTAGCCCAATAGCGAAAGGTTCCTTTTTTCCCCCATCCTTTTTTTATTGTATTCCTTTTTATATTTCCTTCTTTTATTTCTCTCACCCTCCTCCATTCCCTAGAAAAAAGAAAGATTATAATCCGGACTCAAGCACTCATGACCTGCTGGCCCAGCAGCTACAACTGATTTAAGAAGGCCTCGGGCAGCAATGTCACCTTTCTTAGGAGGGACATATACCAAAGCGGAAACCTAGCCCTTGAGAGGAGTACCAAATTTGAAGTAGGGCAGTCTGCGCTGCTCTCTTCTCTCCCCAAATACAATTCATTGCTGCCAGCAGGATTTCAGCAAGGGCATCAAGAGAAAAATATGCCCTAGAGTGTCCCCTGCACCATCTGTTTTTATGCTTTTATTTTCAAATACTATAGAAGCCCCCAAGCTACATTATAACTTCTCTAGATCCTTAAAAACTAGGGAAAATTTATTTCTTCTTTATATAAAATGTCTTTGATGAAAAGGTTGTGCTTTGTTTATTTTCATTTCTGAGGACTCCTGCTAGCATCAGTGAGTTAGAAAGAAATGTGCCCAAACAAAGTGTCTTACTGTGAAGGCCTTCTAGATCCATTGTCTATCCCTGTGATCACGCTGACCTCTAGTGTCCAGAAAACAGATTTTTTTAACCTTAAATTTAAAAAAAAAAAAAAGCTTTTTTATGCCTTTGTGTCTTCAAATTAGTGGTGGGGTTTGCTTTAACTTCTATGTTCCATAATTAAGTAAAAGCCTGTGTTTTAACTTTCAAAAAGCAAAAAAACTCACTGCCATAGAGTTGATTCCAACTGATAGCATCCCTATAGGACAGGGAAGAACTAGATTTCAGAAACAAAAATTGTTTATGGGAGTAGAGAGCCCATCTGTCTTCCATGGAGGGTCTGATGGCTTCAAACTGCTGACGTTGCAGCTCACAGTCCAACATGTAACCACTAAGCACCAGGTCTCCTTAGACCATTGGTTCTCAACCTGTGGGTTGCAACCCCCTTGGGGGGTCGAACGACCCTTTCACAGGGGTCTCCCAATTTAAAAAAGTAGCAAAATGATAGTGATGAAGTAGCAACAAAAATAATTTGATGGTTGTGGGGGTCACCACAACATGAGGAACTGTGTTAAAGGGTCACGGCTTGAGGAAGGTTGAGGACCACTGCTTACCCTGAATACGAGAATTAAGGCTTTGGAACTTTGTTAAATATGAATTGTTTTAAAGTACATCAACTGTCATCAATTTTCATCCTAGACATCCCTTAAAGTGAACATAATCACAAACCAGACATGCGGCTCTCTGCTCCTTTGACAGTCTGCAATCTTCCACTTGTTCAGATGACTAGCCTTGAAGTTGGCCTGGACTCCTTCCTCTCTTTCATTGCCCTTCTCTACAAATCCTGTGAAATTTACTACTGACCGCCTTCAGAGACCTGCCACTTCTCAGCCTTTCTCCTCCACAGCCCTGACCCAAGCCACATGCCCTCTCACCCAGGATTAATGCAATAACCTTCGGACTGGTCTCCCTGAGGCCACAGTTTGCCTCCCCGACACAGTCCGTTGTCCGTGGGGTCCTGTAGAAATAGAAAGTGAATGCATAGTAGATTCATTTGCTCAAAACCACCTTCAAATGGCTTCTCTTGGTGAAAAAGCTGAAATCTACAGAAAGCCTACAAATTCACACCTGGCCTGCCTCGTGATCACTGTCTCTTCCATTTCTTTGACAGCTCTCACTTTTACGCTTTCTCACAGGCACCGCGGGCTCCTTTCTGAAAACAAGACGTGATGTACTGATTTCTTATGGCTTGGCATTCTGTTCCCTCTTATCAAGAATACCTTGACCTCTAAAAATCCCAAACCTATTGCCTTTCGTTGATTCTGACTCACCGGGGTGAAAAGCTCGCTCCATATCGTTTGTCAGACTACAAATCTTTCTAGAGGAAGCAGCCTCGTCCCTTTCCCATGGAGTGGTTGGTGGGTTGTAACCTCTGACCTAATGGTTAGCAAACCAATGATAAACCCACCAACGGCTTTGGTAGGCCTTTGTTTGAAATGGCTGTAGCCTATTAGTAAGCCTCATTACCCTACCAGTTCCTTTCTTGTCCCTCACCTGTCTGGGCGAGCCCATAGCCTTTCCAACCATCTAAATGCAATCTATCGTCACTATCTCCTCCCAAAGCAGTGTGGGTTTCATGGGGACAGACTTTTTTTTCTCCCCTTTCTTCTGCTTTGTTGATTGCTATATCCTGGTAGTTTAATAAAGGCTTAAAGAAAGAGCCCCAGCAAATATTTGTTAAATTATAAAGGAAAAATTAATGGGAAAATCACAGGTGATAAAGTACCATTTTTTAGAGATGAGGGGGGATCTTGTTCTGTAACTATTCTAAATTCAATTATGCAAAATTACACCACTTACTGAGTTATTCGAAACCCAGTAAGTACTGACTTGAACAGACTAAGCACCAGGATACTATTCTCTCTCTCTCTCTCTCTCTCTCTCTCTCTC
>NW_022103898.1:42087487-42093180 GCF_000313985.2 Echinops telfairi | reverse complement strand
CTCTCTCTCTCTCTCTCTCTCTGACTTAAACAGACTAAGCACCAGGATGCTGGTCAATTTCTCTCTCTCTCCCTCTCAGTTGGATCCCATGTGGTCTGGGCACACCTGCCCCTCTCCCAGGCTGTATCTCAGTGCTGTCCTCTGCAGTGCCTTCTTCTGGAGAGGGCTCGATGTAGCTGGGATATAGGGGTCGGCCCTGCACACCTCTCTGTTAGTGCACTGCTTCGTGCCAGTGTGACATGAAGATTCGGCAAAGGATAAATATTAGAGTGTCAGAATTTCATATGGTGGTAGTTTTCATGTGACTGCAATCGTAGAAGTAATGCCACTGATATTTCAAATGCTGATAGTTTCCTTGTGATGAACAGGTTACAGTGGAACGCTAAGACAGAGTGAGATGAAGTTGTCTGTTTCCAAAACTTAAGCAATGAAATCACAACAGAACATTGTCAAATTCACTTGCTTTGGACAAATAATCAGGAGAGACACATTTCTAGAAAATGTCACGTTTGGGTAAGTGGTGAGCCAGAGGGCATGGGATAGCTTCAGTGAAATAGACTTGAATAGCTACAGTACCCACAACGATGGGCATGAACCTTGCAGAAATTACTAAAATGATGCAGAACTCACCTAGAACTGTTTAGTTCTGCTGCACATAAGTTTGTCATGAGTGGGAGTTCTTCAACAGCAGCTCTGTCTATCTATCATTGTGGAGAGAGAATATTTAGTGTCTTATCCTATACAGTACACATGATCGCAATCCAATCAAATAACCCTAACCTTCAGAATAAGAGCTGTAGTCAGCAGCCTGACACCTAAATATAAAATGATAAAGAATTATTCTCTCTTAACTTAGATTTCTCCAATATTGTTGAAAATAATGATAAATGCTGACATATCTGATATATTTACCAGGTATCATGCATTATTTATTTTACATGGATATTTTTCATTTCTTGCAACAATTTAAGTTATATTCTTGACGATCCTTAGTTGCTTGAGAAAGGTCATAATGCCACTAAATACAAGAGTCAGAATATTTATTTATACAAGATCATGTAAAATCATTGAATAGATAATGATAGAAAAATCTTGATAAAGTTTTGTGTTAAATTGGCTGGGCCAAAATTCTCAAAGATTTGGCAATTATTATTGCTGCTGGGAGGTGTCATCAAATTGGTTCTGACGGATTGTGACCCTACTATGCACTACTGGAGGACACACTGCCTAGTCCGGCACCATCCTCACAGTTGTTCCCATATTTATGGCCCTGTTGCCACTACGTCAATCCATCTCATTGAGGGTCTTCCCATAGAGCCAGTAACCCTGAATTCAAATTGTAAGCCTCTTATACAAAAAAAACCACAAACAAATAAATAATTTCTGTTGGTTAAAACCACCCGTTTGTGGTATTTCTGTTACAGCAGCACAAGACAATTAAGACCTCAGCCCTGACAGGCACAAAAACTGGTGCCTTATGTATTATTTCTAATCCCTGTGACAACTTGGTAAGAAAGTTGTTATTCCAGATAAGGAAATTGTGCTCAGAGATAATTTCCACCAAAGCCAAATAACTGCCAAAAGGCAAAACCAGAAACAAAATATAAACTTTCTGGCTCTAAAACCCATGACACAAATTGAGTTTACTGATAATTACCTAGCATTTCTACTAATTGCTGTTTGTTTGTTTTATGGCCATCTTTTTTCTGGTAAACATTAATCTGACGACTGGGGAAATTATCTCTACAAACACTATCTTCAAGCAACGCCAGCTCTGGAGATTGAACAGGAACCAGTTTTCCCTGCCTTACTCTGTTTTGATTAGCCTACAAATGGTACAGTTTGTCCCTTGGAGTTGATGCCAAGAGGAAAGTAGAATTTGTGGCTTTCATTTCCATCAGGCAGTTTAGACTCCAATTTATGAGAAAATAATTGAAAGTAAATAGTAACTGCTGGACTAAAACTATCATTTCCAGGTCAAATGTCAGTCTCTGGGAGAGGAAGCCAAAAAACATTTTCAAAGGAAACTTCTGTTAAAGATAGCATAGAAAAATCTCAAGGTCAGAGTGGCAAACAAGTTCTTTGGGTCCCCCCAGCAATCTCAGGGTAGAGGATTTAGGTTAAAATGTGCAACAGCTGCAGTGTGGGATAAATTCTGTGCATCTGGAGATAATGAATTAAATAAGGAATAAAGATCATGGGAAAACAGCCCATAGATGCCAGAGAAGTAGTTCATAATTTTTTTTAAGCACCCTGACATATTTAATTTATTTTTGGGAATTGAGTGAATATTTGCAAAGTAAATCGGGTTTTCATTCAACAAGCCATACACAGTTGGCTTCATATAATTTGTTGCCAGTGTCACCTCAGTGTCACCTCTCTTATCTTCCTGAGTTTCCAGGTTTCTTCCTAACACTTTTGAACTAACTTTGTCCTTGAGCAAAGACTATCCTTTTGATCTCCAATGGTTGCTCATTCTGAAGTGCATATACCCCCCAAGTGTTAATTCTCCCCTTATAGAATGTTCTATTATTTAGCTGGAAATTGAGTCAGGAGGGTGAATGTGATAGTTGGTTTTGTGTCAATTTTCCTGCGCAGAAAGCTCAGTGGTTTGATAGTTGAAATCTATGAATTCCCCTGGATGTGCCCTAACATTATGAGACAATCAACATTATAATGGTCGCATAGTCCTTATGTAATCAAAAAGGAATTTCCCCAAGGAGGAAAACTGTTCCCATCAGAAGTGGGTGTTGGGGAAAATCTTGCTCTGCTGCTTACTTGGTCCGGGTCCTACATCTGTTTCAACCTCCAGTTTTTGTATTTGAGTTAAAAGCTTGCCATGCCAGCAATTGAATCTGGGAGTTGGCAGTGGCCTGCCATTTAACCTATTGACTTTGGATTTATTTGGGTCTGTGGTCTTAAGCCTGACCTGCTGACCTTGGATTCATTCCTCTTTGAAACCATGAGCCTGCCACTTTCCTGATGGCAGGCTTCTCTCATGGCTTCCTGGAGAGCTCTACCTTCTGGGTGGAGGTGGTTTTTTGTTGTTGTTGTTGTTTTTAAGAAGGAAGTCACACATTGAGCTTTAATTAATGAAAAATCTGGGGAACCAATGCCTATCTCTAGACAACTGGACATATTTTGCAGAGGGGTAGTGGGGAGGAGATGAGTCACTTAGGGTTCAGTATAGCAATAATGAAACCCACAACCTTCCTCTAGTTCTTAAACGCTTCCTCCTCCCAACTACCAGGACCCCAATTCTGCCTTGCAGACCTGGTTAGACCAGAGGATGCACAGCAGTACAGATGGGAATTGGAAACACAGGGAATCTAGGACAGATGAACCCCTCAGAACCAGGGGTAACAGTGGCGATACCAGGAGGGAAGGGGAGGGTAGAAAGGGGGAATTGATCACAGGGAGCTACATATAACCTCCTCTCTGGGGGATGAGCAGCAGAGGGGTGGGTGAAGGGAAACGCCAGGCAGTGTAATATAAGATATAATAATAATTTATAAATTATTAAGGGTTCGTGGGGGAGAGGGGAGGGGAGAGGGAGGGGGAGGTGGAAAAAGAAAAATGAGCTGATTCCGGGAACCCAAGAGGAAAGCGAATTTTGGGAATGATGAGGGCAACAAATGTATAGATGTACTTTACACAATTGATCTATGTATTGTGATGAATTGTATGTGCCCCAATAAAATGATTTAAAAAAAGAGATTTCATAAACAATGCCATTATTTTTTAATTTAAGCTAGGAATGAAACATTTTCCCATAATACTAAAAGATGCTTTACACTACAGAAACCCATCCAGTCTTTAAAACATTTTCTTAAAGCCAAGGTTAATCTTCATGATTGACAAATGCAGACTATTCAGAAGTGCAACTCAATTTTACGGTTCCTATAAAAATTAGTGTTTATAAAAAGTATGTTAGAAGTGATTTCCTAGTGAAAACTTCAATACTCCTCAAATATAGCATTACATTTAAAATATTTGAAAAGACTTTTATGGAAATTTTTCATTTCTGCCTTTTACAATAATAAAAATTTATATTAAAGATATAAAGAAACACATAGAATATGGATTTAAAACAAAACTTCCAGAGTTTAAGATTTAAAAATACATGTAGTCAAATTCTGAATCATAACAATGCAATAAATCCTGGAAAATGGCCTGCTTATCTCAAAAGTATTAAAAACAGAATTATCACCCAAACATGCACACACACAACAGAAAACAATTTGTTCCAGTTATTTCAACTGAAGCTTGGTTCTCTTTAAAGAATGCAAAGTACAGAAAATGTATTGAAATATGGTTTAAACCAAGATTTCTTCTATAAGGATTAAAATAATAAAGCAGGGAATGTGAAAAATCTCAAATGAGTAGTAATGAATGATCCAAGTTAATTTTAATCAGGTTAACAAGTAAGAGCTTTGGCACCTGAGAACTTCAGGTGCATCATCGTCCATCAGCTACTCCTCCAGTCTCAGAAGGGGCCCTGGAAGCTCAGAGAAACCCAAGCAAGTATGACGGGTTCTCTTCAGTTCCCTGGGAGCTTCCGCATCCGTTTGACTGTGTTATTGAGCAGCAATAGCAGCTGAAGCCTGAAGATTTCCCAATGAATGGGCAGGAGGAAGATCAGACCAAGGAAATGTTGAATAGATCTAAATCAAATAGAGGACTGTTCCCTTTTAAAATTAGTCTTAAAATACAGAAAAACATTTTAAAACATAGTTACAACACTGACAGACACACCTGACTAGAAAAGACTGGCAAGAGCATGGTCAAAATGATTTGCATTTAGCTGTCTTAAATCTGCATGTCCTTTAAAAAATTCTATTTACATAACATGCCTACATTCTTTTAAAGCATAATGCCTAGGGGGCTTCAAAAAGTCCATGGAAAAATTCCGTTACCATTGAATTCAATTTGTCTATGAAGGTTTTGGAGCTCCTTTGTACTTATTTTATCAAATGTTAATCAATGAAACCATTACACTGATTTTATAAAAAAGATTCTTAATATTCTTTGAAACATCTTTGATAATCTTTAAGGAGCTAAAAGGTAGGAAATTGTCCTTGCCCTGACAGCACGTGATCTTCAGGGAAGAAACGTCTCACTGGAGTTTCCACAAGTTTCTCCTGCTAATTGCAGTTCTGGTGGCAAAGGAGGGGCCCCACAGACCCCAGGCCTAACAAGAGACACGGAAGAAAAAGTAGTATTATCAGTTCTGCCTACTTCTAGAACAGGTGAACTCAGAGATGAATCAGTAGAAAAATGAGGGCTGTGCTGGATTCTCCTTCCGGATGGTATGTGTCAGTGGATGCCCGCAGTTTTTCAGAGAAATCAATCTCCTCTGAATTGGGTCCAGAGAGCTTGTTTGTCGCTCCATCTGGGTAAGACTCACAGTCCTTTCAGATGTTCTCGTTTTATGTTCCTAAATTTTAGCACTTCATCTGTAATCTTCTGGATCAGGAAGCTCGTTGTTTTTTTCACACTGAATAGATTCAAGCAGCGTATCCAGGCCTTTGGGGTTTTCTTGTAAAGAGTCTAACAATTTTTTAGCTCTTTTTCTACTTGATGCTTGAGATAGTTTATTGTGCCAGCCTGGCCGATAAACACAAGTGGGATTAACTGAAGGGCAGAGAGATAAATGGCTTGGTGAGTCTCACCTTTCTTGTCTCTCGCTCTTT
>NW_022103898.1:42071792-42081385 GCF_000313985.2 Echinops telfairi | reverse complement strand
GCTGGCAGTTGGTGACCTGCCTTCTGATTGGCTGCTGTGCTGACATAGCCTAGCTCTCTCTATAAATAGAGGACGATCTGGCAGCAGATTGGACTGGAAGGACTGTTAGTCTCTCACAACTCTCTCACGGCAGTGAGTTGAAGTGAGCCATTTGTAGTGCTTTATAAGTTAACTGTTTCTTTCTTGTATTATATATTTATCTGTATATGATTTAACACTTCATTTCTTGTTATATATCTAATTATCTTTATAAATAAATATATTAAATTATCAGCAAATTGGTTTTATCGCTCTAGAGAACCCTGTGTAACACAATGCTCAAAAAAATTTTTTTCAGTGTCTTTTCTACTGAGTGTTTTGTTTTTGTTTTGTTTTTTTGCACGTCGATGATCAAAATGTCTTTCAGCTATGATTTTTTTCCCACAGATGTACACGTAAATTTTCTAACGCGTCCTTCTTCACTTCAGTGAGGTCTTCCTCGGTGAGGAACAGGGCAGTGGGCTCCACGGAAAAGGCTGGAGATGGCAACTCTTCCGGATCTAGAGCCTGGGGTCACCTGATTATACAGGTACCAGTTTATGGAAAAATGGAATTTTAGAATTTTTTTACTTTTATTTACTTCCTGTTTTACAATCAAGATTCCAAAGGCTTTCCACGCCACATTTTGTTAAAGTTTTAGTTCATAGAACCTATTTTTTTAAATCAGTTCCAACAGAAAAAGAAATCTCATGTTCTTTTCCAGCACAACATACATGATGTTAAACTTCTCTTTTAAAAGGAGGCTACATTTTCCTGTGAGATAAAACACACGATATAGCTACAAATAGTAGTGTGATGCTGGAGGAAAGTAGCTTGGGAGATATTAGAGAGAAAAAAACAACCTGACTACTTATCCAATTCTTGTGGTCCTAGAATTGAATTATATCTACTCTAGATTTTAGACTTCTTTTGCTTCAGATTTTTAATACTATTATAAAAAAGATAAGCATATTTGAATGACTTGCTTAGCAGGAAGGAACCCCAACTTGCATTCCTTTACATAGCACAGGGCTCTGGTGTTTTGTTATTGTTTTTTACACCACGTTGCCTTAGTATGCATAGCAATCCCATGTTACCATAATCCCCTGAATTGCATGAATGTTCATATTAAGGGATCAGAAACTACCTAAAAATTAGGTTTTTATAGAGTGCATTCTTCTTCTGAAAGATTCTCAAACTTTAACACTGACTTCCTGTTCCACTCTGCTCCTTCACTGTGGTGACATGGCGGAAGATCAGAATCCTCTTCCAGCCAATACAGCCGTCCTTGTCCTGCCCATGGTTTGTCCGATAAAGGAAACCATGAACAATCAGTGTTAAGATCCCAGACTGACAGGAAATGATGGGAATTGGATAGAAACTGTGGTTCTTTTGTTCCTGTGTGGTAGTTGGGCTGAGATCATTCCAAATGTTCGCAGACCCTCCAGATGAAGAGTAAATATGCAGACCCCCATATATCTAAATGTTTAAGTTATAAATCATGATGCTAAACAAGAATATTTACAAAGAGATGTTAAATTAGTGTTGGCTTTAAATTTCTGAGAAAATTCAGAATTCTAAGTTGAAAATTAAGCACATAAAAAGCCACAGGATCTGGGACTGAAGTGTCTTGCTTATCTTTTTATCATGCTCTATGCCCCAAATCTTTTTTTTCCCTAACCCTAAATGGCCCAAATCTTAAATGTACATTCTACACACGTACATGTATAATGAGGTGATCCCAGGCTCCCTGCTTGCGTCAGCACCCTGAAAACAGCCTTCCTTGCTTATCCTTCTTCTTTTTAAGCGCTTTATTAGGGGCTCATACAACTCTTATCACAATCCATGCATACATCAATCGTGTAAAGCACATTTGTACATTCATTGCCCTCGTCATTCTCAAAACATTTGCTCTCCAGTTAAGCCCCTGACATCAGCTCCTCATTTTCCCCTCCCTACCTACTCCCCTCTCCCTCATGAACCCTTGATAATTTATAAATGATTATTTTGTCATATCTTGCACTGTCCAACTTCTCCCTTCACCTTGGTTATCCTTCTGATAAGTTTATCCTTTGAAATCCTTTCTTGAGGGAGAGGACCATACAGCCTTATGAATAAATTCTGGATGATTTGGACTGTGAATTTCCAGCATCTCTGGTACCAGAACATAGTCTATAAAGAGCGTCATATATTCATGTGTGTACATGCTCATAGCTTTCTGTGCTTCTTTACCAATCAATGCAGTGTCTTTTACAAACACAACATTTTTGGCAATGATCCTGAATCCTTAAGTTTAAAAATTAAACTGATTGAAGCAATCCAAAGAAACCGTAGAGACTTCCATTAGATGTTCAATAAACATTAAGGGTCTATCATACACCAGGTGTAAGGAACTTAAAGAAGAAAAGTATTGTCTTTTCCTTGAAAACACTTACATCGGAATGTAAGGAGAAATGAAAATCGCTCTATACATTACAGTGGCATAATGCAATGCAGGTGGTGTCTGGGTAAGAAAGTCGTTGGAAAATGGGTGGTGCCATTCTGAAGAGCACCTGGGCGCCCAGAGCGCCCAGCTACCCTGAAGCTGAAAGGAAGGAACGTCTCAGAGCTTAGCAGTTCCCGCTCTGTCACCGTGGTGCCACTGTCCGAAACAAATTCCCACTTTTTGCAATGCTTTAGATGCCCTAAAGATGCCTGTCAATAGTGAAAAGAGGCTGCTGGGAAATCGGGTGACCACTAAGGTCCAGTTCAGGTGTCTCTGAAATGTCCGTGAAGTGTTCCTTCCTTCCATCCCAGTATACCTATTCTATGCTTCTACAGGGGAACACACCACAGTATTCACATTCTTGATCTATTTTAATTACTCGTTACAGTCGAAGCATGTAGAGTCCAGGACTGGGTTTGTGTTTGTATCTGTAATAACTCACAACACCATAATTTAAAAAAAAACTGAGCTTGAAACTATTGTGTCCACTAGGATTTGGTTTGTGCATGTATCCGTAGGACTATCTTTTAGAAAATATTCTCTTACTATGTATTGAACTTGTTTTTTACACAAAAAATGAATTCTATTTCAAATGTTTTACTAACAAACAGAAGGAAAAAAAGTTTTCCTTTGGAGACTGGTATCATTTCCTGGTGTGAATATCTATGTTTCAGTTCCTGCCTTAATAGGCAGAAAACTGAGAACTAAACCTTAGGTTCATTCACAGTACTCATGTTTTGATATTTATTCCTCAATCTACTAGGGAAAGAACCACACATCTATATTTTAACTGAGGGCAAAGGGAAGGGAAAGGGGCAAAAATAAAAACCTTACCATCGTGATAGGATGAGCGTTTAGCATGATGCAGCCATGGCTCACACTGGTGCAGAGGCATCTAGCATTGTTTTGAATAGGTGGGGCTAGAAGAGCTTATTTATAACCTACATTTTAGTCAGTCTAATGGAGTGAGAGGCTGGGCCTGGAAAGCAGATGGGACCAGCCTGCCTCTACACTTACAAGTTAGCTGACCCTCTAGGCTTAATTTTCTCATTAGTGGACACAAGAGTTTCTAGCTGAAATTTTTTTGAAATCATGTTGTTGTTAGGTACCTTCCAGTTGGTTCCAACTCGTAGTGAACCTAAGTGAAACAGAACATCATATCACTGGCTCCTGGGGAATCCTCAGAATTATTATATCAGAGCCGATTGTTGCAGCCACTGTCAACCCTTCTTGTCAAAGGCCTTCTTCTCACTGTCCTTCTACATTATCGAGCATGACTTCCTTTCCCAGCGATTGTTCTGACACCATGTCACAAAACACAGGAAATGATGTTACCATTCTTTGGTCTTCTGGAAGTCCATGGTACTTTTCGCTAGCACCATAAATATAGATTATTCTTCAATGTTCCTTTTACAATGTCCAACTTTCACATGCATATAAGGTGACTGAAAATACTATGGTTTGGATGCAGTTCACCTTAGTCGTCAAAATAATATCCTTGCTTTTCAGCATTCTGAAAGGTGTTGTGCAGATTTGCCCAATGCAATACATCCTTTGCTCTCCTGACTGCTGCTTCCATGAGCATTGATTGTGCATCCAAGAAAAACAAAAACAAAATCCTTGACTTCAACCTTTTCTCCACTTATCATGATGTTACCTATTGGTTCAGTTGTGAGGATTTTGGTCTTTACACTGAGTAGTAATCCATACTGAAGGCTGCAATCCTTTGTCTTCATCAGCAAGTGCTTTAAGTCCTCCTCACTTTCAGCAAGCAACATTACATCATCTTCATAGTTGCAGATTCTTAATATCTCCACTACTGATTCTGCTGTCTTCATAAAATTCAGCTTCTCTGATGATTTTTCCCTTACCTGCAAAAGTATGGTGAGAGGATACAACCTTGACACACACCTTTTCTGATTAAAAACCATGCAGTAAAAAACAAAACAAAAAAACCATGCAGTATTCCCTTATTCTGTTCACAAAACTGTCGCTGGGTCTATATTCTAGTTCCCCATAAGCACAATGAAATGTTCGGGAATTCCCATTCTTCTCAAGGATATCCACTGTTTGTTAGGATATACAGAGTCAAATGCCTTTGCATACTCAATAAAACAAATGTATATGACTTTCTGATATTCTCTACTTAGAGCCAAGCTCCCTGTGACATCAGCAATGATATTGCTTGTTCCACTTTATCTTCCAAATCCAGCCTGAACCTCTGGCAGCTCCCTGTCAATGTACTGCTGTGACTATGTTTCGATGATCTTCAACAAAACTTTACTTGCATTGTGATACCAATGATATTGTTCTATAATTTGTTCATTCTGTTGTTACCTTTATTTTGAATGGGCATAAATAGTGATATCATCTAGATAATTTTCCAAGTAGCTATCATCCAAATTTCCTGCAATCGACAAGTGAGTGCTTTAAGTGCTTCATCAACTTTTAGAAGAAGTCCACAGAGGAGCCCTGGTGGAATAGTAGTTATGCACTGGGTTTCTAACTACAAAGTCAGTAGTTCAAAGTCACCAGCTGCTCCTTGGGAAAAAGATTAGGTTTTATACTCCCATAAACACTTACAGTCTCAGAAACACACAGGGACATTTCTATATTGTAGGAATACATTTGTAGCAATATATTTTTTATGGGAGGTATAATATTTAAGTTGATTATTTCATGTGTCTGATACAGAAATAACTACTAATATTATGTCTCTGAAAACTATCCCTGGTAGGCAAAATGAAGATCCTCTAAAGATATTTGGCACCCTGCTTCCTGGCACCTATTAATGGAAGAAATATACAAACATATCTCACTCTCACGAAGTCAATTCTGACTCATAACTTCCCTGTAGGACAAAATGCTCCTGCCCCTTGGAGTTTCCGAGATTTTAAATATTATAGGAGTAGACAGCCTCCTTGTTGTCCCTTGGCTGGTAGGTTTGAACCACCAATCTGTGATTAGCAGCTCAGTGCATAGCCCACGGGCACCAGGGCTCCTTGTATACACACACACACACATACTTCTACACATATATACACATATGTACGTTTGTGAGCATGTAAAAACCTATTGTCATCAAGTTCACCCAAACTCAGAGAGACCCTCTAGGATAAAGTAGAACTGCTTCACAGGATCTCTGCAACTGCAAATCTTCATGGAAACAAGCAGTCTCATCTTTCTCCAGGAAAAGACAGTGAGTTTGACCTATGGACCTTACACTTAGCAGCCCAGGTAAGTATATTAACTTTCAGCGACACCAGAGATGTATACAGTCTGGGTATACTCGTCAGTACAATGAAGAGGATTGGGGGCAAGATTAAATATGTTATTAAGTGTAAACCACTTGGAGTATGTCCTGTTACCTGCTAAGCATTCCAATAAGTGATATTTCTATTTGATTACTATTACTGTTACATGTTGAAAAGTGAATCATCAAAGGCATAGCGAATCATTGTCAGGCAACTGCTCCTGACTGGCATCATGAAACTTAACATCGAAATGGACTATTTTTGTGGACACAGCATATTTGTATATTCAGAGGAGAGCTTCTTGCTAGCTTCTTGTTTTGGGGTTTCCCTTTTATCTTTGCCATCTCCTATTTTTCCTTATTTGGGGGTTTGGAACTTTCTTTCTTGGTTAGTAGTTTATCCCCACTTAAAGATATTTACTTTCCCTTAAATCATAAATATAAAACCAGATTTGCTTAATGACACCGTGTCTTGGTGTTCTAGACAAATATTACCATAATGAAAATTTCCATTTATTCAGAAATAATAGATTTCTGCATTCAGAATTATCACACCAAGTTCTCCTTCAGGAAGGTCTCACTCTTGAATGATTCTTCAACACTTAGCATGCAAGAGACATAAAATGATTGCCCTTCAAGCAAAGAATCTTGCATTGCCTTTTTCTTAGAACCTTTCCCTCATTATAATAGATTGAAGTCTTGGACAGACATACATGTTAAAATTAAATGAAGTTTTCTATTTTCTTCCATCTAAACAGCTTTTTAACACAGCTATTTTTTTTTTACCTTCAAATCCATTTCACTCAGAGAGCTTGCTAGCACAGTTTTCTTCTCTGTCCACTATCCTTGTAAAAATAAATGTGCTATCTAATACACCCTGCTTCCTCCATGTTTTTGAAAGTAGGTAGGTGATATCGTTTATTGTGCCAACCTCGCCAATAAACACATGTGGGGTTAATTGAAGGGCAGAGGGATAAATGGCTCAGTGAGCCTCACTTTTCTAGTTCTCAGGTCTCTTGCTTTGTGATGGTCGGACCAGGGTGCAGCTGCCTTAGCAGTTCCCTGCTTCAGCTTGCAAAACTGACTTCCTGCAAGACATCCCCAAGGAGAAGCTGCATGGACCTACCCCGATGCAGCCCTGGGTGCTGGAGCAGCCGTGTGGAGACCCCTGCCAGTGCTGATATGCTTGTTCACTGATTGGTTTTTCTTTCTTCCGTCGGCATCATTGCGTGTGTTTTGTGAGATGGAGGAGGACTTTGTGGATTGGTGTTGGACATATGGGTTAATGGGTTCATGTTGGACTTGTGGGCTTGGGCAGCACTGGGTTGGGGTGTTTTCTTGATGCACACAACCTTTATATAAAACTCTCTCTTATACATGCGTTTCTGGGGATTTGTTTCTCTAATGCACCCAGACTAACACAGTAGGCAAAGTCCCACTAGGTGTCACAAACTATGTCTAGGACCCTACAATTTAAAATCACAACTTATACTAAAAATAAGATACTTCCAAGAGCCCTTATTCCCTTCAATAAATGTTGAGCAAGAAGCTACCAAAGCCCACTCTCACCAAGTAGATGTGGACTCGTCCTCACCCTATAGCATAGAGTAGAGTGATTCCATAGAACTTCTGAAACTGTGAATCTTTATAGAAGCAGACAGCCTCATCTTTCTGAAGCAGAGCAGCTGGTGGGTTTGAATGGCCGACCTTGTGATTAGCAGTTCTATGCTTAACTCACTGCAACTCCAGGGCTCCTTCATAGGCCACCACTAACCACACACAGGCATACAAAATATAGGGGAACCCAATGTCTCAGTGCAGTTTTAAATAATCAATAAACTCAGACATATAAACACTACAAACTCAAAAAATATAAAACATCATTTGGAGGCTATTTTATTTCTTTTACATTTGTTGTGAAGTTTTAAGAATACATTGTTAATGTTTTTGTTTCAGTGGCTCTGCAGCTGGTTCACATTGAAATTAAAAGTTGAAGTTAAAAATGTATTATTCAAAATACACAATAAAGCTATACATGTACAAAGGATATGAATAAATAAATGCACTACCAAGTACAAAAGGAAGGGAAATAATTCTGTT
This sequence comes from Echinops telfairi, assembly GCF_000313985.2. NCBI lineage: Eukaryota > Metazoa > Chordata > Mammalia > Afrosoricida > Tenrecidae > Echinops > Echinops telfairi. The sequence continues at coordinate 42,073,529 of NW_022103898.1, read as the reverse complement.
TAAAGCAATTTAACTTTCTGGAGTTTTTAAAGCCCCAAAATTTCAGTATGTTTTCTGGGATCTCATGGATTCATTCACCCCACCCCCCTCCTTTAAATACAAAAATTTTTTCCATAGTTGAAATAAGTTTATTTTCAGTTTTGAGTGTAGTACATTTTAGTAGAAGAGTCTGTAGCTGTCAATTAAAAACATTATTCACAAGTGCCCTGCATAATAAACCAACCTTTGTCTCTTCCTAGACTCTGTCCAAGTGTGTTTTCTATTAGGATTCCAGTAACACACACTCATCCCCAAGCTGGAAACCCAAGGCTTCATCAGATTTGTTTATATGCTAGCTGTTAGCACTACTGAGGGCTCATCTTAAAATATAAAGAAAAAAATGAGGTTTCTTCCCAAAAGAATATTCCATAATAAAGATCAATGGCACAATTTTACTCCTCAATCTGCGCAATCGAACTTGGTATACAATTAAAGAATAACTTGAATTGTCAAACTTTTAAATTTTATTAAACATTTGTGGCAATGCATCGAATGAATTCCAGACCGATATGAATACACAAGCACCTGTTTGCAATTTGCATTTTTATCAGTTTTGAAAGAGCACAATGTACTTCCTGCATCTTATTTTCAGAATTTGCATTTTATCATCTTTGGCTATCCAGTATATCGTATGGAGTACTTGAAAATCTCTTTCTTTGTATTTTCATTTTTGTTTGTAAATCAGAAAATGCCCGGCTCTTTTCTCTTTTCTCATTTTTCTCTTCTCTGAACCTCCATGTTTACTTGCTCCCATTTCTTCTTGGCTCTAATCGTAAAAAAGCACAAAATATTATCTCAATTATTTTATTTTCAGCATTCTGCAGGACAGCATAATTTCACATTTATTTTGCTAATTATGAATTATGAATCTAAAGGCAAAACAGAGATTAAGATTACCTTTTTTAATTGCTACATTTTCAAAATGCCACTCAAGCTAATTCTCCTTCTTTCAGATGCGCTGGACATCAGCAGAGGAATGAAAAGAAGTGAAATAAATACACTAAATAAGGTTCCACTGTGGAGCACCCAAAATAAACCTTCCCACACATGGAGACTGGCAACTCCAAGCACACCAGCTATATCCCAATCTCTAGTCGAGCCTAGCTCCTGCCCCTGGAATCCCACGTGCGTTTCCATTTCCTATTGCATTTGTCTATGGCATCTATTCTGAATTGAACTGTATCCCCTAAGCAGATTGATGTTTTGAACCTTGGTACATGTGATTGTGACCTTGTTTAGAAATAAGCTCTTTGAAGATACTATCAGTTAATAGGGTGAGTACTACTCCAATAGGAATGGCCTAGCTATAAAGGAGAGCAGACATGGAGGCAGAGACACAGAGGTAAGACATTCAGATGTGATGAATCTACAAACATTAAAATCACCAGCCATCCCTGAAAGCAAGGGTGGAATACATTCTCAGAGCCATCGGAAAGAATAAACAACTTCCTGATTCAGAACTTCTAGCCTTAGATCTTTGTCTGAAATAATACAATTGTTTTTATAAGCCACTTGTTGGGACAGCTTTAGAAAATGAACACAGCATGCAACCACTTAATCCCCCAATCTCGTCTCAGTCATTCACACATCTGGGCCTTGGTTTCCAGAGCCTTAGAGGAATAGGAAATAGCAGCCTGCAATGCCTTCCCTCCATCAGTCTGTCTACATGGGAAGATTGAAATGTATGGTGGTGAGGTG
>NW_022103898.1:42069269-42071099 GCF_000313985.2 Echinops telfairi | reverse complement strand
GGCCAAACGAAGCTATCTTTCTAAAGCTTCTCCTTGCAGTCCCAATGGAAACAACCTTGTGTAGACTTGCTGGTCTTCTCTTCCTGAAAGCTACCCAGTTGATGGTACTTTGCCGGGGCATCATCAGGCTCAGAGCAATGTTGGATGCTCTTCCCGACAGCTTTAAACTCAAGAAGCTGTTTCCAGCCCTAGCTGTCCAGACATGATATAACCTGCTCCTAGTCCCTTTACTAGAGACATTGGGGACTTCTCCTCCATTGTTTTTGTCTCTAGGTTGCATCTGGAAAAGAGATCCTCCGTGTGCTCAGTCTCTTCCCAAACCCTAGGAAAATTCACCCACTGGTCCTTGTTCTCTGCTACAGCTGCCAGTGAAGGGAGAGGGAATACAGAGGGGGGTTTGGGCTGACAACATTATTCTACCCTGAAGCCACCCCATTCATGATTCATCACACCTTCTTTTTCTCGGTGTTCAGATTGGAAGGGGAGAAAAAAAAAACATGTTTTGCCAGCTCGAATCCCCTTCAAACATTTCTGTGTCGCACATGGATGGTGTATGCTGAAGTGACTCCACATGCCTCCATGTCCTTCTGAGATTCCTAACTATCTGCATGGAAAACGTGAAGGTATACAAGGACAACCACTGGGCTAGAAACATGATTGGTAGAGAAGTACCTCCTTTAATAAGCTGAATACTATCTTTTATGCAACAAGGACAGCAAGAGAGAAATTCAGTGGTCAACAATTTCTAATTTCACGCTAAGATTTTTGTCCACTCTCCTCTTTCCCTCTTTAACACTAATTGCAATATGTTCAAATAAACTCAGAATGAATAAAAAATATAGTCAAATAACATTGTAGCCAAGTTCTTTTATAATAGTAGAGTATGACTTGGGAAATTGCAGAGGGGAAAAAACTACAACAAAACAGTTTCCTCCAGGATACAAAGATATATATATATATATATATAGGCTTGTATACTGTATCACAGTTACAGTCAAAAAGACTTAAAAAGATATTGTTTTAGGAGATCAGCTACTTTTAGAAATGCAAACATCCCTAGTCTGCTTTGTTTCATTCTAGAATTTTTAAATTTTTCAAGGATTTCAGATTGTTCTGAAAATTCTAAGTTATTGAGTTAGTTGGAAATTTTTCAGAAAGGTTCAATGTCTTTAGAAATATGTGAAACCATTTCATCCTCTCTGGTATTTGAAAGGTACTAAGCCAGATTAGGGGAAAGCATCAGCCTCAATCAAAAGATGTCCGGTCTACTAGAAGCCTTTACTCTGGGCGGGTAGCCAGGATGCCCATGACTTGATACAGAGCACAGAGAGAGGGGTGCCCCATCACCTGGCCTGGAAACGTCATCTAGAGAGCTCTGCCAGTCTGCACCAGCCACTATTTGACCAAGGCACATGTGGTAGGGCTCTAAGAGTTTGTGTGATTTTATTTTCGTAAAACGATTATTTGTGTGTGTTTCTGTAACTTTTTCAAATAAAATTCATTTATTTCTGTTGAGGATACACACAACAGAACAAAGTCAACAAGTTCCACATGCACAAAGTCAATGGCGAAGAAACATGGCTTGATGCATTTGCTGCAACTTTTGCTTCAGTAAGGAATGCATCTTAATAAGTTACATAATTACTGTAACTGTTCTTATTCATGAAAATAAAAGTCTACTAAAAGATTTTCTCACGACTCTTACAACTGGCAAAGGGGAATACAATAAAGCAAGAGAAAACTTGATCACAGACAGGAATTCAACTGGATTACAAGTAACTGTCGATATCTTGACATTTTCATTCATTTTATGTTCCTTGAATCGTAAAT
>NW_022103898.1:42066207-42068758 GCF_000313985.2 Echinops telfairi | reverse complement strand
TGGTAGTTGGGGGGAGGAAGCGTTTAAGAACTAGAGAAGGTTGTGGGTTTCATTATTGCTAAATCTTTAAGGGAGTAGAAAGCCTCATCTGTCTCTAGCGTATTGACTGCTGAGTTTGCACTGCCAACCCGTGGTTAGCAGCAACCCAATGCTTTCAGTAAATTATAACAAGTAATGAATATTTACCTGTATATATTTTTTCAGTTTTCGAGTATGTTTTTGAAAAGGGAATTCTTTTCCGCCAGGCAGAACCATTATATGATACTGGCATATATTTGTCTGGAAAAAAAGAAAAGAGGTGACAAATTAAATATTTCATAATGTAAAAATAATAGTCCCCAGGTGTTTTCAAAGTCATAAAACTCCCTATTGGTAAAGCTATTCTCTAAGTAATTTATTTCACCATTTCAGAGCTGAAAGAAGCACCAGGGACTCAAGTGCATTTATTAAGATCATTCAACAATGAAACTCGTTACAGATCTCTTAATTGACTGCCAACGTCCTTAAATAAGCCTCTTTCTTTCCCATAAGGCTAAGCTAACAAAAAATGTGCAATCTGAATGTGATCAAAATATTCCATTCCCTTGCTTTACCAAGAGCATATTTTACAAACCAGCCTAATATTTGTAGTATGAAAAGTAAAACAAAACCTATAAAATGCAGCCCAGTCCCCTGTCCCTTCCCTGAAGAGAGTCCCTTGAACACAGCGATGCTTCTCACATAATGAGCTCACTGCCAGCAGGAAAGAAAACAATTACATACAATCTTCCTCCTTAAATGTTTTCTTACCTCGGACATCTCTATATTAGAACTGTTACCTAACAAGATTATGTTTTATATTTTTAAATGTCTCTATGTAGCTGTGATTCTCAAGCTATGATCCAACCTTGAATAAATCGTCAATGTTGTCAAATAGTCATCTTAGTATAGTGTCAAATCAACTTAGTAATTCATTCTCCATAACACATATTTCAATTTTCCATTATCCAATGCCCATTTCCATTATCCATTTCCATTATCAAATGCCCATTTCTCCTTCCACCTTTCTTTCCTGACCCTCAGCAAAATTGAATCCTCTCCATGATGAAGTCATCAGGTGGGAATAACCCTAAGTTCTTGACATCAAACAGAGAAATAGACTTCCACCTGCTACCGCTCCTTTTGTTTGGACACCAGTCCTATCCTCCTTATAGTCTAATCACTTTATGACACTTTGACTTCACATTTGTAGTATAATTCTTGTTAGCAATTTTTCTATTGTGTTGTTGCACACAAAACAAACGACATACTTTATTTCTCATCCTCTTCCAATTTTAACTACATATTTCACCTCTTCATTTCATAGTCAAACTTTGAAAAGGATGGAAAGGGAGGGAGGAAATAAGGGATGGAGAGAGATCAATGATCTTATATCACTCTCTGAATTATCCTTTTTTTTTTTTACTAACCCAGTTCATTAGAAACTGGATTCCAGTCTCCTAGATCTACTAAATAGATAGTAATTTGTAAATCTCAAGTTAAGCATGAAGTATTCAGTAGTTTTCAACTTTTCTCCCTTTCTTAAAGGTCTTCTTTACTTGAAATTTATATGTAAATTATCCTCATTTATTTTCCTCTTACTTTCCTAATTCTTCCCATAAATCTATGCAGGTTCAGCTTTCCACTGGCTGTTAGTTGTTAGAATTCTCAAGACTAGTCCTTGCCCAGTTAGTTTTTGTTTGCTTTTACTTTGTTCTTCCTAAGGAATGTCATCTATAAAATGTCATCTTACGCATCTGTGTCATGCTAGCTGGAGAGCTGCCCTCAGTTCCTAACCCATCCATCAGATTTCCTAGTTTACCTTTCCTATGGGAATCCCCAAAGGAGTTGGGATCAATGTGAACATGATCGGTTTGGTTTTTTTGTTTTATGTGAAAGAAGGGATACTCCCCCCAAAAATGGATTTTATTTTCAAATTTATGTATTTCATTTTTTTTTTTACAAAAAACAAACTTATCATCTTCACAGTACCCTCAATTATACTTAATACATTTGTCAAATCTGCAATTTCATTCTTGGAAATATTTTTCAAACTAATCTGTTTGGAAGGCTGGCAGTACCTCCCTCGATTGTCTGTTTGTTTCTTCTTCTCTTCTAGGTCAGCAAATTGCTGTCCTTTCATGTCCCTCTGCATTCTCAGAAACAAAAAGAAGTCTCACAGGTGAGTCAGGTGCATGGGGCAAAAGAGGCATGTTGTTTTGGGGTGTTTTTTTTGCCAATCACTGGTGCATTGACATGGCTGCATGAGCAGGTGCATTGTCATAGTGACAAAACCAGTCCCCGTCTGCCACAAATCAGGTGTTTTGCCCCACATTGTTACACAATATTTTCAGAACCTTTAAATAGAAAGCTTGATTAACAGTCTGACCTGGTAGAATGTACTCCAAATGCACAATCCCCCCTCACATTAAAAAAAAAAAAAAAGAGCATCATCTTGATGTTTGATTTCACTTGATGAGCTTTTTTGGGGTGAGGTGATGATGGCATCTTCCACTGACTTGATTGATGGTTG
>NW_022103898.1:42061210-42065245 GCF_000313985.2 Echinops telfairi | reverse complement strand
GCTGGAAGAGGCACGTAGAGACCCAAACTAGTGCTGAGATCCACCACCCCTGGATCCACAAGACTTTCTACCCACTGGCCTGTGATCTTCCTGCACTCAGTGTCACTGAATGGCTGTGTTAGTCTGAAGAGGAATTTATAGATTGGTATTGGACATATGGGTTACTATTGGACTTATGGACTTGATCTGGACTGGCTAAGATGTCTTCTTAATATACAATTGCTCTTTAATATAAAGAACTTTCTTATACACATAGGACTGTCTCTGTATTTGTTTCTGTAGTCAGCCTGGACTAACACAAAAAGATTTTTGTCCATTCAGGAAGTTGATGGACATCCAGAATGAGGTTTGTCATCAATCGATATTTCACCTTTTGTGAAACGTGAAAACCATTGTACACTTGAGTTTTTCCAATAGCGCTGTCCTTGTAAGCTGTGTTCAGCACCACAACAGTTTCTGCCGCATTTTTCCCAAGCAGGAAGCAAAATTTCACAGCTGCACCCTGTTCTCTTAAATCAGCCATCACAAAAAAACAAGGTTCAAGTGAAACTGCTTTTACAAAAAAAATTCACTGTGACCAGAGACAACCTTCCCAGGCAACACCACTGGGTGCACTAGCTCAGAGCGAGTTGCTTGATGCTAACTTAGTGGGAAAAATGAGTACTAAGAAAGCTCTGCTCAGTGGAGCTTTTTTCCATTTTGGAAGCAGAGTAACCCCTCATGTTCAAAATGTCAAAAAATCCACAACTTCCCCCTTAAAAACCTGGTTCTTTTATGATCTTCTTTATCACAGTTAATGGGGATAAGCCTTTCAGATATTCACCACCCTTCAGATGAATATCCAAACTCAGAGTCTTCCTTGATATTTCAACCTATCCCGCCAACCTATCACCAAACCATGTGGATTCTGCCTCCTAAATAGCTAATATCTACATGCATGTAAATGTTGCTACTTCCAAAACATTCTGCAAGAAGCAGCCAGAGTTTTATTTTTAAAATGAAAATCCAGTCACATCACCAACCACTTCAATGTCTGTTCATTGCTTCTGATTAAAGTTAAAGCTCTAGATTTGAGGTACGTTCCCTCATTCTGCCCCTCACTCTCCCCTCTCAGGTCTCCTCACAGCCCCCTCACCGCAAACACAATGTCAACGCTGGTGCCGTGGGCTCTATTCCAACCCAGGACAAGCTTGTGTGCCTTAGAACAGAAGTCTGCAGTGGTTGACCTTTCAGAAGTTTATCTTCTTCTCAAGTAGGTGACCAAGCCTTTCTTTTAAAAAGCCTCTGGGTAAACTAAAAAAATCCAACCTTTTGTTAGTAACAGACACTATTAACCATTTCCATCCACCATGGTCCCCTCGAAGTCACCACCATAACTGCACCAGTTTACTTTCAATCGCTTCTATCCACCACGTGCTTCTTTCACATGGTTCTTTCACATTTAGATCCAGGTACCTTCTCTCTACTTCATCTGTCTTAATTCCTACTTAAACTTTCCGATATCACTCTCAGGGATCATATCTTCTCAGGCCCCCTCCCTTGATAATGTCTTTGGTAAAATTAAATTACCATGCATTGCACCAAGTACTACATTTTCCACCATATATTTATAGTTGCAAAAGTATATTTGTTTGAGGGATTATTGATCAATATTTGTTTCTTCCATCAGAACCTCGTATAGGGAAATAATATCTGCAACACCCAGGGCCATCAAATCAATTCCAACTCATATAGGACAGGGTAAAACTGCCCCCGTGAGTTTCTGAAACTGCAAATCTTTATAGGAGTAGAAAGTCTCATTTTTCCCTCAGAGAATGGCTGTTGGTTTTGAACTGCTATATCTACAATAGAGAACCTGACACAGAGTAGGCCTTCAAGACATATATTTTAAGTGAGTGAAAGAATGAGTAAATGACAAAAGGATATTTTCTTGGTACAAAAATAAAATTAAAAGTTTGCAATTATTAAAGAAAGGGTGAATGAACTATTAGCAAAAATTCACAAAGTACATTCATGATCAGTTAATAAAAATACCAATAATGTTAAATTTAAGAAAGCTCAACCTCACTCACATAGAGGAATAAAAAGAGCATTGTGGTAGTATTTTTCAACTCACAGGTAATTAACATAAATTATACCCTGTTTCCCCCAAAATATGACAGTGTCCTATATTAATTTTTGCACCCAAAGATGTGCTAGGTCTTATTTTCAGGGGATGTCTTAATTTTCCATGAAGAAGAATATGGTACACATTTATTGTTTATTGTTTTATTAAAAGAGACCTTGCACTTCCTGTCTGCTCCAGCTGCGCTGTGGCCAACAGTGAGCTGGCAGCAGTGCCTGTCGCTACGGTCCAGAGTTCAGAATTACGGTAGCTTCGGGGGGGCTTATTTTGGGGGAGGTCTTATTTTTGGAGGAATGCCTTATATTTCAGCGAGGGGCAAAATTGTAAGTAGGTCTCATTTTCGGAGGATGTCCTACTTTTGGGGAAACAGGGTAGATGCTAGGTTATGAAGACTGTTAAATTGGTAAATCTCTTTAAGCTTACATATGATCTTAACAAAATCTAATTTCCAGAAATGTATCTTAATGAAGAGATTATCATACAACATGCAGAAAGAAAAATATGTACTATCATATAGAATAAAGTGACAAAACACTAGAATAAACTGGCAAATAACTATGGCACTTCCTTGAAATACAATACTAATGTCTTCAGGAAATGAATCTGCTAATATAAACCCCAAGGTACAGGCTCCTAATTAGATGAAAAGAAAGGACGAGTTGTATATGTCTGAAAGCAAGTCCAAAAATACTGCTACAAAATCGCAGAAACCTTTATTAAACAAAAGTATCAAAAGGTGGCCTGTGATTTCTTAAAATATTCTCCATATAGTTATAGTCTACATATTTTGAAGGTGATGTTTCCATGTCTCTACCTTTTCCCTTAAGAGTTATTCAGTCTTCAATTTGGTGTCAAAGTGACAGTTTTGTCATCTTAGAGGGACTCAATTCATATGTGTTCCTTTAGAATATTCTTTGAACTTGGGGAACAAAAAGAAGTCAGAAGGAGCAAATCAGGGCTGAAGAGTGGGAGAGTAAAGTTTCCCAACAAAATTCTCATAGGACAGGCCTTGCTAACCTTAAAGAATGAGCAAGAGCCTTTATGTGGAAAAAAGTTTCCTTGGTGATGCATACCAAAAGGAGAAGATAGGAATGGACGGAAAATTCCTCAAGACAATACAAGCTATATATGAAAAACCAACAGCCAATGTGGTAGTCAATGGAGAAAAGACAAACACAATCTCACTGAAAAAGGGACCAGGCAAGGATGACCCTTGTCCCCACTGTTATTTAACATCGAGCTGGAGGATTTAGCTAACAGCATAAGGCAAAGAAAAGACATCGAAGGCATTTGTCTGGGAAAGGCAGAGGTGAAACTATCTTTATTTGCAGATGATATGATTTTATATATGGAAAATCCCAAAAGCTCCACGGGGGAGTACTGGAAGCAATAGCAACATGCCGGCATGGAGTAGGGAACCAGTGGAGAGGTCTTTAATGGCTGGCCCTAATCCCAACTACGTGGACAGCTGCCCTCCCCCACCCCCCAAATAATTTATTTCAGAGGACAGCATGGAAGCTGCAGCTCAGGGAGAGGGACATGTCTGATCAGAGCAAATGGTAGCAAATGAAGGGGGAAGAAGAGGGAATGGAGCACATCCTGGCCCACCAAGCCTTGAGGACTATATCCATGTTCAGAGCAGCCAATCCACAGAGAAGACCATATGGCCAGCCCAATTATTAGACACGACATCCCTCATTGACCCATAGCCCTGCAGGTGACAACACTGGAGACACACACAGTGTGGGAATTCCACCTGAACTGATCCCACCACACTGAGGCAAAACACTAAGGGCATGCAACAGAACAGCAAGGGGAACACAGCAATGGAGTTCGCAGGGAATACCAAAAATAGACTCTGGGACCAGGACTTGGAACCCCATTAGACTCGACCAGAAAACACTCCTAAA
>NW_022103898.1:42034143-42060784 GCF_000313985.2 Echinops telfairi | reverse complement strand
TATAGGTTTAGTATTAAGGTAGAAGATGGGCATTAAGGTAGAAATTGGGCCTCCACTCAAGTACTCCCTCAATGCAAGAACTTTGTTTTATTAAACTGGCATTCCATGATGCTCACCTTCCCGACACAATATCTGAGACAAAATCGATCTATGTGCATATATTTATAAGTTTAATATTAAGGTCGCAGAGGGACATTGGGCCTCCACTCAAGTACTCCCTCAATGCAAGAACTTTGTTTTATTAAACTGGCATTCCATGATGCTCACCTTCCCGACACAATTGCTGAGACAAAGTGGGTGCATAAGCAAATATTGTGAAGAACGCTGATGGAGCCCGGCTATCAAAAGATATAGTGTCTAGTGTCTTAAAGACTTGAAGGTAAACAAGCAGCCTTCTAGTTCAGAAGCAACAAAGCCCACATGGAAGAAGCACACCAGCTTGTGTGATCACGAGGTGTTGAAAGGATCAGGTATCAGGCATCAAAGAACAAAAAATCATACCATTGTGAATGAGGGCGAGTGCAGATTGGGGACCCAAATCCCATCTGTAGGCAACTGGACATCCCCTTACGGAAGGGTTGCGGGGAGGAGATGAGCCAGTCAGAGTGCAGTGTAGCAATGATGAAACATACAACTTTCTTCTAGTTCCCAAATTCTTCTTCCCCACCCACTATCATGATCCCAATTCCACCTTACAAATCTGGCTAGACAAGGGAATGTACACTGGTACATATGGGAACTGGAAACACAGGGAATCCAGGACAGATGATCCCTCCAGGACCAGTTGTGAGAGTGGCGATACCAGGAGGGGAAGAGAGGGTGGGGTAGAGAGGGGGAACCTATTATGAGGATCTACATATAGCCTCCTCCCTGTGGGATGGACAACAGAAAAATGTGTGGAGGGAGACGTCGGACTGTGTAAAATATGACAAAATAATTTCTAAATTATCAAGGTTCATGAGGGAGGGGGGGAAATGAGGAGCTGATGCCAGGGGCTTATGTGGAGAGCAAATATTTTGAGAATGATGAGGGCAATGAATGTACAAATGTGCTTTATGCAATTGATGTATGTATGGATTGTGATAAGTGTTGTATGAGCCCCCAATAAAATAATTTTTAAAAATTTCCTTTGCGCAATTTCTCTGGGCTCTTCCTTGGCTATAGAGTTTCCATTGTCTTAAAACTTCTTCCTAATAAATCCACATGACAACCCTATTTTCTTCAAGGAAATCCTGGAAGATTACCTCTTTCAATTCCCCAAAACAGTTTCCATAAGCTTCTGAGAAGAGCTCTCTACCTGAATTCAACTGGCCCAACAGATCCCCTCGGAAGTCACTGTCATGATTAGACCATTTGAAGGCTCTCTAAAGAGACGAAGACAAATGTGTTACTATGAGAGCTTACCTATAGCCGTTCATCAGCAAGGTAACATGTTTGAACACATTTTGTTTTGACTGGAACTCCAGAAGCAATGCTTTCAATCATGTCAAAAATCTCATAAAATATATGTATTAAATATAAGATAAGGGAATAAAGTCTTGATATATGTTGGAGATTTAACTCTGGAAGTGTAACCCTCTCAATACTGTTCGATATTGTCCAAAGATTGTCTAGTATATACATATTTCAACTTTGAAAACTATATAGCACATAGATAAAGAAAACTCTATAGCATTTAGATAAAGAAAAAAGAAAAGGGGAATGCACAGAAAATTAAGAGCACATAAAATCACAACTTTTGAAGGGCAAAAAGTATAGCTGCTGATGAAAAAGAAAAATCCTATCTTTATTGATGGAGAATGCACTGCATCTAAATAAGTATCATAAACCAAATTTTTACATCAATCATTTCTCCAACATGAGTTAAATGGTAAAGGGGGAAAGTGCAGCAAATAAATAGACTTTGATGAAACAGAATCATATTGTTTAATGCTCACTTATGGAAAATTGATGCATATAACACTGCATTAGACATAATGCTGCTTACAGGAAAACTATGAGTACTTTTAGATGAAAGAAACACATCATCAACATATATGAAGAATAGGAGCCCAATGTGCTGGGCTGTGATCTGCATAGTTGGCAGTTCAAAACCACCAGCAGCTCCATGGAAGAAAGACTGGGCTTTCTACTGCCATAATCAGTTATGGTCTCAGAAACCCACAGTCTCGCTATCAGTCAGCATTGACTTGATGACACTGAATTTGAGTTTTATATGAAGAATTAAAAATTACATATATGTATATGTATATATATGTGTGGCAAGTAATCTCTGTGTATCATTATCTTCTAAAACAAGTGGGAAAAACAGGGCCAACTCCTATTTTAATGAAAAAGACAGGAGTTTTCTTTTTTTGTTAAAAAGTATGCAACATTGCGAGTAAGCTGTGGACATGGGCAAATACAAACATGAACTTATCGAGAAACGAACGGCTCCCTGAAACCCTACTCCAGAGAACAGAACTCATAAGGAAGAACAGGCTGTGCTTCCCTCCTAATCCATGGCCTTGTACTGCCTGACATGTCCTAGGACTCCGCCTGTTACCTGGTGAAGTGATTTACAAGCAATCGGTGCATTGTGAGAGCAATGAGATGATGCCGAAAAGATCACAGTGAACCCCCAGTGAACCCTTGCAGAAAGTAATCATGAAGGCCTGAAGAAAAGGCAAGGCATTCTCCTGAAACTGATCATTGAACAATGCAGTTAGTGGAACAAGAAAATGTCAACCATTTAAAAACCATTCCCAAGGGTGAAATAAAACTAGCCAGGGGTAACCGTGTGCATTGCTCCGAGACAAAATTCTAGGGAGGCATGATGTCAAATCATCTGCTCCCAACATGAGTTCTCCTTCATATCCTTGAAATCATGTGCACTCCTGCATGTGGAAGAAATCAACCCCATCGCTAGTTTTCTAAGATGTTATGATGGTGATAAAGTTAATGAAAAAGAAGAAGGAAGTGGGTAGCAATAAAGACCAGCCAGGCCATCAGAAAACCCCATGGGAATACAAACCACAGACGAGAGTAAGCCACAACAGAGTCTCACCTGGACAGAGGTTGAGCTTGGGTTCGTTGTGAACGTCAACTTTATTGTAGGGCCCACTTGTGGCCCTGGCCCGGGGAGGTGCATTCAATGAGACGGTCCTGGCAGCATCTCTCGGAACTTGGATGTAGGATGTATTTTCAGCATTTCTGTTTTTGTTATTTCGATGATAACTCATTTTGGTTTTGGGATTTGGGGCCTGCCCTGCTGTAAAAGAAAAGAAATAGGTACAAAAGGGACAAAACAAACTAAGTTCGCACTCCTGGAGAACTGTCATATTTTCAGCATTTGGTAGGATGATGGAAGATAATGCAAGCTAAAGTAATTAAATCTAGGTTTACAGGAGTCAGGTTGACATCATCTTTTATAACAGTCGTTTGTTTTCTGGGATAAAATATTATTTGATATTTAACCTCTTTTCAAATTACAATTTCAAAGTATCAAACAAATGGACTTCTTACCTCTCCGCATTCCTGAGTTTGGATAGTTCTTTGGTTCATCATAAATCCATTTCCTTTTTTTCACACCTTTAAAATGAGGTTTCCTCCCTGGCTGGCCATCATTCACTTAGAGAAGATACAAGTTTTTACAGATTTATATGAGATGCTTTCATCTGAAAATTACTGTAGGTGATAATTATATATCTGTGCATTCATATGTCAAGGAAGAGAAAAAAATAGACACAGCACCCTAATACTTTACTTTCTAGAACAAAGGATGGTTTATTTTTAAGTGTCATAAACATCTATCCTGAAGAGAGATTGATGAGAAAACTTTCAATAAGCATTATTACTCAGAAAAACAAAATAAAAACTTCTCTTCCAAAAGAAGGTGCTAATTCTTTTCAAAGAACTTAAAATTACATTCCAAATATAATTCTCTTTGTATAATTATTAAGTCATTTTAGAATTGTTATTTTGAATATAAATCTTTTGTATTTTTTTAAACCAAAACTACTACTTAAGAAGTTAAATTTTTGTAAAATATTTGTAGGAAATTTACTATTCTTTAATATCTCAGAAGTTGAGTGGACAGATAGCTTGGTCAAATAAGACTTAAAAATTAAGCATTCAGATAAATACATATTCACTTCTCATTTTCATATTTTTATTATATTAAAGAGATTTTTGTTATGCACCCTTAATTCTCCAGGAATTCCTTGAAGTAATTTGGTCAAGAGAGGCATCCTCTGTTTTCCTCTGTGCTGGACTCCTGATCATTCACAAATGACTACTGCATAGAAACAGAGGCACAGCAATTGCACAGGGCACATTCTATTAGCTCTCCAGCCAAATAGCCTTGAGTAGATTCTGACCCATCACAACCCTGTAGGGCAGGGTAGAACTATTGTCATAGGGGTTGTGAAGCTACAATCTTTACATAAACTGATTGCCACATCTTTTCCGTGCTGAAGGTTTAACTCCTACAACTACTCAAGCTCCTTTAGCTCTCTAAAATAAATCTAGCTAGTAAATCTCTCTTTGTCCTAGTTCTTCAGCTTAACTTAAGCTTTCTCAACAAAACTTTGGTTATTTCCTCTTCAACCAACAATTCCCACCCTCCACTCCCAAGCTCTAAGTCCTAAGATTTGGAAACTATGCTTAAACAATACCCCTTAGCTGAGCTTCTGGGGAGCACACTACCATGGTTCCCCCTTCAGTGGTTAGCAAGGACACAACACTATTATCCGACGTCGACGCATGAAATGAAAGAAAGAGGTACGGAAGGGAGGAAACAGAGAGGAGGATTCATGAGTCTTTATTATCTTAAATTATCTCAAGGAAAAGCCAAATCAAGATAGAGAGTCCAAAACATAAACAAGAGACGTCAATGTAGTTCACTATGGGGAAGATTTAAAACACTATACCAATGAATCTTCCCAGTAGGAAGTGGATTGATTATTCACTTTAGTGGTTGAGCAAGTGGGAAAGCACATAATTTACTGGGATCTACCTCACAAATTCATTGTTAGAGTTAGTAGAGGATTAGTGTGTCTTTAATTGTTAGTCCTGAATAATTTCCAAACCATTTTTCTTTTATTAAAAAAATCTGTATATCAAATAAGAAAAACAAATCCATGAAAAGACAAATATAACTAAGGCCAAAAAGTGGTAACATTAATGTCTCACTTGAAGAGTGGTCCTCAGTGCACTTCATACTGATATTCTCAGTAGCATTTAATACATGCATTGTAGGTGCTAGTCGGCTGGTTAGGCAACGCTTTGGATGAGCACTGTCCTTATAATCTTTTGAAACAAATTAAGAAAATAAAATGTCAACATTAGTAAAGGAGTTTTTCTGTTGGTATTTCACTTTGCAAACATGGTAGGATGGGAACACCTGTTTCTAAATATACATATATTTGTATATCTTTATCTACTTATCTCTGAACACATCTTAAAATTCTCTAGTGGCTGCAATAGTCCTCCAAAATTGTCACTTGCAGGGTGTTAAAATCAGTAGTCATTATATTTGTTGTGTAAATGACAGAATTATAACAATATTTTTAATATCATCACACAGAAGAATGCAAGGATCACCAGTTTCGCATCAGGAGAGCCCTGCTGGCGTACTGGATACATGGTGGGCCGTGATCTGCAACATCAGCAGTTTGAAATCACCAGCTGATTCCCAGGAGAAAGACGAGATTTTCTACCCCTGCTAACAGGGACCATCCGGGAAACTCACAAGGGCAGTTCTGCCCAGGCCCAGAGAGTCGCTATGAGTCAGTATTGACTCGCTTGCCAGTGATCTCGTCTTTAGTTTCACATCAAATGGGCCAGATGTGCGATTAGGGGTTCAGAGAATATTCTACTATGCTATGTTCCGCTTGTGCTTGAGAGCAGGACTCTCCATAGAGCTTCCTGCAGTGATGGAATATTCTAAGCCTGCACTGTCCAATATGATAGCCATTAGTCCTATGTGGCTGTTGCATTTGAAATGTGATTTTTGCAACTTAGGAACGAATGTTTTCATTTTATTTCTTTTCAATTAACCTAAGTTTAAGTATGTGGCTGGCGATTATTGGTTAGTACATGGATGGCAAATATGCACACCCCCTAATTATAGGAAAGTTGTCCTTTCAGTCTAGAGTGGAGGGGTACCATGTGGGGGATTCTAAACACAGCAAAGGCATATAAAACTAAAAAGAGCATATTTCATATCGCTTAATGATTCAGACTATATAAAAACTAAACAAAACCCACGACCATCTAATCAATGACACTCTAACAATCCTACATAGAATGTGCCAAACTGAAATCCTGACCAGAGTGAATGCACAGACAGCCCCATCTTTCTCCCATTGAGGGTGGGTGGGGAGGACATGGGGGAAGGTAGTGGGTTTGAATCTCTGGAGCTGAAGCTAGCAGCCTGGGCTTAAGCCAAAGCACCACCTGTGCTATTAAATCAATTTTGACTCGGAGCAACTCTCTAGGATGGAGTACAGCTGTTTCTTTGGGTTTCGGAGACAAGACTGAAAATCTTCAATGGAGTAGACAACCTCATATGTCCCAGCGAAACAGCTGGTGGGTTTAAACTGAAAGGTAGGCCTTGTCATTCGCAGCCCAATGTTAATCCCTCAACACTACAGAGCTCCTTAGCTCGCGATTATTATGAAAGAAGGAAATCTTTGTGTAAAGATGAATGTTTTGAGCAGTGTTTGTAAACAAAGTTTTTTCTAATAAAATTCCATTGGACTGAGCTATTTGATTTGAAAACACAACTAAAACTAAATGACTCGGGTTTATGATTTAGAACAACCATTAACTATTGAGCTAAAAAGATTTCTCTGGACTATGTAGTCCAACAAGTGATTTTTCACATAAAGAAAAGACTGAGAAAAGTTCAGAACTCAAACCATTAGAAGTCAAGCCAGGATTAAAACTTGCAGGCTCTTGCCTCCTAATGAGTACATATTTTGATTTGTTACCTTGCAGCTTACAGTCATCTATCCAACAACGAAGCTTTCTCCATTCAAATTACAAGTGAATAAAAAGTATAGGATGATTCATTACCTTTAGCATTTGAATATTTCGGCATGGTGATTTCTTTTTCTTGAGTTACAGCTTCATTTTCATCTACTCCCAGAAATATAATCCTCTGGGGGGCATAACAGTCACCTCCTGCAAGGCAGAACTGACCGTCAGTGGCTACAGTGGAAAAAGGGGCACAGAACCATCTTTCAATTGAGGACTATCCTCTAAAGAACATCCCTTTTGTCCACATTTGTTTGAATAGCTCCCAGCGTCGATGTGCTCATCTTGTGTCCGTTACTCTCCTCACGGCCAGCGAGTCAGTTTCAACTCCTAGGGATGCTACTGAAAACACAGACAACTCCCTGTGGACTCTCAGCAACCCTCGAGCTGCCCTGTGAGTTTCTGAGGTCGTGCTGACCTACGGCTCTCAGTCCAACAAGTGTCCCTGCCACCACCAGGGCTCCTCGCAGCAGCCTTGTAAGGCGGAGTAAAACTGCCCCTTGGGGTTTCCATCTTTACCGGAGTAAACAGCCTCATCCGTTTCCCATGGAGCAGCTGGTAGGTTCAAACTGCTGACCTGGGTTAGCAGCACAATGCAAAACCCACGACGCTACCAGAACTCCGCTAGGGTTAGATTTGTTCACATGAATACAAGTGTACGTCGGCGAACGAGAACAACAGACGTTTAGATACAAACAATGACAGGTAGGTACAAATGTAGGTAGTCAACAAAAATTAATTTTCCTTTAACTTATAATAGTTTTTATCTTCATCCTCTAAGGTCACTCAGTGTAAACATAATTTATTTCCACATGTCATATTCAGGTATATGAAATCAGGGTTTTTTGGTAACTCTTAAAATCTCCAGTTTTCCAGTATGAATATCCAGGGATGCTTTCAATGTCACTTGTACATAATTTACATTTTCTTTACTATGCAAGTTACAGTTTTTTAGCATAAAGTATGTGTTTCTAATAACCATCTTAAAAATGGCACCTAAAAAGCCCAGAATAGTCAACACAATGCTGAAGCAGAACAGAGTTGAAAGACTAACATTAGCCAAATTCAATACATAATATAAAGCATAAAAAACCAACTGATCTTTAATAGAGAAGTAAACACAATTCACGGGGGAAAGGACAGTCCTGTCAACAAACAGTGCTCGAGCTACTGGATCACATGGAAAAATCGTCTAGACACAGACCTCACACCTTCTACAGAAATACACTTGAAATGGACCATCGGCCTATTTGTAAGATGCACAATTAACAAAGAATAAAACTTGCATGACCTTGATTTTGGCAATGACTTTTTAGACATAACATTGAAAACATCGTACATAAAAGGAAAAAAACCTTTTGCACAAATAGTGCTTGAGTAAAAGAATAAAAATAGAACAAGGTGTACAATTTTCACTCACACAAAGACGAGAAATGCAAACTGAACACAGAACCTAAGGTAAGAGAGATGAGAGTAGGGGCACTGGACTTGGAGAAAAACAACCTCCTGCAAGTGCCGTGTAAGTAGATATATGGGAAGACGCCCTAAAAATTCAACAAGGTATACATTTTTGTTTTGCATAATCATGGAGGATAAATCTTAATAAAATACCAAGAAAATAGTAAGGCCATGAAGAATGTCTCAAGAGCTTTTCCTCAAATTTAATATTAGCTCAATAATTATAATTTAACTTTTTTGAAGATACTTCATCAATGCTGTGGTCTAAATATGTTTCCATTTCTCTTGTACACATACATGAACAAAGGGTCTATGCTGTCTACGCTGGAGAATTAACAAGCCCGACTCTGCCATACAGAGTACCATAGATTGTGGAAAATGCTCACCTTCTCTGAGGGTGGATGCTTACTCATCGTATCGGTCTAATAATGTTAGTAGACAGACTAACAAATCATATGCTCCTATTTCCTAAATGCCTTCATTTTTTTGAAATATATTAGTATTGTTACAAGAAGGAAATATTATTCAAGAGAGGAAAGTACCAACTTAACAGTTATAGAATATAACCTCTTATTAATTAAAAAGACAAAATGATATATTAATATTTCACTGAAATATAAAATTATCACTGTCCATGGCCTGTGGAGCCCAGTTTTGAGACTACTTGGTTATATAGACAGTGCAAACTCCATCGGGAGAACCGCCAGTGTTTTTTTATTTATAGCTAAAGCTTATTGCTTGAATGAAACCAAACAATGACAGCTAGCCCAAAATATCTGTGAAGGACATAAGAGAAAGTAAATGGAAGAACAAAATTGCCTTAGTATCAAAAAAAGGAAAGAAAAAGAAGAGAATGGCTGGTAAAGGCTAAAACAGGGAGCACAAAAGGCATTGCTAATATACCTGAGGCATATTGAAATACTTTTGCAACTTCCTCCTCCCTCCCTTCATACATTCTCCCTAAGCACGTGCTTTGCTTTTTCAAAAAGCTATCTCATTAAACACGCATACACACACACACACACACACACACAGGGTTTAAAATCTTCTGTCAAAAACTGGATTTTCAGTTAGGTAGAAATTTAAAAAAAAAACAACACCAAAAACACACTACATAACACAATAAGGGTGCTATGGCTTGGCACACATAGTATAATATACTGAAAATAATATATTGAAATTAATACTTGATGTAGACATAGTCAAATAAATGAAGAATTATTAAGTCACTTATCTATTTACATTGGTGTGATAGTGGATTATAGCACATACTCAATACTTGCATTTATATGCTGTATTTGTGTACACACACACACCAGAAGATTTCTCATGAAATACATGAGAATGGAATGATTTGCACACTCAGCACAAATTCCCACAAAGCAGTTTTTGAAACAATGATATGACTTGGCAACACATACATTGACTCTCTAGATCATGCATAAATAATAGAAAACATGAAAATGTTAAACAAAATTAATTATGGGAGAGAAAATTCAGATTCATAATTGACCAGTAATGTGTTAACCTACCTCCATTTTCAAAAGCAGCAATGTCAGCCCTTGGTTTCCCATCCAAAGATGATTTTATTTCACCTTGCCGTTCAATTAGGCTAAATTTTGTTGGCACTGTAAGACCATCCCCTAGACATGAAAAAAATTCAGTTAGCTCAGGGACCATTAGGTGTTCATATAAGTTTATAATGACTGCACTACTAGAATAAAAGGTCAAAAAGTTTATGCAGATATGGTTTGCACAATGATCTCATGGACAGCAAGTTTATGTCCTATATCCACATATATGAATTTTAAGTGGGTTTTATAATTAAGTCAGTAAAGCAGCAAGCAAGTTTCTTCTGGTATCTAGGTAATTTTTCAAATGGCAATTAAGATAATTTCAGAGATCTCTAATTACTGTGTGTATAATATATTTATCATAAATTTTATGAATTATTACATAAAATTTATATAATGAACCTGGTAACTTGCCTTTACATGTTTGTATCTATGATCATTTTCAGTGAGACGTATTAGAGTTGCCTTTTGACTATTAAATTTTAATGATATTGTGATAATTAAATTATCCTATTTTCTTTATACCTTTGATATGATTTTCTTTAAACTACTAAAAGTATAAATAAAAGAGACATGACAACAAAGGCAGTATCTGGGTCTTTCATAAGAAAAAATAAATATGAACTCATTTGACTAAAAAGGAAATGAATGAGACACTTGTTTTTCTGGTTTTAAAACCACTTACTTGTATATTTCTATTATAGCAGCACTAGATAGCTAGGAAGGTAGACAGATACCATGGAATGATTTGATATATGTATTAATCCCAATCAATGATAAAAGTTTTAGTAAAAAAATGGAAACAGAAGCTAATCGAATTTGTTCAAACTTTTTGGAGCCCAAACTTAAATGAAAAATATTATCAGTGAAGTAGGAAAAAAGTTAAATATCTCACAATGTAAAAGCTTTAAAATCCTAACAGAAATAATTACATATGTATTTATCTTTATATATGGTTATATACATATATGGCTATATATTTGTCTTTATATTATCTTTATACATAATTGTCTTATAATATATAGTCATAGTTATTGTCTTTATAATCTTCCATTTTCCATATGTATTGCTAACTTGGGTTTCTTGTGGTGTGTGTATGTGTGGGTGTGGGTGTAATGTTCCTTATCTGAATAGTACAGATCTATAAGGAACTTTGGTGGCAGCTTTTAAGCACTCAACTACTAGCAGAAATGTTGCCAGTTATCAGCTTCAGAATAGAAAAGACCTCACGACTTCCTCCCGCAAAGAATGACAGATCCTACGGGACAGTTCTACTTTGTCATTTAGAGCTGCTGTAAGGTAGAATCTACTCAGTGGTGCCTACAATCTACAACATGGGCCTGCCATCTGACCTTCTCTGGATAGTTCCCCCATATTAACTAAGATTTGGTGACTATCCTATCCTCTGATGGTATATTACTGCCACCTAGTGCTATTTGTATCAATGGTTGGTCATATAAGGACATACAAGACTGGAGGTTCAGACACTCTTTGTCCTGTCCTGTACTCCTTTAGCTCCTGGGTAATTATACCAACCATCTTTCCTTCTGTTTTTATACATGAAAAAGTGGGATTAAAATACTTGCCACCAAAATTTATTTTAATTCCATCTTTTGCTGTCGTTTTTTGAGCTATGTAGACAGACAGACAGACAGAGACTGAATAAGAATGCACTTGGACTGGATGACAGTGAGTAGATAGATAGATAGATAGATAGAGATAGATAGATAGATAGATCCACTGCCATCGAGTCCGTTCTGACTCAGTAACCATAGATATATATATAGAGAGATACATATAAAAGTATCAAAACAAAAATCACTCACTGCCACTGAGTCAATTCTCACTCACAGTGACTCATCTTGGCTGGGAGCTTGCGTAAAGCAGAGCGGCCCACGTGGGTTTCTGAGATTGTAACTCTTTACAAAGTATATATATATATTTGCCAAATTCATGGCCATCAAGTTGATTCTGACTAATAGTGACCTCCTAACCCTGCCACAGAAGAACCCCAAACATTGTGGTGAGCAGTTCAGTGTCTAACTCACAGCATTACCAGATGTTGACACAAACCACACACACGTACACATGTATGTATTCAAACAAAAATTCGTGGAAAAGTACATTCTTTTTAATCCCTTTTCCATGAACTTTTTGAAGCCCTTCATATATGAGCGGTGTCTTTGAATTTCCATGAGTTCCTGACATTATGTCTAGAAAGCTGCTCTTCGTAATGTGCTGTCAAGGACAAACTGTGGCCGACAACAATGTGATTCGCCTGAGGGTCAGGCCCACGCGGGGCAGGTCCTTGGAATGATGTACCAGTGCCATCTCTGTGCCTAGGAAACCTATTCCATGAACAAATATGCCCTGATTCTGCCACGAGTCTCATTCTGTGGTTTATGTTTTATCCCACTGGGGCCAAGGTACCTTTTCTACACATTAAAAAAAAAAAAAACATAACCTTTTTTCACAAGACAACTTATTTGCATAGACAATAGCAAATGATTTGCAGAGGGTCATATATGCTGTATAGTGTTACTATGTGTATACGAAGCCTATTCATGAGCAGCTCCTCTGAGAAAGCATAATGACATTAATAGCAACCTTCCTAGTAAATGTAGGCCATTTGATAAAAGGATTTCCTTCTTGCTCTCAATTCTGATGTATTATTTATCATTTAACTCTATATGTGTATGTCCAAAATAATCCACCCTCGGTCACACCACTTAACACTCACATATGGTGTGCAAGTGCTGCTTCGGGAATTCTTACCTTCTTGTAATTCACTGCCGTTTTCCGCAGGCTTGGCAGACTCTTTTTCCACCGGAGGAGCTACGCTCTTTGCCGATGAAATGTCCGGAGTAGGAAATCTGTAGTATTCACCTAATGTCCCCATGAGAACATGAACGGTTAGTAGATATGTGTCACACCAGGAACCCAAAAGCTCACAGTTGCTTGGTTTCTTACCAGATTTATAACACATCTCCTTTATTGCTCTTTTTTCTTCTATTTCTTCAGGTGTCTTTGTCCATAAAACAGAAGCATCTGTCGGATACATTTGTTTTAAATTAAAGTGTCCCATAGCCAAATTATCTGAAACTTCATAGATCAGAAAGAAAAATCCCAAGCATTGTTCTCGTGGGTGAATGACTAGTTCTTTCACTTTTAAAATGAAGAATTTTACACACTAGTAAATTCTAAAATTTTAAGTGCTCAATATGAGAAAAGAGCAGGAGAATTTTTCAGATGATGATATAAGCTCCTACGTGATGTCCCTTGAAAAGAGAAACTGAAAGTATACATTCCTGTAAAGACATGTTGAAATCCATGACTTTTCGATGAGGATATAGGCATGAGCTGCTCTAAGTAAATTTGTTTCGTAAGTGAGTAGGCAGGTGAGACATGGAGATGCAGTAGAAGAAAAGCAGCTATAAGCCCCAAACTGACCACAGAGCCCTTGGATTGATTCCAACTCATGGGGACCGTGGAGGAAAGAGTTAAACTTCCCTGGGAGCAGCAGTTCTCAACCTGTGGGTCGCGACCCCTTTGGGGGTCCAACAGCCCTTTCACAGGGGCCGCCCAATTCATAACAGTAGCAAAATTACAGTGATGAGGTAGCAATGAAAATAATTGTATGGCTGGGGGGTCACCACAACATGAGGAACTGTATGAAAGGGTCGTGGCATCAGGAAGGTTGAGAACCACTGCTCTAGAGTGTCCAAAGCGGTAACTCTATATGGGAGTCCTGGTGGTATGGTCAGATAAGCACTTGATTACTAATCATAAGGTTGGAGGTTAAGCCCACGAGACAGACGCTCCACAGGAGGAAAAGTAGGTATTCAGCTCCAGTAAAGATCTACAAAAACCTCAGAAACCCTAGAATGCATCGCTCTGAGTAAGAACCCCATCCCTGACAATGGGTTTGGATTTGGGGTTTTAATTCTTCATGTAAGCAGATTGCCACAGCTTTTTCTGCTCTGCAGGGGGTCTGACAAGTAAGCATCTCCCACCTTTTGGTTAATGCTGAGTGCTTTTTTACTGAACATACAGGTGGCCTGTTGTCCATAGACGGACATATTCCAAGGGTAAGGGGTTTTTTTTTGCATGTTTTACTTATGTGTTCTCCACTGTGCTGTGATGTTGTAGAAGGAAACAAATGGACTAAAATACAAAAAACCTGGGCTGTAATCCTGTTCCTTTCTTGTGCAGTTTGCATGCAATAGTGCAGATGGCATGCTTTATAAGCTGCAAAGTACTGTATAGAATTTCATAAGTGCAAGGATTAAATGAGAGAGATATATACAAATGTGCTCTAGATATTTTCATGTGTTCCATGTAAATAAGAGCTTATCAGTATCTCCACAAGAACATGCACATATTTAAACAGAAAAGTAAATATCTTTTAGTTAGTATATAACAAGAAACCTTCAAATTCAGATGGTAATTAGCATATGTAGATCTAGAACAAACTAGAATATAATAAACTTAATCGACAAAAGAATAGATATTTTCTCATATAAATCAGATTTACATAATATATTATAAACCGCTAAAAGTTAAATAAATTTTACAGGAAGTACTGTGAGGATGTTGAATGTACATTAGATATCAAAGAAGTTTACTAACCATCTTGTTCATCTTCTTCTTCTTCCTCCTCCTCTTCCTCAAAGTTCATTTTTAAAATCAAAGGATGCTGAATGGGTCGTGCTATATTTTCCTGAGGTTTCAAAGGTTCCTGACTCTGGGACTTGGGTGGAACTCCTTCTTGAGGTTCTTTCTGTACTGTGACATCTAAAGGTAAAATGTAGAAGTTTAATGTTCTCCACATGGATGTTATGTTGAAGATACTCAAGGTGCAACCATTACCCTAATGAACTGCTTTTTGTGTAAAGGCTCCTTTCTTCTGAAAAGATTATTAAACCAGTTTACAAAAAGTACAAGACCTCGCTTTTAAGGCATAGAAAATATGCTATAGAATTCATAGACTTCAAACAACAAGTATTAGCTTGACTTTTTAAAGCACAGTTTTGGTACAAATGCAAACCAATCACAAATAGTACTGTATTCTGGAATATAAAATGAAATTTAATAATCTCCTGGCAACAAAGTAGACCACCTCAATAAGGCATTGCTTATGTTTACTGAGAGTAGGGCCATGCCCACAGGGTTTTCTAGCCAATAATCTTTAAAGGTTGAGCCGTGGTGGCACTGGGGGAAAGCCTCGGACTGCTAGTTGCAAGGTCTGCGTTTCAAACCCAGCAGGCACTCTGTGAGAGAAAGATGGGTCTATTTATTCCCCAAAAGATGTACAGCTTCAGTCACTAAGAGTCAGAATCAACTCAGTGGCAATGGGTTTGTTTTTTCGGTATTGATCATCTTTAAGGAAGTAGATTGCCAGCTCCATCTCCCTCAGAGTTGCCCAGCACATAATCATTGCACCAAGAGGATCCTATTAATTGTTGACTAGTTTCCTGTGACAGTTGGACCATGAAAAAGGAAGATGTATTTGAATTATGCATTGGCTAAGAATATTAACAGTACCGTGGTATGCCAGAAGAACAAACAAATCTGTCTTGGAAGAAGTACAGCCAGCATGCTCCTTAGAAGCGAAGATGGCAAGACTCCGTCTCACATACTTTGGACATGTTATCAGGAGAGACCAGTCCCTGGAAAAGGACATCATGCTTGGTAAAGTCGAAGGGCTGCAAAAAAGAGGACAACCCTCGACGAGATGGTTTGACAGAGTGACGGCAACAGTGGACCCAAATATGACAACGATTGTGAGGGGGGCACAGGACTGAGCAGTGTTTCATTCTGTTGTGCACAGGGTCACGACGAGTCAATACCAACTCGAGGGCATGTAACACAATTCCTCTTCCAATGTTTGCATCAGTTCCCCGGGATATAAAACCAAAAGGCCAAACCTTCTGCCATCCAGTTAATTCTAACTCGGAGTGACCCTGTAGGACAGAATTTCCCCTTTGGGTTTCTGAAACTGTAAATCTTTATAGGGGCTGAAATCTTCATCTTTCTCCTGTGGTACAGCTGGTGGGTTCAGCTGGTGGGTTCGAACTGCTAACCTTGTGGTTAGCAGCACAACACTTAATCCGCTATGTCATCAGGATTACTTCTGGAGGCATAAAGTGGACCTTGAATCCCCTTGCCATAGAGTGAATTTCAGCTCTCGATGCCTTTATTGGACGGGGTAGAACTCTCCCCTGGGGCTGTCAAGCTGCAAATCTTTACAGAAACAGACTGCCTTATTTATTTTTTTGTTTGCTTGTTTGTTTGTTTATTCTTTTGAGAACAACTAGTGGGCTCAAAGATGGCTTTTCAGTTAGCAGTCCAGAGCTTAACCCACTGTATTACGGGGGCTCCTAATTGCACCATCAAGTCGATCTGACACCTAGAGACGTTATAGGCAGACTAGATCTCTCCCTTTGCCTCTCCAAGGCTATCGATCTTTGCATTTTAAACAATTTTCTTGGAATGTAAGCCACTTATCATAAAATTCAAAAGTTCAATCATATCAAGAAGAGTTGTACAATCATAACCACAATCAATCAATTTTAGAACATTTTCTTCATTCTTGTACTCATTGCTATTAGCTCCCCATCAGCCTCACTCACCCTTCTCCCCCACCGCCATCTCCCCTGCCTTAATTGCAAGAAACCATTAAACCCATCATTGTCTCTATAGATTTACCTATCCTGGATTTCACATACAGAAAAACACACAAAAACAACCACAAAGTAAAAATGGAGGAAACCTCAATCAAAAAGAGAGTAGAAGATGACCTCTTCACCGAAGCAGTCTATTCAAAGTGCAAATGTTTGTCCCTATCAGAGCTCATTTTATCTGCTATGAGGGTTAGGAAACCTATTACTACAAAATCATAGAAATCTTTATTAAACAAAAATATCAAAATGTGAAACTATCATATCGCAACATATCCTTCAACTAGGTCTACCCACTTCTGAAGGTGTTATTTGCATCTCTGTAAGCATTCCCCAAACAAGATTGTACCATTCCATTTATATCACATCCAAATAGCAGTCTAGGCATCTTTGTGGAATTCAAACTGTGATCCTTTTAAATGTTTTCTAATTTTGGAAACCACAAAAGGGTCTGAATGAGAAAACCAGTGTTGTCAGATAGATAAGGTTAGATTTCCCAATGAAATTCTTCTCAGACAGATGTTATTACCCATGAAGAATGATGAAAGAATTGTCCTGATGGGAAAAAATAAATATTCAGAGCAATTTTCATGGCCTTATTCCCAGCAACAGGATAGTTGATTTTCTTAAAACATATTTATAATAAACCTTTATAATTATTCTGTGTCCCTTGAGAATATATATCAAGATCACCCCAACAGAATCCTAGTAAACAGTTGCCATAACCTTTGAGCCGACCTCTTTGCCTTGAATTCATCTTTGAGGTCTTCTCAACCTACCTCAAAATACTTCATCTGTCTAAAAGCTCGTGTGTTCTGTGGGGTAGCATTTCTGCAACCATTGTTTCAAAGCTTCAGTGGCTTCAGAAAATATCCACGTTGTTGAAAACTTGTTATTAGCCTAAACTCAAATGTTATTTTCCCATGGCACAGAGAGTAACCCCCATTTTTGGAAGGCATTCTAACAAGACTCAGATAAGTGTTATCACTGAGAGAGTTCGTCTGCAGTCATACCTTCATCGCACTGCCACATTTAAACATGCTTTACATGGATTAAACCTGTACATTTATGAACTGTACCGTGTAGCAATACTTACCCTCTTATTCGCATGGTTCTCCTTGGAAAGCATCTAGCTTGCCCATGGTTTAGCTTGCTGCCCTCATGAACCACCCCAGCCTCTTAAATACTTACCCACTAAAATCTCCATTGGTCCCTAAGTGCCAGTAAGATTAAACTTATGCACATTCATTTCCAAATAAGGCCAATTCCTTTGGGAAAGTTTCCAGAGTTATTCTGTTCTCATGCCCTGCTGTTCACCCTGGCCAAAACCAGGACGACTGCTCCATAGTTGGACAGTGGGGTAGTTACGCATTTTTTCTTAGTCACACTCCTGTTCCGCAGACCAATAATTGGGCAATGGTGGTATCCTCTCATCTTTTGGACAAAGAGCCTCCACTCCATGTACAAGCTGGGATAGGAACAATCAGAGTGTTCTCAGTCTACGATACATGGAACCAAGCTTCTGCCTGTTAAATGATGCTGAATGGGAGAAGAAAGCCCCAGGTCTGTCAAGCACCCTCGCAATAAGAGGATAAAAAATGCTGACAGTCTACTTCTACCAAGGAAATGCCATAGTCCTCCACTGAGTGGCCAGGTAAGAGGAGCCTAGCGCTATCTGTACTGAAGTAGAGTGTGTGTAATACAGAGTTGATGTGAAGAGTGGGGTGTGGCTCGTATGCCACATGCTCTTAAACACTGAGTAGATGTCTTGAATAAATGTTCCTTCCTCTGCTCTATGCCCTTGGGACACTTTCCAGAGACTTCAAATCGTTTTTTGTTTTTATAATTTGCAATAGCACTTGTCTGGATGTTGCTGTGATTCTGAACAACAACAACAACAACAAAACTGCTAAGGAAAACTGGAAATTGTCAAAAATAAAAGAGAATGCTTGAAGATTGATATCCTAGGCACCAGGGAGATGAAATAGACTGATATTAATCATTTTTAATTGAACAATCAGATGGTCTATTGTGCAATAAGAAGCTGAAGAGAAATCGCATAACAATCTTTGATCATCATTCTATTTCATTTTTGACAACCTAGTTTTCCTCTATTCATATTTCATTCATTGCATGTTCTGGTTACTAATGTACTTGGCATCTGTTTATTCTCATTTTCAGTTGTGCCATATTAGTAACTCAAGGTTCCAAAACTGTATTCTCTCCATGTCCTTAAGTTTATTCTCCTGTGAGGAGCTCTTCTTCATGCCCATTTGGAGTGCCTTACAATCTGAGGAGGTCACTGTCCAACACGATATCCAACAAAGCTCTGTTGTTAGTCACAAAGTTCTCATTTGCCAGTTTTCACCAATAGATGGCCAGGTCCTCCTACCTAGCCTGTCCCAGTCTGGCTGGTCCACTGAAACCTATTTCCCATTGCTGAACCTGCTGTTTGAAGTACTGGTGGTATAGCTTCCAGCAACCTGTACATGGCACCATAGTATGTGAAAAACTGAACGAAAAGTGGTGGCAAATGATCTTACAAATCCTAATGATAGCCCATCCTCCTTTGTTCCAGGTTATACAATGTCTAATTTGATACCTCTCTTAACAAAAATTAGTATGCACTAATTTTAGGCAATGAACATCTTCATACCAATATAGAAATTTCTAAAGTATACTTGCTGTTTCTATTTTAATTTATATACAGCCTTTGGACCTGTGAACAATGAAGCTATGAAAACTCAGGAGGAGAGCTGATTTACTGATATTTCATACGAATCATAACTAGCTGTTTCAACTTATATACAAATTTTACCTTACCTAAAGACAGAGTTGGAAGTGGAACTCATTGACAATCCAGCAACTGCCCATATATGGCTTAAACTAGGAGATGAGGACCACAGATATTAGATCATCTTTTTGAAATCTCTGGTTTGCTTAGCAATATTTAAATAAAGTCTCTTTCAAAGAACCCACATCTTTTTCTAATTCCCAATCAGGTTCAAGTTTAAATTTAAAAATAAAATAAAGTAAAAAACAGTTTTATACACTGAGACAAAAATTCAGGACTACTATTATGTTTACATTCATATTGCACTTAGTACTTAAAGACAGATAGCACACAATGGCAGACCAATGAATGAAAATTGTTTTTGGCATGTGCCTCATACTGAAAGCGCACAGTTGGTGATTTAGATAGTATTATTGTGGTTACAGGTCATCTACTTAACATAGACAGTGAGCTGCATCTCAATTCAAGTATAGGCCCTAGAATATTTATAGTTTTTCAAATACCTCTCAAATGACTCAAAAATAATGGCAGCATATTATTTAATTTTTATTTTATTTTAACCAAAGAGGCATAATTATACAGAACTTGTTCAATGCTGTGTTTGAGATGATATATCCAAACCCAAACCCAACTTACTGTCCTGGAGCCGTTTCCTATTCACAGCAACCGTTTAGGACAGAGTAGAGCTGCTCCCAGGGGTTTCTGAGACGGTTACCCTTACGAGACTGGAAAGCCTCATCTTTCTGCCATGGAGCAACGATTAGTTTCAAACTATTGACCTTAAGGTTAACAGCACAACATGCAACCATTATTCCACTAGGGTTCCCTGAATTGATTCTTAGTCAGTTATATTAAATTGTATTAACCTTACTTGTTCTGAGTTTGTTCATTAATCACATGTACTTACTAAAACACAAAAGGGTAAATTTTAATAAAGACCCTTATTTATAATCTAATCTTTTTCTAAGGTAAATTCATTTGTGGTACTAATTTTGATTAATATAAACCTCCATTGAAAATTCCAGGAAATATTCCAGAAACTACTAGGCCTAAAAGTATTACTTCTGAGGCATGTGAATGCTTCCTAAATGGATAGCTGATGTGATGATCCAATGTATACTCCAGTAATGTTTGATAGTTTACTTACAGTCTGAAATTTAGACTTGAATTCTCTTTCCTGGAGTAGACAAGTGGAGAGGGAAATAGTTCCTTGCTTCTGAGTAGGAATTGACTCCCCGGCAGTGCGTGTCTTGGTTAGCAAGGACTACTGTTCAGAATGCCCCGAGACAGACTAGGTCAATTTGCTGAGGACACGCTTATGTTGATATCAGAGCTTACAACATCTGGGTGTCGCAGAAGGTTTGCACTCGACTACAATCATCTTATGCTGCTGACTGATAGCAAAGGTCAGCTGTTTGAACCCACCGTTGGCTCCACAGGATAAAGATGGGGCAGTTTGCTTCCATCAAGATTGTTGGGTTGACAACCTGATAGGGGAATATTTACACTCTTTCGTACGGTTACTATGAGTTGGAATTGACTCGACAGCATTTAGGTTAGAAGATTAACCTAAATGATTTAAAACCACCTTGAGGCTCCATGGTAGGAAGGTCTGGAGATTTGCTTTCATAAATATTACAATCAAGAAAACCATATGGAATAATTCTCCTATGAGGCCTGGTTGTGTAGTGGTTATGCATTGGTCTGAAATCTGCGTGGTTGGCAGTTCAAAAACACCAACATCTCTGCAGGAGAAAGACTGGGCTTTCTACTCCCATTAAGAGTTACACCCTTGACAACCCACAGGGGCTCACGATGAGTCAGCATTGACTGGATAGCAGTGAGGCTGGTTTATTTTGGTAGCGCTAGGGGTCACGATGACTCAAAATTGACTCAAGAGCTGGGGTATGTGGTTTTGTTGTTGTTGTTGTTGTTGTTGTTGTTTAATATGAAGTGTTAGGGATTCACCAATGAAATAAAGTTCCCCTGGTGTTATAAAGCTTTGACTCTATGAGGAGCAGTGAGACTGATAGTATGTAAGTATAGTGCATCTTAGATGGGGACAAGTGCTAGTGAGGTGGTGGGGAGTAGCACAAGACAAAGAATAATGGAAATTGGAAGAACTTTGCACTTCGTTGCCATCAAGTTGATTTCGGCTCATTAAAACCTGAAGATTACAGTGCATAGCCAGTCTACATAGGTTTTCAAGGCTGTTACTTTTTGGAATCAGATTTTCAGGTGTTGTTGTTGTTGTTGTTGACTTTAATTATTTACAACCGTTTAATTGACATATCATAAAAATTCAATAGTTCAATTACATCAAGAAGGGTTGTATCATCACCACAATCAGTTTTAGAACATTTTGTTCCTTTTCCCCCATTCAAACCATTCTATTAGGACCACATCATGCCACTATAGTTCAATTATATCAGTGTTGTACAATCGCTTTCAGTTTCAAAACATTTTCTTCTTTCTTGTACTCTTTGATATCAGCTCCCCACCTCCCCTGTTGTACCCCTCCGGAAACCTTATTCTAGTTACTGTCTCAATAGATTTTTCCATACCTGGATTCATAGGCCAAACACATAGAAAAATGCGTAAGAAAGAGTCAAGAAGGTTGCCAACAATGACAAAATACAACAGAGATAAACCCAATATGAAAAAATAATCACACAGAAAAATTTAAAAACCAGATCAAGCACAAAATGTATCAAAAGTGAGATCAGAAAACAGGTTTTCGACCATCCAGGTCAGATTTAGCATTTTAATCTCCTATAGTCATCTCTACAATCTTCTCTGTTTGATCACCAGGGTGTTCCCATCCCTCACTTGTGGTTAAAGGGAAATCACCAGGCACTTATTCTCTGGGTAGATCCTGCAAATATATTTTGGGCTTCCGCTATAATCCATAGCCTTCTGCACACCATAATCCCACAATTTAGGCGATATTATACCCTTCTTTGGATTTGGGATATATAATTACAATCCTCGGATCACAGATGTTGGTATGCTTCTTCCAAGTGGGCTTAGTGACTGTGTTAGTCCAGGTAGACTCGAGTAACAAAATTCATAGACACTCATATGTGTACAAGAGCTTTAGATAAAGAGCAATTATGCATTGAGAAAACATCCCAGCCCAGTCCAGATCAAGTCCATAAGTACAATATTGGCCCATATGTCCAACACCAATCTATAAATTCCTATTCAGACTCCCAGGGCTCTGGCTGCATCAGCGTAGCTCCATGTGTCTTATCAACAGGAAGGTCTCGCAGGGAGTGAGTGTGTCCCACCTCTAGTGAGCTATTTGTCTCCATCATGCCTCCAAATGAGGTCATCAAGTTGCGACCGGATTGACAGACCAGACTCCACCCCTTCCTCAAGTCAACAGATTATGTAACTGCCACAGAGACGTCTCACTTAGATGGCTGTCTCTTTAAAAACAAGCCTTTATGACCTCAGATGCTATTCTTCTTGGTAGCCAGGCACCATCTAATTTCTTCACTACACTTCAGCACCCACATCCCCACTAGGTGAACTAGGTTCTAATTCAAATGCATCTATAAACCAAGGATTTAAGACCAAAATGACACGGTGTGTGAAGAAGCAGAAGACAACTATACCAAGAGTATTGACCTGTCGGTAGATAGACTAGCATTTACTTACTACTTCAATGCTCTACTTTCTGTATTTAAATATGTATTTTCCTGGCAGTATTCTGTCTGAAAATGTCAGTGAATATTATTGTAAATTTTACCTCACCACCAACTCCCATTGTTTGTGTAAATAGTATGCAGTCCTATAAGGATTTATTCTGTACAAGTCAATAATCCATGCATTGCAATTTGTAGTTAACCTACACTTACTCAATATCTCCTTTTCTCAATAGTGCTTTCAAATTATTACCATGGGCTAGACCAGTGACACCATAAACAGAAAGGAAATGATGCTCCAGGGAAATGATTGATAAGATTCTCTACCATAAAATAACAAAAATGTCTGTAAGGTGAAACAGAGGCAGACCGAAAACATAGATTCAGGAAAGAATTTTGGGCTGGAACTTAATTCCAGTTCCAATCTAAAAAGAGTTCGTTCCTATGATATGGCCCTGCTTCATACTCGCCCCCATGAATGAAATACGTTATCTTCAACAATTTCACCAACATACAATTCACATATCATACATTTCAATCGTTCAGCTATTTTCATAAGAGTTTTGTAACAACCATCACTACAATCGCTTCCAGAACATTCCTTCTTCCTTGTACTCCCCATTTCCCACCAGCCTTTCCTGTCATGTCCCTTTGAATCTTTTGTTCTCGGTGTTGTCTCTATGTTGTTGTTATTGTTGTTGTTGTTGTTAGATGCCATTCAGTTGGTCCCGGCCCATATCAGTCCTGTGCACAACAGAACTGAACACTGCAACACCCTCACAATTGTTCCTGTACGTGAGCCCATTGTTACAGCCACTGTATAAATATATCTCACTCAAGGCCTTTCTCTTTTTCACTGCCCCTCCACTTTACCAAGCATAATATTCTTCTTCAGGGATTGGTTTCTCCTGACAACATGTCCAAAGTATATAAGATGAAGTGTCACCATCCTTGCCTCTAAGGCGCATTCTGACTATACTTCTTTTTTTTTTTTGAGGGGGGGAATGGGAAATTAATTTTGTTTATTATTATTAGTTGGGATTTAAGATATATATCATTTATTTCCAAATTTCAATCATGTCAAGTAGAATGTACAATTTATTACCACAATCAGTTTCCAAACATTCATTCTCTATATGGACACCTTGATATCATCTTCCTTTTACCCCACCCACCACCACTGTACCCCCTCCCCCCAAACCCCTAGTTCTACTTGCTGTCCCTCTAGGTTCATCTATCCTAGGTTTCATATACAGAAAAATGAAAAGACATATAATACAGCTTCAAGAGGGTGACCTCCATTGACATAATAACTTTGAAATACCCTCTCATATGAACAAACAACAGTCAAAGAAAACAATTCAAACCAGAACTACAGAAAATTTTGGAAGCCAGATCAGGTCCAGGCCTCATCGTAGGGGGTATCTACTGACAAAGTTAACTGCTCAGGGAAGATGTATGCCTTTGATCTTCCATACTCCTCTCTCCCATGCACTCTGTTTAGTGAGCCCTCTCTTCCCTTTGCTCAGTTTTAGGTAGCGGGAGTTCTCTGGAGTCGTCCATGGTACTCTCAATATCCTTCTCCAGCACTACATCTTCAATTTCTCCATCATTAACTTTTGTGGTTAGTGCATGAATTTAAATAATAGTTGTACTCATTGGATTTCCTTAAAGATGGATAGATATAACCCTCTCTATAGGTTATAGATATTGGTGGATACATATAATATAGAGAGATATATGAGTGAAAGATATCAACCTATTTCTAGAGTCTTACCTAATCTGGGATTCATATATGGAAAATCACACAAAATCCAGACAGGATACAAACAAATGGCCCAGCATCAATGACACAACAAAACAAAGAAAAAACGTAATTGATAACAAAGCAAAAACATTCAAAGCTTGAACAATTATATACTGGGTCAAGACAGAGATCAATGACAAAGGGCTGGTGAGGCCTTATTGCTGAGATACCTCCAATGAGTCTGAATGACAACCTTTGGGTTAGTAGTTCAGCATTTAACAATTTGCACCGCTCAGAGATACCTAGGAGGAGGAGAAGCTAACTGACTCTCAAGTTTATTCACTATTGAACTCACTGAACAAGAACATGAAGACTTAAAAACATTGGGGGTCTCATCACATGGGTAAACCTGGAGGACATTATCCTGAGTGAAATTAGTCAATCACAAAAGGATAAACATTGTATGAGACTATTATCATTAAAAAAAATGAAAGGGTTTTCACACTAAAAGGACTATTTTTTTGATGGTTACCAGGAGTGGAAGAAGAGGAAGGTAGATTATTGGCTAGAGGGTAAATGCCTGCTAAATTCAGTGACCAAAACTAAAAACCAAACTCACAGCCAGAGAGTCGATAACAACTTATAGCAATCCTGTAGAGCAGGGTAGAACTGCCCCTGTGAGTTTTGAAGATGGTAACTGTTTACAGGAGTAGAAAACTCTGACTCTCTCCTGGGCAGCAGCTGATGGCTTCAAACTGCTGAAATCATCGCAGCCCAATGCAGAACCACTACACCACCAGGGCCCCTTTGTGGAAGTGGAAGGCCATTTACAGTAAAAAAGGATGGAGGCAAGGGAAGACAATGGGAGGAATAGAAGAAGTAAAGTCAACAAAGGTAAATAGTATTATATACACAATCCTGCAACAAGATGGTGTATTAGTCGATGCATGGATAAACACACAGGTTTAATGGGTGTGAGAGGGAGAGTTACTATCTCCTAAACATTCACTGTTAAATATCCTTCATTAAACATATACAGCATAGGTTTACTATATACTGTAAGCATATATATGTACTATATACTATATAATGTATTTATACAAAATAATATATAATTATATGTACTACATAATAGTATAGTACATACTATACAGATACCAGAGGGACTCCGCAGAATCCAGCCCAGGAGAGTTGCTTAGAGGGAACTTTAACACAACTGGAATGCAGGAGGAGCATCATAAAGATAAGTAGGCATAGATCCATGGGGTTTTGAGGGGCTCGGGGCTTTTGGCTTACCTCAGTGGAAGCTGGCTGGGGCTTGACCTTGGCCCCGCCACTGTCTCTGCTGGAGCCGGACCATTTGGAGCCCTTAGGGGGATTTGGTCTCAACACAGCCACAGTTTACCCCGGCCAGCCTCAGGGTAGGGACTAAACTCTTGCAGCTCCACTGATGGGGAGTGGGACTCAGCTACATAGTTGCTTTTCTTTATCTCTCCCCTATATTACCACCCCCCCACCCAGTCTAAACGGTCTTACTTCTTAATTTTTTTTTCTTTCCCCTCTGTCCCTTTCCTGTTCTCTCACACTCCACTGCTGACCTCCAGACCACTCCCAGTAGCCTAGGGCACTTACGCCTGTACCACATCCAGCTAGGTGAGCTCCAACCTGTGTAGCTAGCCCCACCCTGTGCAGTTAGCCTGAGGCTAGGGAAAGCCCTG
>NW_022103898.1:42022277-42033017 GCF_000313985.2 Echinops telfairi | reverse complement strand
TATATATATAAAATCTATGTTTAACAGCAGATATTTGTATATGTATATATACCTTTACTGCAATTACATCCATGAAGGTGGTAGAGCATACAGGGAGCAAAGTTATAAAAACGGCTTAGACATAACCAAACACCTAGTAAGGATGAATTGCTTGGCCTGTAGACTGAGGACTATGGCTTCAGGGACAACCCAGGTTTATTGGCATAACATAGTCCACAAAAACAATGCTCCATATCCTACTTTAGTGGGAAGTGAATAGGGTCTTCAAAGCTTATAAGTGGCCATGTGTGGGCAATAATTGGTCTCTCCCTGTGCAGAGGAGGAATAAAGAGCAATGTATGTTAAAGACATATGGGCACAATTAGTCAAACCGACTAATGGACCATGTAAACACCTATTCTCCATGACCCTGAAACAGAAGAACTAGATGGTACCCAGCAACCACTACAAGTGGTCCGAATGGATCATCTTAGAAAAGCCTGGAAAAAGTGGAAGAAAAATGTAAAACAAGATGCAAGACATAAAAGGCCAGGCTTAGTGGTCTGATAAAAACTTGCAGGACCACCCAGACTATGGGTCTTCATCATCCCTAAGGTCTGGAGCCACACTCAACCATGGCTGTTTTTCCAGGCAAACTATTGACAGCTCTATAAGGGGAAGAAGAATACTAGGCAAATATAAACATTTTTGGAACCCTAGTAACGTAGTGGTCACACTTGAACCGCTAACTGAGAGGTAAGCAGTTTGAAACCACCAGCCAATCCACAGGAGAAGGAAGAGGCTTTCTATTCCCCAAAAGAGTTGCAGTCTTGGAAGCCCACAGGAGGCAGTTATACCCTGACCTATAGGGTCACCATGGGTCAAAATTGACTCAATAGCAGTGAGTGATAGACACCTTAAAATGTAATTAGTCACTTGAGATCTAAAGGGTGGTTTTTATCCAAAAAGAATGTTCAGGAAGGTTCAGAAATCAGGTTTAGGAGTGAGGTAGTTGCACTGAAGCAAAATTCACTTGGTGTGGCTCTTCTATCCATCATCTCTGAAGCTTATCAAATGATTGGGAGGGCATGCAAATATGATGCACAATACCTAACTTGGAGATTGGCCAGGCCCATTTTTTGCCATTATACACTGTATGAGAACCATTTCAAAATCAAGAAGAGGAATCTCCAAACCACCCAAAAAGATAAAAAGCATCATGTCCTGAAACAAGCAGCCATCTAAGTGGGGTGTCAACTAAGTCTACGTGGAAGAAGCGTGCTAGCCCGCATGCTTCACAAATTGTACATAATAAATTCAAACCCGGAAAAGAGAATGGTATTAAAGCTTGAATTCTGAACACCTGGTTTGCAGAAGGCTATGTATGACAATGGAAGTCCAAAGTCCATTTGTAGAGTCCTTACATGGATTAAGCCTCTAGTGAATCATCTCTGAACCTAGTCTAGATATGAATAGCCTGCTATCAGACAGAGAGTATTGTAAAGTCAATTGTGGAAGATGTAGTTAGGTTAAAATGTAATTCCATACTTAGAAGATGGACATTGGGCCTCCACTCAATGGAAGAACACTGTTCTATTAAACTGGCATTCCATGATGCTCACCTTCCCAACACAATTGCTGAAGACAAAGTGGGTGCATAAGCAAATGTGGTGAAGAAAGCTGATGGTGCCTGGCTATCAAAAGATATAGTATCTGGGGTCTTAAAGGCTTGAAGGTAAAGAAGCAGCCATTTATCTCAGAAGCAACAAAGCCCACATGGAAGAAGCACACCAGCCTGTGTGATCATGAGGTGTCGAAGGGATCGGTTATCAGGCATCAAAGAACAAAAAAAAACTATTATCACTGTGTGCTCACCTCCATGATACAATTGCTGAAGACAAATGGGTGCATAAGCAAATGTGGTGAAGAAAGCTGATGGTGCCTGGCTATCAAAAGACATAGCATCTGGGGTCTTAAAGGCTTGAAGGTAAACAAGCGGCCATCTAGCTCAACAAAGCCTGCATGGAAGAAGCCAAAAAGCCCACATAGAAGAAGTACACTAGCCTGTGTGATCATGAGGTGTCGAAGGGATCAGGTATCAGGAATCAAAGAACAAAAATTCATATCATTGTGAATGAGGGGGTGTGTGGAGTGGAGACCCAAAGCCCATCTGTAAGCAACTGGACATCCCCTTACGGAAGGGTCACGGGGAGGAGACGAGCCAGTTAGCGTGCAGTGTAGCAATGATGAAACATACAACTTTCCTCTAGTTCCTAAATACTTCCTCCCTTCCTCCCCCATCATGATCCAAATTCTACCTTACAAATTTGGCTAGACCAGAGGATATACACTGGTAAAGATAGGAACTGGAAACACAGTGAATCCAGTACAGATGATCCCTTTAGGACCAGTGGTGATACAGGGAGGGTGGATGGAGGGTGTGGTAGAAAGTGGGAACCGATTACAGGAATCTACATATAACTTCCTCCCTGGGGGACAGACAGCAGAAAAGTGGGTGAAAGGAGATGTCAGACAAGGCAAGATATGACAAAATAATAATTTATAAATTATCAAGGGTTCATGAGGGAGCGGGGGAGCAGGGAGGGATGGGGTAAAAATGAGGAGCTGATGCCAGGGGCTTAAGTGGAGAGCAAATGTTTTGAGAATGATGAGGGCAATGAATGTACAAATTTGCTTTACACAATTGATGTATGTATGCATTGTGATAAGAGTTGTATGAGCTCCCAATAAAAAGATTTTTTTAAATGTAATTCCATACCATTTAATCACCTTTTTGACCCTTTTAAAATGATTTCAGTTTTTAAAGTTTAATGCTTTCTTTGTAATTGAGGTTTTTCCTCTTTTTTGTCAGTGTTGTTTTTTTGTTGTTCTTTGGTTTTGCTTTGTATTATTTTCCTGTACATGAATTCCAGGAGAGCTAACTTGATTGAGACAGTAACTGGATTAATGATTACCTAGAGTGCTGGCAGGGGAGCTTGAGGAGAGCAGGGAGCTGACAGCCGTGAAAATGAGAAAGAACAAAATGTACCAAAATTAATTGTAGGGATGATTGTACAACTCTTCTTAATATGATCGAACTATTAAATTGTGTTATATGTGAATTGTATGCCAATAAAAGCATTCAAACCAAAATAAGAAGAGCCGCCACGGGGATGCATGTGATGTCCCTGCCTGAAGTGCAAAGGCCGCCGAGCACCGACAGCATGACACCGCAGGGAAGAGGAACTGAGACCGTGGGACGGCGTAGACAAGTCCCACCCTTCCAGGAGACCAACAGGAACCTGGCTAGCAGAATGGGGTACGCTTTGAGTACGTATCAATGTTAAGGGAGCTTTGCTACAGGGCAAAGGCCAAGGGGTCATGTGGCTGAGAGTCTGAAGACCAGAGAGAGACGTGGCTGCTGGCATGGAGAAGAAGAAGCATTTTTGTGGACACAGGATTATCTTTTTAATGTTTTCTGATCCTGCATTGTGGTTACCTGCTAATCATGAGTATTATCTGTGAATCCTGCATGGCCACTCGCAACAGATTAGCCATCCCAGCAGAGAAGTCGAGTGCTGTGGGTAGACCATTGGCGTCAGAATAAGATAAAGAAGGATGGAGGGTGGAGGCTTGTATGACCTCTGTCTCATAAGAATCCTCCTCAGGCAGAAGTGGAGTTGGATTCTTCCTCCCATTAGTGAAAATGGAGGAGGTAAGATGTGGCACCAACCCATTTCCTGGTGAAACTGAGGTTTTAGCTTTGGACATGTTTAATGTAAAATGTATATAAACCATCCAAGTTAAGAATTCAAGAGGATAGTTGACTATAAGGACCTGAACTTCAGGAGGAATGTACGGAAAGGAGTGATGAATTTGAAAATCATTGTTATATGGATAGTACTCGAAGCCAACAATCTAAATAGTACTACCAAGTGGTTGACAGGGAAACCAGGCCCAGCCAGAGGTAAGCTTTAAAACAATTCAAATGTAAGAGGTTGAGTAGATGGGGATAAATCAGAAAGAGAAAGTGACAACAGGCCATTAGGGATGTAAGAGGGACCAAAAAATGCACAGTGTCATGGGTAAAGGTGGGGATTTAATGTGTCTAACCCTGCTAATGATTCAAGTTGTATAAATACTAAGACCTGACCAAGGGACTTAAAAATGCATGTAATTGGTGATAGAGGCTAAAAAAAAACTAATTAGTATGGGATTAAGAAAGAATAGAAGACGGCATGGTAGGTAGCATAGTGGATGGTGCATTGAGCTGGTAACCACAAGGTTTGTGATTCGTGGGGAAAAATGAGTGGTGTGCTCCTATAAAGATTTAGTCTCAGAAACGTTAAGGACCAGTTCTACTCTTATCCTAAAGAATGCCTCTCAGTGAGCATGTGAGAATTGACACAATTGCAACAGGTAAGAGAGGATGCAGAGTCTGATGGCAGCAATCATAAATAACTCTTTTAAGAACGACTTCAAAGGGAATAATAGTTTTTATCTTATTCTTTTCTTGGATTTCTAGTCAATTGTTCGCTTGTGAGAAAATCATCAAGATAATAGAGAATAAATTTTTTCAATAATTAAGAAAAACACGTACTGTCTGCTGATATG
The DNA here is from genome assembly GCF_000313985.2 of Echinops telfairi. Lineage (NCBI taxonomy): Eukaryota > Metazoa > Chordata > Mammalia > Afrosoricida > Tenrecidae > Echinops > Echinops telfairi. The sequence continues at coordinate 42,028,424 of NW_022103898.1, read as the reverse complement.
AAGTATTGAATAAGAGTTAAAAGAAAATAACTTAGAAGAGAGGGGGGTGGCGTTGCTGAATTCAGTGACCTTTAATAGACAAGTTAGTGCTGCAATTGAACCATTATCACTGACAGGAACGCTACAGTTAAAAGCCTCCATGGCTCCTTAAAATCTAGTTGACACATGGGAAAAAAAATAGGATGTAGACAAGAGTATGGAAAGTTGAAGGATCCTGCTAGAGCTGTGGGTTAGCATTGGGCTGCCAGCCTTAAGGTTGGCCATTCAAATCCCCCAGATGCTCCTAAGGAAAAAGATGAGACTATCTCCTCTGATAATGATTTATAGCCTTATAAACCCTGCATAGGATCACTAAGAGTTTTAATTAATTTGATGTCAGTGTTTGGTTTTAGCTCAGGAACAGCTCATGTATGTTAAGAGTGGGGAAAAGATAGGAGGTACAGATGCTAGCTGATGAGAGTAAATGTAGTGATGGGAATTTATGGCACTATTCTTTTCCAAAGTTTCTCAGTCCACTAAGTTATTCAAAGCCCAGTAAAATCATCGTTGGAGAGTAAGAAGGGGAAGAGGTATTTGAGGTTTAAGAACAGGATAGAAATATAATAATGGATAAGAACAGTAGGGACGAACTGAAGGAGTGCCGTATAGTATGATTGCCAGTCAATATTAAGGGCTCAACTGAGGCTCCTAATCATGGATTTAACCCACCAACATGGTTATATATTTTTCTCCAACCATCTTAAGTTGTAGTATGCAAACACTGAGTACATGGAGAGTGTACTGAATCAGCATAATTGTTGTTAAATGAGTAAAATGAAGCAAGAAAGCGGCAAGGAGTGGGAGGGTGTGTTTAAGGAGCAGGCTACCCGAGAGAGGTGAGAGACGCTATCAAGGGGGTGCAAGATAATGAAGATGCGAAAGAATAAATGCGTCAGACGTCCCAGTGGGTTTGTAGCGTACTTTAAATCAGGCTTCTAAAGAAATTTTAAAACTAGGTCAGAGTATGCGATATAGGATATTAAGATGACAGGTTAGAGGGTAGTAATTGGAGTCTAGACTCTGACCATAAAGCGAGTTATAGAAAAAGAGGAGAATACTTTCGGTGGAGAAGAGGGGTTCAAAGAACTGAGAGACCAGGGTAACGGATATAAGAGGGGTATCCTCCAAACTGGATTTTTTTCAAAGCCATGTATTTAAATTTGTTTACAAAACAACCTCATCACCTTCAAAGTACTCTCCAATTACACTTACTGCATCTGTCAAATCTACGATTCTATTTTTGGAAATATTTTTCAAACTCATCTGTTTGGATGGCTGACAGCACCTCCCTCATTTTTTTTCCCTTCACCTCTTCTACACCGTCAAATCACTGTCCTTTTATGTCCCTTTCCATTCATGGAAACAAACAGAAGTAAGGAGTATGGGGCAAGAGAGGCATGCTGTTTTTGTTTGTCTGTTTGTTTGTTTTTTAAAACATGAGCAGGTACATTGTTGTGGTGGCAAAACCAGTCCCCCATCTGCCACAAATAAGGCCTTTTTATGGTCACAAACTGCTACGCATCTTCAGAACTTCTAAATAGAAACTTGATTAACAGTCTGACCTGGTAGAAAGAACTCCAAATGCATTACGAGACCACATTTCATCTGTTTGGGAAGTTGACGGACGTCCAGAACAAAGTCTGTCATAAATCGACATTTCACCATTTTTGAAACAAGAAAACCACTTGTACACTTGAGTTTTTCCTATAGTTCTGTCCTTGTGAGCTGTGTTCAGCCACACAACAGTTTCCATGGTATTTTTTCCCAAGCAGGAAACAAAATTTCACAGCCACATGCTTTTCTCTTAAAATGGCCATCACAAAAAAAAGTAAGTTCAAGCAAAACAGCTTTTATGAAATAATTCACCTTAACCAGAGAGAATCTTCCCAGGTGACGTGACTGGATGCACTAACTTTGAGAGAGTTGCAGGATGCTTTCCTAGCGAGGAAAAATGCATACTACAAAAGCTCTGCTCTGGCCAGAACAATTCTGGTTCTTTCAGGGGGTACCCACTCTTTGTGTATTTAAATGACAAAGAACTGATACATGAGTATTGATAAAGTGACTTGTGAAAGCTGAAAAATGAGGAGGAATGACCCAGGTATGACATAAACAAAGACAAGTAAAAGAAACATTGAGAATTTAACTATGAAGATTCAAGCTGCATGGACTCAGGGAGGTATGACAGAGAATAGTTTAAAAGGGGCAATGATAGTCAAGGTAACTCCCATCTCACCTTTGTATCCAGTGGTACTTGAGAATTGGTAGAATGAGCAGCTCCTACCTGAAAACCCTACAGGAGAAGTAGGGGACTGGGGAGAACCACTTTTACATTAGAGCATAAAGATGGTGGGAAGGTTCAGGGATAGAGATGAGAAAGAATTCTATAGGAACAAAATAGGTAAGGAAAGGAATAAGTCCGTTGAGAGATGGAGTTTCTTGAGTTAATGGACATAAATTGTAATACAGGACAGAATTAATTCCAAATATGTATGTGGGCATGATTTTATTATCTTTGGAGAATGAAGTAGGTGTTTGGGGCTTCCTGTTGTCTCTTGCCGCGGCATGCCACAGCTGCGGAGATGAGCTTAGAGCACAGACTACATCAGACAGTGTAGAACTACTGATCTTGGGAGACACAGTCGAACTACTCCATGTGGTTTCTGAGGCTGTAATATTTATGGGAGCAGACAGCCTCATCTTCCTCCTGTGAAATCACATCAAAGACATTTCGTTTGCAGCCTAACACTTAGCCCACTGTTCCACCTAGGACCTTTTCTGTAGAGGCAAGAAGGGTATTAATCTCAGCCTATGGATCTAATTACTCTTCTATTATAGATATTGAATGCCTGGGGAAGTCAAGAGTTTGGTTCAAATACATGAATCTAAGTTTGACTCCTATTGGGAGAGAGAAAAGCTTATTTTTCATGCCATGCCACTTCTTGAAGACACTGAGACTCTTAGGAAAGCCACAAATTACATTCAGTTTTCATTTCTATATCTCCAAATGAGAATAGTAAAATGTATCTCCATATCACTTATGCCAGAGTACGTCTTATTAATGATGATCACAGTAATTGTAATCTACATTGATATCGCACCAATTTTTGCCCAGAGAGGCAGTCTTTTTTTTAATCTCTCCAGTCCTGATACAATTAGTTAGAGAGACAGTAATTTTTACCCATATATCATGAAGGATCAAACTACTGACTTGATAAAAATTTCATTCAACGTATCACATGACATAAAGTCTCACATTATGTAAATCAATGAGATGAAGTTAATCACTTAAGTAGGTATAGTAAATGTCATCTTAGCAGGTTATGTTTTAATAGTTATCTACCTATCCTCTCCACATTCAATTTTACTGAGTATCTGTGTTCAGACACTGTGCAACACAGTAGTAAGGAAGTAATTAAGAGCTCCACTCTCATTTATAGTCTAGTGAGGATGAGGGCATTTATCAAAGCTGCATGTATATGATTAATGCTTTGAGTAGAGACTAAAACGAAGACAGCTAAAATTGTCCATTTGCTGAAAATTAGCTGAAGCCAATTTTTCAAATCCACAAATTCCATTACACTTTGAGTTTATCTTTAGAGCCATGGCATCAAAAGAACTACGATGGCCATAGCAAGAGAGTGGAGTCACCACAGTGTCGTGGAAACCTGCCACTGCCAACCTCTTGAGTAAGGTCTTGCCATTCGTTCCTTTTGGTTCTAGTATCTAAAGCCTACCCTTCTCAGAGATCAGCTTAAGTGTCACTGCATCATAGGATCAGGAGCACTCTCAACTTGTTGTTGTCCCGTGGGTTCTGACCTGTATTGATTACATAAGGCAGAGTAAAACTGTCCCATAGGGGTTCAAGGCTATAAATCTTCGTAGAAACAAACTGCTACAATCATTGTGGGGACTGCTCAAAAGCAATGCTATTTTAGTTTTTACAACAATGGGATCTTACATTTCCACAATTGAAGCCTAGAAAGAAGCACAAAGTATGACTGTTCTGCCAGAAATGGAGTTGTGTCATCCTGAGCCTGCCCTTAATCTCCCACCTACCAAGTAAGCCTCTGCACAGTCAAAGGAGTGGTAAGGCCCTAGCCTCTAAGCTTGGCTCCAGGTACATTAGGCTTTGCTGGGACACAGACTCATTTAATCTGCTGATACCAGTAGTCTTTTCACTTTCCAAATGAGCAAACTCCACCTTAAGCACACAAAAATCAGAGAAATTCCAGCTTCTTTGTTCACTTCAATATCTTATTAACTCCTTAATGACACATTCTAAACTTCATCTTTTGATTCTTCACAGAATCATTCTGTATAATCCACTGGCTAGAAAATCGGCATTGCTTACCTTGTCATATTCTATTTAATGCCATTTTCGCTGCTACTCCAAGACCAGACTTTAAAATGCTATATCCATGTTATTCAAAAATATACTCACTGCTACTTGGTGGCAAAAACAGTCCATTGATATTTCGAGGTTTGCTGTGATAAAAGACACAACTGATCTTCACACAGCCAAGAGGCTGAGTTTCCCAGAAGCATGAAATGCTGCAGTTTTGCTAGATAGATGGGACGGGGGAAATGTAATAATCAGACGCCACATTCACAATAAATGCAGTGTGCTATACTAGGCTTAACTACGGACTTATGATCATGTGTATTTCCCACCTTTCAGCGTTTCCTAGTCATGCCCTTTCTTTGACCGATACAATGGGTGCCCCTAAAACAGGCTCCTCTAGGCTTCTAAGAATTTAAATCTAGCAAAATGCTAAATGGCAGAAATTGATTTTTGGCTATTGGCAGTGAGACAATCATTTTCTTATTGCTGTAAACATATATACATTTCAATGTTCTTGAACGGCAAAACGTTTGACGAAATTGATGATGTTGAGGAACTCTACCTGCATTTCCATGTGTCTAAATCTGCAAAGGGGATCTAAACATTTCCCCTCTCTCCATAACGAACACACAGTGTCACTGCCAAGGGCTTCTTCACAGTGTCGAAACCGGCACTGGGAACCCTGAAAGGAGGGGGGAAAAGTAATCAGTGCAGAAAATGAAGAATATATTAATACAATAATTGCTAATCAATGAAGTATGTAACTATCGTTAGAATCACGAGCAGTATTCTGCTGAATGGTAGCAGAATAGAGAATCAAATGTCAGAGTATATGTCTAAGCTTTAGCAAATTGGTCTTAGTGAGAGACAGATAAACTAATATGATAATCTAATAATTAAATTGTACAATATACCTTACGACTCTCTGATAACAAAACACTTTTAAAACCCAAATGGCTCACTAAGGATAGACCACTAAACTTAAATATATACAGATCCACAGATGGAAACAAACGCAGGCCACTGCCTTTGGGGAAGAGATGTGGGTAACATATAAGAAAAAGTATTCCATCTGTTTCTTCTGTATTTTGATGCATGCCCTTAATTGTTCCTTGTCTTTTACCCCTCTTTCATTCTGGTCTTCCTGCTCTCCCTCTTTTACATAGATTGTAGATCTCAAAGAACAGAGTCGGTGGCAGGGGATGTGAAGTCAGATCAACCCATACTCAAAATCTCTGGCTTGATTACTTGCCCACAGTTACAAAGTTAGACCATTCCTAGACCTGTATCACAGTTTCCTCCTCTATAAAGAAGGAATCAAATCCCTTCTCTTGGGCATTTCTGCTCAGAACCAAGGGATCAAACTAAGAGGGAAGGAGAGAGAAAGAGAGAGTGGAATGCAACCAGGCCCACCAAGTCCCAAAGATGATATTCCTACGCAGAACAGCCAAAGCACAGAAAGGACCATAGGGCCAACCCCACAATTAGACACGACCTCCCTCACTGACCATTGCACTATGGGGGACAACACTGGAAATACAGTGTGAGAATTGTGCCCGATCTGACTCCACCACACCAGGGTGAAACACGAAGGGTGTGCAACAGAGCAGCAAGGGGAGCAAAGCTATGAAGTCACTGGGTAATACCAAAAATAGACTTCGGGGGCAGGGCATGACACCCTATCAGACTTGACTAGATGGCACTCATAAAGGTCAACAGAACTGGAACTATTTATAGGCTTTTCTCTTTTTTTTTTTTTTTTT